>NC_091059.1:23650336-23998503 GCF_000393655.2 Nicotiana sylvestris
TGACATTTCAACACATTATCTCTCTTATCTCTAATAGATAGACAAAATTATCCAAGGAGATGGAGAATCAGTAATTAAAGCAGCCAAGATTGAGTTTTGAATTTAGTTGATTAGAGCCATTCTCTTCAAGGAAAAATGTGCGAGCTATAGCCTGTTCCCTTTCCACTCCCCTTTACGTGATACCACTGAGTAGCACGTTGGAAATTCCAGAGTCTGCAACGCACAATCTCTAATCTCTAACAGATAGACAAGGATGTATCCATTAGATGGATAATTAGTCGTTATAGTAGCCAAGCATTTATTTACCTCTCCTTTGGTTTAATTTGCTAAACTCATTAATTTCACCACCTAATGTTCTCAACAAATCTTGAACCCTTACCTTGAACCCTTACCCCAAAATCAAAGGGCTGTTATCTTCTGGACTGCACTAGCTCGCACATCTTGATGTCAAGACATTTTATGGCTGGAGACATAAAGAGCTAAAAAGTTCGTGACAACACAATTCTTATCTTCAATATCAATCTCACCACACCAGTTCAAGACTAAATTTGGGTTTTGCACCATAATTAAATATGGGAAAATAAATCGCTACTATTTATCTAAGATATTCATCTACTAACCTGACATCCACAAAAAAGACAGTAATGATATTCATCTCTCAGTTTCATCAATGTGTTGAGCAAATCCTGCATTGACAAAAGTGAAGCAGTACCCAAAATTAGTACCAGGTTAAACGAGAACACAACCATTTCAAGCAGCAAGCTAAACAAGAAAGTAACCTTCATTAAGAATGGCAATGCAAACATACCATACTCAAAGAAAGCCAAGAAAAGCACCATTAGGAAGAATCATATGCACTATTGGGAAGTCAAAAAATAAAATAAGAAAATCAATAGTAGGCAGTTTTACATTTGCTTCCAGAAAAGAGCATCCACTCAAGACAAACGTGGATCATAAGTATATCAACAACAACAACAACAACTAACCCAGTTTGATCCCAACATGTGGGGTCTGGGGAGGGTAGTCTGTACGCAGACCTTACCCCTACCTAATGCAGGTAGAGAGGTTGTTTCCAATAGACCCTCGGCTCAGGAAGGGCAAGAAGAAGAAGAGGGAAGCAAGGAAGGAAAACAGTATCCAATAATAGAAACACGGAATACAATACCTGAGACGAACAAAATCACATACCGTAATAAAAATCAAAGAATATGAAGGGAAATGCATGCTACTAAGCCTATCGGTGAACACTATAAACTGCCTACTAACCTTCTACCTTAATCCTCGACCTTCACACCCTCCTATCAAGTGTCATGTCCTCAGTGAGCTGAAGCAGCGTCATGTCCTGCCTAATCACTTCTCCCCAGTACTTCTTAGGCCTACCTCGACCCCTCCTCAAACTCTCCATGGCCAACCTCTCACACCTCCTGACAGGGGCATCAATGCTTCTTCTCCTAACATGTCCGAACCATCTCAGCCGCGACTCCCGCATCTTGTCCTCCATGGAGGCTACTCCCACTCTGTCCCGGATAGCTTCATTCCTAATTCTATCTCGCCTGGTACACCCACACATCCATCTCAACATCCTCATCTCTGCTACTCTCATCTTCTGCACGTGGGAGTTCTTGACTGGCCAACACTCAGCCCCATACAGCATAGCGGGTCGAACCACCACTCGATAAAACTTACCATTAAGTCTTAACGGCACATTCTTATCACATAGAACACCGGAAGCGAGCCTCCACTTCATCCACCCCGCTCCGATGCGATGTGTGACATCTTCGTCAATCTCCCCGTTACCCTGGATAATAGACCCGAGATACTTAAAACTCGCTCTCTTGGACATAACTTGAGCATCAAGCTTAACCTCTACGTCTGCATCATGGGTCTCACTGAATTTGCACTCCAGGTATTCTGTCTTGGTTCTACTCAGTTTGAAACCTTTAGACTCCAAGGTTTGTCTCCAAACCTCCAACCTCGCGTTAACTCCGCTACGCGTCTCGTTTATCAACATTATATCATCAGCAAATAGCATGCACCAAGGCACCTTCCCTTGGATGTGACGCGATAGTACATCCATCGCCAAGGAAAACAAAAATGGGCTAAGAGTCGATCCCTGGTGCAACCCCATGACCACAGGGAAATGGTCCGAGTCACCACCCACAGTCCTTACCCGAGTTTTAGCATCATCATACATATCCTTAATCACCCTAATGTACGCTACCGGGACGCCGCTAACCTCCAAACACCTCCACAGGACCTCCCTCGGAACTTTATCGTATGCCTTCTCAAGGTCAATAAACACCATATGTAAATCCTTCTTCCTTTCCCTGTACTGCTCCACTAATCTCCTTACCAGATGAATCGCTTCCGTAGTCGAATGCCCCAGCATGAATCCAAACTGATTCTCGAAAATAGACACGCACCTCCTCACCCTGGCCTCCACCACTCTCTCCCAAACCTTCATAGTGTGACTCAATAACTTGATACCTCTATAATTGTTGCAAATCATAAGTATATCATAAAAATCAAAACAAATGACTTACAGGAGAGATTTGACATCTATAAGCCATAAGTATTACATACGATATATAAAAAGTCAGCCACCAGGAAACTATGCATCTGATATTGCTAATCACTAACCGTCCTAGAATCGTTTTGCAAAGCAAACCTAAGCCAACTCAGTTTTTGCATAAAATGGGTTAAAAAGCAAAAGGGAACTAGATGCTAGTTTCCAACTTAGCATTTTGCTTAAATCTTAATTGCTTATTTAAGAAATCATACGAAAATGATACAGAATACAATACCTCTTCAGTGATCAGTTCTTCCTCTTCCTTTTCTTCATCCTCTTCTTCCTTTTTCTCCTCTACTACCTCCCTATTCTCTAACTGAGCCAGTACTGCCTCAGCCTTGTGAAAATTGCTGACGATCCTCTTTTCCTTCCATCGCTCCTTCAGGTGAGATCCAAAAGTTTCCATTAGCTCTACTTCTCTCCTTCTATCCCTGTCGGCCTTCTCCATTTCCCTCCTCATCTTCTCTACCTTATCATCTTCCTTCCCAATCCCGGCACGCCCCCTTCTGATTTCCAGCCCCACGGGTTCAGACATACCCGAGCCTTCCTTGCCTAATGCTGATCCAGGAGTATATCCCATTTGTTTCAACATCTTGAACCCAATGTTGGTCTCAGGAATTGCCGACTCTAAGTTAACTAGAGTTTTCTGGTCCTCTTCAATCTGCTTCTTCTCTCTCTTGAGCTTTTTGCGTTCTTGCCAATTTAACACCTTACGTTTCTTGTTTGAAGAGTTCGAAACTACATGCTTATTTGATCTTGATGCCTGGAAACCAAAAGACACACGGATTAGGGTCAGAGGCAACAACATAACATATCATCTATTTGACACCATTGTCATAATTTTATAATTTGTCCCACTGAATTTAGACCCAATTTTGCACTGAAAGTCTAAGAAAAGAAAAGAAATCTAAACAAACAATTTAGCAGTCAGGTCCAAAATTATGATAAAAAGTCACTCGAGCCATAGCTAGCCTATGACATTGAGAAAACCTTTGATAAGCTAAACTGGACCTAGCTTATAACAGTCCTCCGACAGATGGGATTTGGTGAGAAGTGGATAAAATGGATAAAATTCTGCATAATTAAGTAAAACATTCAGTTTTGGCCGATACATGTTTTGATGGCATTTCAACTTCCAATGGTCACCTGAAGTCTAAATGTTTGATGAATCTTTTCAGTTGGAGTAACCTTTCCCCTGTAAATGATGTTATTCCCCTCTTAGACTTCATTATTTCTCTCACAATGATTTAGTAACCATTGCTTTTTGCTCTTGGTTAACTTCCTGCTCTAGAATAGTTTTTTGTCCTAAGGAGTTAACCAAGTTTTCTATTGTAACTTTTTGCATCTTCTTGATGCCTTTAATGCAATACATTACTTCATCAAAAAAAGGCTCTTAGATAGGGAGACCCTCAATCTCCCCTCCTTTTCATTTTGGCTATAGAGGGACTTAGCAAAATACTACAAAAAAACGAGGCAATTGAAGTGGATAGAAGGCTTCAAGGTGGGTCACAATCCTAGCAACTCAATATCAGTCTCACACTTGTTGTATGCAGATGATACGCTTTGAAGGGCAGATAGGCACCAGATGCTAAATCTCAATCTCACACTGCTGCTCGTTGAACCCATTGTGGGTTACACATCAATATGCTGGCAAGTCAAAAATGTCTCCAATTTGGAAGAACTAGCTGAAACAATGTGCTACAACATTGGGGCATTTCCTACAACCTACCTGGGATTGCCGCTTGGTGCAAAACTGAGACCAGCTGAGATCCGGAATGGAGTTACTGAAAGGTTTGAAAGAAGATTGGCAACCTGGCAAATGCAATACTTATCAATGGGAGACGGGTTAACAGTAATCAACAATGTTTTTTACCTACATATTTTATGTCTTTATTCCCATTCCAGGCAAGGTTCTGAATATCTTGATAAAATCAAGACAGTTTTACGAGAATGCAACAGCCAGAGACACAAGTTTCACCTGGTAAAAGGGAATTCACTCACACAACCTAAACTTCAAGGTGGTTTAGGCATAAAAGATTTTAGAAATTCACAAGAATCACAACAGATGCATGCTAATGAAATGGCTATGGAGGTACAGCTCAGAGGAACCTGAACTTTGGAAGGATGTAATCGGAGTAAAATACAGGGAGCTAAATCACTGGTACACAAATCACCACATGGAGTAGGCCTTTGGAAAAAGTATTTGAAAATTATGGAGAGAATTCAATCAACATACAAGTTTCAGAGTGGGGAATGGAGCTTTCATTAGCTTCTGGAAGGACAACTGGTTAGAAAATATCATCCTAAAGAAGGAATTCCCCAACCTATTTCTGATTGCTGTTGTTCCAAATTCAACAATAGCTCAGAGCAGATAAGGACTCGCCGTTGAGAAAGATGTACAAGGTTGGGAACTTAATGATCTACTCAACTGCTTAAATGGCCCCGGAAGCTACAAAGTTACCCACAAAAGTGATCTGTTTCAGTTGGACAGCCCTCAAAGAAGCATGTCTGACACAAGATAACCTCACAAGAAGGGATTTTCAGCTTGTTAACAGATGCTACATGTGTCAGCTCAACTCAGAAACATCAACCACCTATTTCTCCCCTGTCCTGTAGCAGCAAACCTATGGATCATGTTTCACTTGACTATTATTTTTTTACTTTAGCTCGCTCATGCCATTCAGTGTTAAGGATGCATATGAAAGCTGGAGCCTGGAGGGCATGGAAAGTTGATGAAACTTTTTTTTATGAAGTAAGGTGTTGCATTAAAGGCATCAAGAAGATGCAGAAAAAGTACAAACTGAAAAGTCTTGGCTAACTCTAAGACCAAATAAAACCTATATAACTGGGATATCAAATAATTATCAGAAATATCTGGAGAATGGTCCCTGCCAGTATTTTTTGGCGTATCTGGACAGAAAGGAATTGTAGACGTGTAGCTGGTATCTCAACTCCAAATCATTCCTTGAAGACTAGGTGCCTTAAGAATCAGTTTAGCTGGTGTAAACTCTCTTCTGTAAATAGCATGGAGCCATGGACCATTTTTTGGATTCTGTAAGCTCCCTAGTGCTAGTCTAGTTCTCATATATTGGAGCTAGCAGAATCACTTCTGTCACTTTTAGCCATTGCCAACCTACAAAAACAAGGTTGTAAACATTTCTAAACAAGGTTATACATTGTTATATTACATGTGCAAGTAAATATTTCTAAACAAATGTTAGAAATATAGAGACTCCAACCACACAAAGTGCTGATTAGTCTGTGAATATTGGAAATATAGAGACTACATGACTTAGAAGAAAAGGTAGCTAAGGTTTTATTGCAGCACATCAGAAAATTATACTTACTTGTTCTTTGCCAACCTAGAACCTAGATTACTGAATATTGAAAAAAGTAAAAGTTAACAAGTAATTTTGAGAATTAAACTATTAAATAACTATAGTTCCATGAGATTTCGGGAAATCTAGTCAACAAAAAAAAAAATATAGGGTTACTATGTGTGAGGGGAACTGACCGGTTTATAAGAGGGATTAGGGGGAATAGAAGAAGCTTCTGGAGGAATGAAATGAGAAAGGTCTCCCATGTAATCTTCTTCCTCTTCTTCCGCCATTGTTGCTAACTGCTGCAAGCTTCCGTGGGAACTAGCGCAAAGAATACGCGCTATGTTTTGAGTGAGGTCTATGAGTCCTATACTGGGATTCGTGCGCAGAGGATCGGATCCTTAAATTGTTGAAATGGTCCTCAAAGTATGTGTTTGTTTTACTAGTATTAGATTACGCGAGTTGCGCCTGTAACCCTCATAATAAGATATATAGTTTTAAAATTAATATAAATAATATTTGAAATATATCTTTGAGATAATTAAAAGAATTATTTTTAAATATGTATCCATACTATATACAAAAAAATTGCTAAATATTTGGTATCGAAGAAAAATTACTCTGAATCAATAAAGTAAATTAACCTACATTAAATGAGGCTTACTTTAGAATTGTTTTCCAATCCAAGTAGAATATTTATTAGTCCTTGCTTGATTAGAAATAAAAAGTCAAAATCATAATTAGATAGACAATATAACTAATTGATAGGTAGTATATTTCATATGTTGACATTAAATTTATTGCTATCTGATATAGTCTAAAATGGTAGATTATTCAAACAAAATAAAAATAAAGAGGCAAAAAGTTAGAAATAAGATTTTTTTCCTAACCATTTCTAAAACAAATAAAAAAATATAAAAGAAGAGAGAGAGAAACGCTTCCCAACTATTCAAATTTACTACTTTTCCGGGCAACTACCAATCAAAAGTCTTAGTATATGATTTAACTGGTTATATTTTTAAATTTTTAATTATTTCAGTGAAATAAAAGTTTATTATATTTGAGCATCAATTTTATAATAACTGATATGTACAAAATTACGAGATGTTGAATCTATTCCACAGAGCAAATAAATATAATTGTAGTAGAATAGAATTATAGCTGACAACTCAAGTAAGAAAAGAATTTATATAAGTAAAAATTTTCTTGATTTAATATTCCTAAATATTAGGAATGCTTACATAATTCTTATAAGGAAAGAAACTTAAATTGATTTCGAAGTCCAAAATATTAGAGAAATAATAATTTAAGTTTTAACGTACGCATGTTGTGCGTGTCTCTAAAAGCAATACCAGTACAAAAAATTACAAGTTCTAAAATAAAAATTATATTGATCATGTTTAGGGAGTTGATCTACTTTAATGATTCTGTATTAAATTTGCTCTAGTATGTGCTCCATTATAAATAAATAAAAGTGTCATAGAAGTATTGTTTGATTGAACAGTAAAATACGCATTTAACTTTATATGAGCACTTGAGTACGTGCATTGCATGTATATTTTACATTAGTTATTATAAAATTTATGTATGATAGTTTACCAATAATTAAAGATTCTTTACCAATATTATTTTATGAGAGTGCTAAATTTATTCAAACCTTTCGCATTTTATTATAAAAAAAGTAGACTCCTAAGCCTAAAAGGAGTGCAGAGTGTTCGACACTACCCTAATGTGAATTTGCAATATTTTTTTTAATTATCCCCCTCTTTAATACGTATTTTACTTCTTTTTTGTTTCTTTTAATTTCCTCTTTATAATTTTTTTTCCATTTATTTAATTTTCTTTTGATGAAAAAGTCCACTAAACTGGAGAAATAAAGAAATGCCTAGACTTCTAATTTAATTTTTTTTATTATTTAATATTTAATGAGAATACACACATCTTAGATGTCTTGAAAATTGTAGAATTATACTTATCATTTTATTAATAAAAAAGTATTCCTAAATCTACCAAGATGTTCGAGAGCCAAAAAGAGAACTATGTTAATTTTTTTTAAAATTTTATAAAGATTCTAACCCTACAAACGTGGATTTCTTTCACAAGTATGGTCGTATATCATCTTCTACAAATATGGTTATATATCACATAAGGAAAAGTTTAATACATCAAATTTAATTAAGTCTAAAGTCCTAAATATTAGAGAAATAATTAAAGTCCTAAATGTTAGGAAAAATATAAATTGATTGTCTTGTCCAATGTAATATCCGCGCGATGTGCATGTACCTCATCTCAATGAGTACAAATTTAATTAAAGGGTTGTATTTGAGTTAAAAAATAAAAAGGGTGAGTTCTTGAAGATTATTATGAATGTTGATAATGTATAACTTTCTCATAAAAGTCTTTAATCATTAGTCAATAATTCAACTTAAATTTTGTTTCAGTCTTATAATGTCCTAACTACAATTTCACAAGTTATTGTGCTTCCTTTCGATTTCAGCAAAAATACAAATCAATAGGCAACTAATAATCTACGAATTGTAAATGAACACAAAATTAAAGTGCAATGAAAATAAAAAAAGACATAGTAAAGCAAACTGAAAAGTTACATGGAAGAAAATTAATATGGTTATTAAATATTATTTAAATAAGAACATAAGTTATACAAGGTCAAATTTTAAATGATCTCAAAATCCTAATAAATATAAGAACTTGGTTCAAATAAGGAAGATTTGTTATAAAATAAAGACCGTAAAGTAAAGACAAGCATAGAGAGAAACTGTTATATTATTCGAATTCAAACTGATCTACATAATGAATTGAAATCTCTTCTATTTATAGAAGAAAGGAAGCTGCTGTGTAAGCTGCTACTATACCAGATATGGATAATCTTCTACTGAGAGCAATGTTTGTCCATAACGGAGTACTGAAAGGATAAGTTTATTATACCCGATATGGATAATCTTCTACTGGGGGTAATGTTTATCCATAACTGGGTATTGAAAGGATAAGCTTATTATACCCGGTATGGATAATCTTCTACCGGGGGTAATGTTTATCCATAACTGGGTACTGAAAGGATAAGCTTATTATACCCGGTATGGATAATCTTCTACCGGGGATAATATTTATCCATAACCGGATACCGAAGTGATAAGCTTCTTCAGGAAACTTATTTCCAATAGAGTACTAAATAGATAAACATATTTACGGTGGAGTCCCATATGGATAAGCTTCTTAAGGAAGCTTATTTACAACGGAGTACTAAATGAACATCCATAATATAATATATTTATAACCGGATTTAATATATAAGATATTTAGTTGGAGCTCAAGTTTACTAAATATTAAGAAAACGACGTTAACGAAATATAATTATTTTTACATGAAAAATGTATACCCAAGTGACTCTTTTTTTACAAGTAGCCTAAAATACTAATGTCTTCCTGACAAGTAGTGGTAGCTAACATTTAGCGTAAAACAATTTCTAATTTATAGACCTACTAATTATACTTATGTTACTGTCACGACCCGGATTTTCCACCATCGGGTGTCATGATGGCGCCTACTATCGGAGCTAGGCAAGCCAAATATTTAAAACATCTTTCCTGCTTTCTTTCAAACAATAAAATGAACGAGACAAAATTTAAGCGGAAGACTTTAAATTTAAAGCAACTGAAAACCAAAAGTGCGGAAGTTTAATACACATCACTACCCAAGGTCTAGTGTCACAAGCTCACGGACTACTACAGAATACTACAAACAATGTCTGAAAGGGAATACATCATGTTTGTCTGATACAAGATGAACAAACGAAAACATGGAAAGGGGCTTCGGTCTGCGAACGCCAGCTAGGCTACCTCGAGAGTCCCTGGACTGAAGATAGCTCCCAGAAGTCCTACTGCTATGGTCCGTAAGCTGTTCCCTGATCTGTGCACAAAAATGCACAGAGTGTAGCATCAGCACAACCGACCTCATGTGCTGGTAAGTGTCTGGCCTAACCCCGGCGAAGTAGTGACGAGGCTAGACAGAACCTATCACAATTAACCTATACATATATATATACAAGTGCAAGAAGACAATAACAAGATAATACAAAGTAAAGCTAGGAGGGGACATGCCATCGGGGAGTAACAGATAAAAATGAAATATCGGAAATAAACATAAGAAACTCCGGTTCCCATGATATATATATATATATAGTGGACGGCGTACCACACGATCCCATAATATCATTTGTAAGTGGACGGCGTGCCACACGATCCCAATTTTCATATATAAGTGGACGGTGTTCCACACGATCCCATAATATCATTTGTAAGTGGACGGCGTGCCACACGATCTCAATGTTCATATATAAGTGGACGGCGTGCCACACGATCCCATAATATCATATATAAGTGGACGGCGTGCCACACGATCCCATAATATCATATATAAGTGGACGGCGTGCCACACGATCCCATAATATAATTCGAAACATCTGATTTTGTAAGGAGAGTCCCATTAGGGGAAATCAACAACATATCACTCTAACCCGGCAAGGATACAACTAACAGCCCAAAATATCCCGGCAAGGGAGAGTATATATATCGGTCTACACATCCCGGCAAGGGAGTAATCACAACACATTCTCTTTTTAAATCCCTTCTTCCTCAACTAACACCATTCATGTTCGAGCTAACGCTCCAAAAGTACACCAATCACAATTTTACCTCAACCGTTCACATTATACGAAGCTCATCGAATAAACAAGGAGATTGTGTCACGTTATTCGAATTAAAAGCAATTAAGACTCACGGTCATGCTAGACTCCGGTGCATAGATAACCGTCACCATGCCTATACACCGTACTCCACATTAGCAAGTAGCAAATAACATCCTAATCCTATTCCCTCAAGCCAAAGTTAGAACAAACACTTACCTCGAATGCTCCAAACTCAACTCACGCTTCTAGTATAGCTTTACCTCTTGATTCCACCACCAATCCGCTCGAATCTAGTCATAAGTTACTTAATCACATTAATAATTACTAAATGAATCACTCCCCATGCATGAAAAATAAATTTTACAAGGTTTTTCCCAAAAATGGTCAAAAATACCCCCGGACCCACGTGGTCGAAACTCGAGGTTCGGACCAAAACCCGGTTACCCATTCTCCCACGAATCCAAATATATGCTTTGTTTTGAAATCGGACCCCAAATTGAGGTCCAACTCCTCAATTTGTAGAAAACCTAGGTTCTACCCAAAACACCCAATTTCCCCCATGAAAATCTTTGTTTTGAAGTTGAAATCATGTTGAAAGATGTTAAGAAGTGAAGAAAATGAGTTAGAAATCACTTACCAATTGTTTTGAAGAAGAAAAGTTGTTTGGAAAATTGCCTCTTAGGTTTTGGGTTTTTGAAAAGTAGAAAAAATGTCTGAAAATCCCGAATTTATACATTTTGCTGGGGGCTGGTGCGGACCGCACAGAAATGGCCGCGGCCGCGCCGAGGGAGGGAGAAGTGGGCTCTCTCTGAACCCACCCAGCGCGGACCGCACTGATTTGGTGCGCGGCCGCGCTGGTCGACCCTCTGAACCCCACCACGCGGACCGCACAGAAAAGCACCACGGTCGCGTGGCTGCCAGCGCGGACCGCGCGGAAATAGCCGCGGCCGCACTGGGCCTGCAACATCTGAACCTGTATATTTTTCTAAGTCTAAGACCTACCGGACCCTACTCAAAACTCACCGAGCCCTCGGGGCTCCAAACCAAACATTCATATGATCTAAAAAACACCTTACGGACTTACTCGTGCGATCAAATTGCCAAAATAACATCATATACATAGGATCAAGCCTCAAAATACATGATTTTCTTTCAACTTTCATAAAAACTTAAATTCCCATTTTAAGTCCGAAACACGTCATATGACGTCCGTTTTTAGCCAAACTTTACAGATAGTGCTTAAAACATATTTAAGACTCGTACCGGGCGTCGGAACCAAAATACGAGCCCGATACCACAGTTTTCTGATCAATTTTCTTCTTCATTTTTCTTAATTAATTTCAGAAAATAATTTCACACAAAAATTCATTTCTCGGACTTGGGACCTCGGAATTTGATTCCGGGTACACGCCCAAGTCCCATATTTTTTTACGGACCCTCCAGGACCGTCGAATCACAGGTCCGGGTCCGTTTTACCCAAAATATTGACCGAAGTCAATATTATGCATATTAATATCAAAATTCATCAATTTTTTCACAAAATTCGCATATTCTAACATAAAAACTTTCCGGCTATGCGCCCGAACTGCGCACGCAAATTGAGTCAACTAAAAGCGAGGTTTTCAGGGCCTCGGAAGCACGGAACTAGGAAGAATTACGGTGATGACCCTTTGGGTCGTCACATTCTCCACCTCTAAAACAACCGTTCGTCCTCGAACGGACAAAAGAAAGAAGTACCTGAGTCGGGAAATAAATGAGGATAACAGCTCCGTATATTGGACTCGGACTCCCAGGTCGATGCCTCAGGAGGCTGACCTCTCCACTGAACATGCACCGAAGGAATACTCTTCGACTTCAACTGTCGAACCTGCCGGTCTAGAATAGCCACCGGCTCCTCCTCATATGACAGATCCTTGTCCAATTGGACAGTGCTGAAATCTAACACGTGTGACGGATCTCCGCGATACTTCCATAGCATAGATACATGAAACACGGGATGCACAGCTGACAAGCTAGGTGGCAAGGCAAGTCTATAAGCCACCTCTCCCACACGATCAAGAATCTCAAATGGACCGATAAACCTAGGGCTGAGCTTGCCCTTCTTCCCAAATCTCATCACGCCCTTCATAGGCGATACACGGAGCAATACCCGCTCCCCAACCATGAAAGCAACATCTCTACCCTTGCGGTTTGCATAACTCTTTTGTTTGGACTGAGCTGTACGAAGTCTATCCTGAATAATCCTGACCTTGTCCAAGGCCTCCTGAACCAAATCAGTACCCCGTAATCGAGCCTCTCCCGGCTCAGACCATCCAACTGGAGACCGACATCGCCTACCATACAACGCCTCATACGGAGCCATCTGGATACTGGACTGGTAGCTGTTGTTGTAGGCGAACTCTGCTAAAGGCAAAAACTGGTCCCACGAGCCTCCAAAATCAATAACACAGGCTCGGAGCATATCTTCAAGAATCTGAATAGTCCTCTCGGATTGACCGTCCATCTGAGGATGAAATGATGTACTCAACTCAACCTGGGTGCCCAACTCTCGCTAAACCGCTCTCCAGAAATGCGAGGTGAACTGCGTAACCCGATCCGAGATGATAGATAGTGGCACCCCATGAAGGCGAACAATCTCCCTGATATAAATCTCGGCTAACCTTTCGGACGAATAGGTGGCTGCAACAGGAACAAAATGTGCTGACTTGGTCAGCCTATCAACAATGACCCAAACTGCATAAAACTTCTTCCGAGTCATCGGAAGTCCAGTAACGAAATCCATCGTAATCCTCTCCCACTTCCACTTGGGAAGTGCAATCCTCTGAAATAGACCACCAGGTCTTTGATGCTCGTAATTAACCTGCTGACAATTCAAACACCGAGCCACGTGCGCAACGATGTCTTTCTTCATCTTACGCCACCAATAGTGCTGCCTCAGATCCTGATACATCTTCGCGGCGCCCGGGTGAATAGAATACCGAGAACTGTGGGCCTCCGCTAAGATCAACTCTCGAATCCCATCAACATTGGGCACACAAACTCGCCCCTGCAATCTCAATACACCATCATCATCTAAGGTTACTTTCTTGGCACCTCCACGCTGCACCGTGTCTCTCAAGACACACAAATGGGGATCCTCAAACTGCCGCTCGCGGATACGCTCTAATAGTGAGGAACGAGCAACCGTGCAAGCTAATACCCGACTAGGCTCAGAAATGTCCAACCTCACAAACTGATTGGCCAAAGCCTGAACGTCCAAAGCAAGCGGTCTCTCACCGACCTGAATATAATCCATATTGCCCATACTGGTTGACTTCCTACTCAAGGCATCGGCCACCACATTGGCCTTTCCCGGGTAATATAAGATAGTGATGTCATAATCTTTCAACAATTCCAACCACCTCCTCTGCCTCAAATTCAACTCCTTTTGCTTGAACAAATACTGAAGACTCTTATGATCCGTGAACACCTCACACGCCACACCATGCAGATAGTGCCTCCAAATATTCAATGCGTGAACAATGGTTGTCAACTCCAAATCATACACTGGATAGTTCTTCTCATGAACCTTCAACTGCCTCGAGGCATAGGCAATGACCTTGCCATCCTGTATCAACACTGCACCAAGTCCAATACGATATGCATCACAATAGACTGTATAGGGCCCTGAACCTGTGGGCAAAACCAACACTGGTGTCGTGGTCAGATCTGCCTTGAGCCTCTGAAAGCTCGCCTCACACTCATCTGACCATCTGAACTGGGCACCTTTCTGGGTCAATCTGGTCATAGGGGCTGCAATGGATGAAAACCCCTCCACGAGCCGACGGTAGTAACCTGCTAACCCTAGGAAACTCCGAATCTCCGTAGCTGAAGCTGGTCGAGGCCAGTCCTTGATTGCCTCTATCTTCTTTGGGTCTACCTGAATACCTGTTGCTGATACGACATGACCCAGGAATGCGACCGAACTCAACCAAAACTCGCACTTCGAGAACTTAGCATACAACTGACTATCCTTCAGGGTCTGAAGAACCGCTCTGAGGTACTGCTCATGCTCCTCCTGACTGTGGGAGTATATAAGAATATCGTCAATGAAGACTATCACGAACAAGTTCAAATAAGGTCTGAACACTCGGTTCATCAACTCCATGAACGTTGCTGGGGCATTAGTCAATCCAAATGACATGACCAAAAACTCATAGTGCCCATACCGAGTGCAAAATGCTGTCTTAGGGACATCAGACGCCCTAATCCTCAGGTGGTGATAACCAAATCTCAAATCTATCTTCGAGAACACCCTCGCACCCTGAAGCTGGTCGAATAAATCATCAATCCTCGGCAGTGGATACTTATTCTTAATTGTAACCTTGTTCAATTGCCAGTAATCGATGCACATTCTCATCGAACCATCCTTTTTCTTAACAAACAACACCGGCGCACCCCAAGGCGACACACTAGGTCTAATGAAACCTTTCTCAAGCAAATTCTGCAGCTGTTCCTTTAACTTTTTCAACTACGGCGGGGCCATACGATATGGCAGGATAGAAATGGTCTGAGTGTCCGGGGCCAAATCAATACAAAAGTAGATATCCCTATCGGCCGGCATACCCGGCAGGTCTGAAGGGAAAACCTCAGGAAACTCCCGAACAACGGGCACATAATCAATAGAAGGGACCTCCGCGCTAGAATCGTGAACATACACCAAGTAGGCCAAACATCCCTTCTCGACCATATGCCGAGCCTTCACATACGAGATAACACTGCGGGTACAATGACCAGAAGTCCCTCTCCACTCTAAACGGGGTAAATCCGGTAAGGCTAAGGTCACGGTCTTGGCATGGCAATCCAAGATAGCATGATACGGGGATAACCAATCCATCCCCAATATAACATCGAAGTCGACCATGTCCAAAAGCAACAAATCAACACGGGTCTCAAGACCCCCAAACACTACGATACAAGAACGATGAACTTGGTCGACCACAATAGAATCACCCACCGGTGTTGACACATAAACAGGAATACTCAACGAGTCACTAGGCATAACCAAATAGGGTGCAAAATAGGACGACACATATGAATACGTAGATCCGGGATCAAATAGCACAGAAGCATCCCTATCACAGACCAGAATAGTACCTGTAATCACAGCATCTGATGACTCAGCCTCTGGCCTGGCTGGCAAAGCATAACAACGGGGCTGGGCCCCACCTCCCTGAATGATATCCCTGGGACGATCTGCTGCTAGCTGACCCCTACCTCTAGCGGTCTGAGATCCACCTCTAAGACCTCTACCTCTACCTCTATGTCCCCTACCCCCGCCTCTAACTGGCTGGGCAGGCTATGGGGCAACTGGTGCCTGAATTATCGGGCGAGAACCTGCTGCTGCGAGCTGCTGGAAGCTCGAGGGCAATATCTGGCAATGTGACTCACATCGCCGCAAGTATAACAAGCCCTCGGCTGCTGAGAATAACGAAGTGGTGGTGCACTGATAGGTGCTGATGGTGAACTGAAGAGCTGCTGGTCAGAATACTGCGGCTGAGAACCACGACCACCTGGTGTACCATGAGAAGCCTGGAGAGCTGACTGAAAGGGCCTCGAAGGATGGCCTCTACCATAAGAATCCCTACCTCCAGACGAGGTACCACTGAATCTACCAGAATGACGGGGCCTCTTATCAGACCCATGACCACCTCCCTGAGCAAGTGCCATCTCTATCCAGTGGGCACCATCTGCCGCCTCCTGAAATGAAATCTCACTACCGGCACTCATGGCCATCTGAACACGGATCGGCTGGGCCAACCCATCAATAAACCTCTGCACCGTCTCTCTATCGATGGGGAGTATCACAATAGCATGACGAGCAAGATCAATGAACTGGGTCTCATACTGGGTGACCGTCATAGGACCCTGCTGGAGACGCTCAAACTGCCTGCAAAGAGCATCTCGCTGAGTAACTGGAAGAAACTTCCCCAGAAATAACTTTGAAAACTGATCCCAGGTCAATGATGGCGACCCTGCTGGCCTGGCTAAGCAGAAGTCCCTCCACCAAGTCTTGGCGGATCCTGCCAGGCAAAAAGTGGCAAAGTTGACCCCATTGGTCTCTCAATGCCCATAGTCCATAAAACCTCATGACAACTGAATATGAAATCTTGAGCATCCTCTGAGGGGGTGCCACTATATGTGGTTGTGAAGAGCTTGGTGAAACGATCAAGCCTCCACAAAGCATCCGCGGACATAGCCGCACCATCGCTGGACTGAGCCGCAATACCTGGCTGGGCTGCCACAGCTGGCTGAACTGTTGGAACCTGAGCCTGAGGAGCTACCGGCTCTGGAGTACGAGTATCGGGAGTCTGAACTCCTCTCCCAGTCTGAGATGTGGCTGGAGCTATGGGAAGCAAACCCGCTCTAGAAATGCCCTCCACAATGCCTACCAGTCGGACCAAGGCATCCTGAAGCACTGGAGTGGCTATGAAACCCTCTAGAACCTGAGCTGGGCCCACCGGAGCTGCTGGAGCTGGAACCCCTTCGTCGTAGTCAACATGAGGCTCCACCTCTGGGACTGCCGCTCGGGGATGAGCTCTGCCCCGGCCTCGGCCTTTGGCACGGCCTCGGCCTCGCCCCCTGCCCCTGATAGGAGCTGCTGCTGGGGGCTCGGGCTGCTGCGCGGTAGAAGAAGAAGCACGTGTCATCTCCATCTGCAAAAGAACAGAGTGGAAAGACAATCAGTACTTGAGAAACAGAATCGCACGACAAGAATGAACAAGGTGAAGTTTTCCTAACTCAGTAGTCTCTGCGGGATAAATACAGACGTCTTCATACCGATCCCTCAGACTCTACCGAGCTGTCTGTGGGTTGTGAGACCTAAGTAACCTAATGCTTTGATACCAACTTGTCACGACCCGGATTTCCCACCATCGGGTGTCGTGATGGTGCCTACTATCGGAGCTAGGCAAGCCAAATATTTAAAACACCTTTCCTGCTTTCTTTCAAACAATAAAATGAACGAGACAAAATTTAAGCGGAAGACTTTAAATCTAAAGCAACTGAAAACCAAAAGTGCGGAAGTTTAATACACATCACTACCCAAGGTCTGGTGTCACTAGCTCACGGACTACTACAGAATACTACAAACAATGTCTGAAAGGGAATACATCATGTTTGTCTGATACAAGATGAACAAACGAAAACATGGAAAGGGGCTTCGGCCTGCGAATGCCAGCTAGGCTACCTCGAGAGTCCCTGGACTGAAGATAGCTCGCAGAAGTCCTACTGCTGTGGTCCGTAAGCTGTTCCCTGATCTGTGCACAAAAATGCACAGACTGTAGCATCAGCACAACCGACCCCATGTGCTGGTAAGTTCCTGGCCTAACCCCGGCGAAGTAGTGACAAGGCTAGACAGGACCTACCACAATTAACCTGTACAGATATATATACAAGTGCAAGAAGACAATAACAAGATAATACAAAGTAAAGCTAGGAGGGGACATGCCATCGAAGAGTAACAGATAAAAATGAAATATCGGAAATAAACAGAAGAAACTCCGGTTCCCATGATATATATATATATATATATATATATATATATATATATATATATATATATATATATATATAGTGGACGGCGTGCCACATGATCCCATAATATCATTTGTAAGTGGACGGCGTGCCACACGATCCCAATTTTCATATATAAGTGGACGACGTGCCACACGATCCCATAATATCATTTATAAGTGGACGGCGTGCCACACGATCTCAATGTTCATATATAAGTGGACGGCGTGCCACACGATCCCATAATATCATATATAAGTGGACGGCGTGCCACACGATCCCATAATATTATATATAAGTGAACGGCGTGCCACACGATCCCATAATATAACTCGAACCATCTGATTTTGTAAGGAGAGCCCCATTAGGGGAAATCAACAACATATCACTCTAACCTGGCAAGGGTACAACTAACAACACAAAATATCCCGGCAAGGGAGAGTATATATATCGGTCTACACATCCCGACAAGGGAGTAATCACAACACATTCTCTTTTTAAATCCCTTCTTCCTCAACTAACACCATTCATGTTCGAGCTAACGCTCCAAAAGTACACCAATCACAATTTTACCTCAACCGTTCACATTATACGAAACTCATCGAATAAATAAGGAGATTGTGTCACGTTATTCGAATTAAAAGCAATTAAGACTCACGGTCATGCTAGATTTCGGTGCATAGATAACCGTCACCATGCCTATATACCGTACTCCACATTAGCAAGTAGCAAATAACATCCTAATCCTATTCCCTCAAGCCAAAGTTAGAACAAACACTTACCTCGAATGCTCCAAACTCAACTCACGCTTCTAGTATAGCTTTACCTCTTGATTCCACCACCAATCCGCTCGAATCTAGTCATAAGTTACTTAATCACATTAATAATTACTAAATGAATCACTCCCCATGCATGAAAAATAAATTTTACAAGGTTTTTCCCAAAATGGTCAAAAACACCCCCGGACCCACGTGGTCGAAACTCGAGGTTCGGACCAAAACCCGGTTACCCATTCTCCCACGAATCCAAATATATGCTTTGTTTTGAAATCGGACCCCAATTTGAGGTCCAACTCCTCAATTTGTAGAAAACCTAGGTTCTACCCAAAACACCCAATTTCCCCCATGAAAATCTTTGTTTTGAAGTTGAAATCATGTTAAAAGATGTTAAGAAGTGAAGAAAATGAGTTAGAAATCACTTACCAATCGTTTTGAAGAAGAAAAGTTGTTTGGAAAATCGCCTCTTAGGTTTTGGGTTTTTGAAAAGTGGAAAAAATGTCTGAAAATCCCGAATTTATACATTTTGCTGGGGGCTGGCGCGGACCGCACAGAAATGGCCGCGGCCGCGCCGAGGGAGGGGAGAAGTGGGCTCTCTTTGAACCCACCCAGCGCGGACCGCACTGATTTGGTGCGCGGCCGCGCTGGTCGACCCTTTGAACCCCACCACGCGGACTGCACAGAAAAGCACCGCGGCCGCGTGGCTGCCAGCGCGGACCGCGCGGAAATGGCCGCGGCCGTGCTGGGCCTGCAACATCTGAACCTGTATATTTTTCTAAGTCTAAGACCTCCCGGGCCCTACTCAAAACTCACCCGAGCCCTCGGGGCTCCAAACCAAACATTCATATAATTTCAAAAACACCTTGTAAGCACGTGATTTTTGCCTTATATGAGAATTACTCCCAAAAAATTCAAAAATAAAATGATTTTTCTTTGGTGTGCAATTTTGTGATATTTTTGTGATATTTTGAATAATTATTTGTATTTGTCTGTGCATGTTTATTTGTTAAATTAATAAAAATACAAAAATATGTCGCATTTTGCATGTAGGATTTATTTTTACAATTGTTAGTAATTAAATTTGTTTTACAAAAATTAAAAATTACAAAAATAGGCGTCATTTGCAATTTTAGCATTTAATGTCCAAATATACAATTTTATGCTTAATTATTACTTAATTGTGCGTTAATTGTTATTTGGAGTTAATTTGGCTTTTATAACTTAATTTAGTTCTTAATAATAGTTTAAGTATTTTTATAATTTAGTTTTAGAGAAATAAAAGAAGAAAAGAGAGCGAAAATATAAGGAAAGTCGGAATTGGGCCTCTTCTTCAATTTCAAGCCACAGGCCCAAAAAATGGCCCAATCTTCCCTACGACCCAGTCCATTTCGAACTGGGTCGACCCAGTCCATAACCCAATAGACCCAAACCCCTTTTGTCTTACATTTTACAAAAAGAAAAACAAAACAAAACAAAATGAAGAAAACCCTAAAAATTGCAAAATCATCCGCCACCCTCCTATCTTCTTCTTCTTCCTCAAGTTCCAAGTTACCCTCCCATGTCCGCCCGTCGACCACCGTCCAATAGTTGACGCAGCAACAAAGCTGCTCTCCGACCACCCATGGTTACATCGTCTTCATCTTCTTCTTCTTCGTCCGAAATTCCTAGCCCTATCCGCCATTGACGAAGCTCGTCGAGCTCAAGCTTGAGCTCGACGCTCATGGCTGACCATGCTGCTTCTGTGTCTCAACCAAACAAACACAGCCCTCGACGAGTCAGCTGTTGTTCGAAGCTCCCATCGTCGCTGCTCGTCACGGCCAAGCCCGTCGCTGCCCTCGTCGTCCAGCTCATTCCGCCATGGATGAGCTTGAGGCCAGCTGCTTCCGTCGAGTAGTTTGAGGCCAAAACAAGCCTCAGCTGCTGCTGTTCTTCTTCGTTTTCTTCAGCTTGAGCGTCTCCATGGAAGCCGTCTCCGAGCTGCTGCTTTTGCTTCACGTCCATGGCGTCCAAACGTCGACCAGCTGCTTCCCGTTCCGTTCATCACTTCTCCTTCGTTTCAGCTGGGTTGAAGCTGCGGACTGCTGAGCTGCTCGGTTGAGTTTTAGTCGAGGTCGTCGAGCGTCGTTTTGAGTTCGTCAAAGTTTACAAGGAAGGTGAGTTCGTCGTTGAGTTCGTCGTCGAATCCGGACAGATTCATTCTCATTCGAGGTTCGTCGAAACAGTCCGTACATATTTCATTTCGATCCGGTTAGTAGTTTTTGAGTTTTATTTTGTCCGTATTTTTCTTTGATATTTTCGAATCTAAAATCGGCAAATGTTTGTTTTGTTTATCGTTTGAATTAATTTTTAGTTCATGCTCATGTGTTGTTTGTTAAATTAATTTTTCAGATTTCAAACGAAAGATTAATTAGTTATGTTTCATGTTTATTTCATGTTTGTATTGTTGTTTAAGTGAATATTTGTTAGTTTAATGTTTGTTAGATACAAATTGAAGTTTAATTAATTATTTCTTCAATTTGTTTCATGTGTTTATGTATTGTTAGAAATTGTTAATATTGTTAAGATCAAGCTTAAGTTCATAATTGTTTATTCGTCGATCTTGTTATTTGTCTAAAAAGAATTTAGTTGTGTTAAAGGAAATATATTGATTTAATCGTTTAATCCGTCATGTTTGTTGTGTTAAAATAGATTCATTCATGTTCATACTTTGTTTGGATGATCTTGAATCCGAATTTTGTATAGTTTGATTTCTTGTTTATCATTTATGATTATTTCGTGAATTTGTCTCATAATCTTGTTTAAGTTTGATATAGGAATTGTTGGTTGTAATGTTGTTATGGTTGATTTTAAGTTCAATATGATTGAAGTTAGAAATCTAAATATACTTGTTTGTTGTAGTTGTTTGAATCCGAAAATAGGATTGTTTGTTGCTAAAATATTGTTCAAATCAAATTTTAGTTGTTCTTTGTTGTTCAATTTGTGTTCATGTGAGTTGTTGTTGAAATGTTGTTGAAATCATGTTCATGTGCTTTGTTGTTGAAATATTGAAGAAATCATGTTCATGAAATTTGTTGTTTGAACATTGTTAGAAATTAATCATATTGTCTATATTTTGGTTAAGTTTGATTAAATGATGTGTTATAGCTGATGGGTAGTTTGGTAATTTGTAGTACGTTCAGGGGTAGTTTGGTAATTTCAGTAAGGTCGTGAGGGGTAGTTTAGGAATTGTACATTTTGTAATTGTTTATTTGAAGCATGGGGGACAAAATGAAATGGGGTGGGTTGTGATATAGTTGTTTAATATAAAGGGGGGACAAGATTTAATTTAAAGGGGGAATCTTGCATTATTTTATGTTAGGCATGGGGGACAAAATATAATGGGGTGGTGTGATATGTTTATTTAATGTAATGGGGATGAGTGGGAAGATAATGGGTTGGGTAGAGAAAAAGTATGGATTTTAATTAATTGAAAGGTTTATGGGATGGGTTATAAGAAGAGGTCTTGAAATCAGAATATAGAGGGACACAGAGAAAAAAATACACATACAGATAGAGAGAAAAAAACGGACAGAGAATAGAAGAGAGAAAAAAGGGCTGAACATTTAAGAGAAAGAAAAATTCCGAAAAATATTTAAGCTTTCAAAATAAAAATAAAAACTAAAAAATCTTCTGCTTTCTTTCTTTGTTTGAAATTAGTATTAATGGTTGTTGTTTCATTCAAAGCTTAAAGCTTTTGTTTTTGGGATTACTACTCCACCGGTCTGTTACTGGGTTGTTACTGTTGCTGGGCAGTTGTTGCTGTTGTACTGTTATTACTGCTGCTGATTCTCATCTTCATTTTCTTTTGCTTCCAATATCAGGTATATATTTTAGACTCATGTTGTGGAAAGCTTCAACATTGCCAAATAAATGAAGTTCGGAATTATAATTATGTCTTTTACTCGTTTAAATCTATTAGTTTAAATTTCAGTTTTGTTTCAGCTGGTTAATATAGTAGCTTACATTTGATGTGAGAACTGTTAGTTAATCATCCTTTGAAATTCGCATAAGCTTTGTAATAATGTTATTTATTTCAGAATTTCATTAAGTATAGCTATATTCAAATTATAAGATAGGGAACATGGCAGAAAGCTAGCCATTAATTAAATCTTATGATATTGTTGGCTAAATATGGAATAGTATGGAAGTATCAAGAAACTACATTACTAGCATATTTTGTCACAAAAGTCCGATTTTATTTAAAGCTAGATTGATGAAATTTGTATGTTGTTCGTACATGGCGTGATAACAGTTACATGTATAACCATAAGTGAAAGGTGAGTTGATATAATTCGTTACGAGTTTAGAATATTAGGAATGGTTCAAACGTACAACTATATTGCATGTGATGCAATTTTATTGAATCAATTTGTATAATAGTTCTCTTTCTTATCAACTTGATTCTTATCTACCATTGTAAACAAATTAACCAAACAATTATAACTTTGGACTAAAAACAAGTATATGAGAAGGATATGGGATTTATAAGCACGAATTGCAACATTTTATGTCAAGGATATGTAGAAATAGAGTTCGCATTAAATCTAACAATAAAAATTCTTCAGAAACTATTAATTTGTTTATCAAATTAATTCTTTTTCCAGTTTTATATGCGATTCGATTTTTGGATATATTAATGTTGTATCCACGATAAAAATGGTAGTATTTTTAGTTACATGTTGTTTGTTTCTTTTTCATATCATTAATTCTTTAAAATTTGAATAGTTTTGAGGTATATAATTCATACGCGTAAAATAAGACTTGTAGCAACGCCTAATAAATTTTGAATTCTTTGTCAAGAAATTTGGTGGCATCCCAATCGGTGATTCTCCATGACTCTTACATTTAAAAATAGATGGATGCACTAAACATTTGTAGAGAATTTATATTACTGTTAAGAATATTTGCATAATTAAGGATGCGTTCGCGTGACTTGATTATACTTCTAAAGGCAATTCGGATTATGCGTTCGCGCAACTTCGAGCAAATTTTTATTAAAAAGAGATTCGTCGGAGGATCTTAAATTAATTTCATAAAACCCGAGATGTGCGGTTCACTACTTAATCATACAAAAAGTGCGAATGTTCTTGATTTTATTTAAAACACAATTTCGAAAAAATAATTATTTTATAATAAATATATTATCAATATCATTGTGTACACGTACGTGTGACACGATTTTTTACATTAAAAAATATATAATATATAAAGCGAATACACGTACGCGTGATTCGATTCGAAGAAGGGTCTTTAATTATAAACAATCTAAACAGAAGCGGTAACAAAATCATGCAATAAAAATGTAAAATCGAGATAATTAAGCCAAGAATAAAAACAGTTAAGCGACCGTGCTAGAACCACGGAATTCGGAAATGCCTAACACCTTCTTCCGGATTAACAGAATTCCTTACTCAGGATTTCTGGTTCGCAGAATAATAAACAGAGTCATATTCTCCTCGATTCAGGGATTAAAATTGGTGACTTGGGACGCCTTAAAATTCCCAAGTGGCGACTCTGAAACAAACAAACAAATCCTGTTTCGATTGTCCTTTAATTGGAGAAAACTCCCTTGCACCCTCGCGGGGGCGGAAAAAGGAGGTGCGACACACCTTACGAACTTACTCGTGCGATCAAATCGCCAAAATAACATCATATACATAGGATCAAGCCTCAAAATACATGATTTTCTTTCAACTTTCATAAAAACTCAAATTCCCCATTTTAAGTCCGAAATATGTCATATGATGTCCGTTTTTAGCCAAACTTTACAGATAATGCTTAAAACATATTTAAGACTCGTACCGGGCGTCGGAACCAAAATACGAGCCCGATACCACAGTTTTCTGATCAATTTTCTTCTTCATTTTCCTTAATTAATTTCAGAAAACAATTTCACACAAAAATTCATTTCTCGGGCTTGGGACCTCGGAATTTGATTCCGGGTACACGCCCAAGTCCCATATTTTTCTATGGACCCTCCGGGACCGTCGAATCACAGGTCCGGGTCCGATTTACCCAAAATGTTGACCGAAGTCAATATTATGCATATTAATATCAAAATTCATCAAATTTTTCACAAAATTCGCATATTCTAACATAAAAACTTTTCGGCTACGCGCCCGAACTGCGCACGCAAATTGAGACAACTAAAACCGAGGTTTTCAGGGCCTCGGAAGTACAGAACTAGGAAGAATTACGGTGATGACCCTTTGGGTCGTCACAGTTACGCACATAAAACTGAATTTATGTAAAGCAAATATTAGGACTTTCATATCGATTTAAAGACTTAAATTAGGACTTAATAAGTATTGCAAACAAGGAAAGATTTACAATAACCAAGTTTTAGTTGGTTTAAAGCTCTAAATATTAGGAAAATAACTTAAATTATAATTTTGTCCAATATAAAATCTATTTTTAAAGGGTAAAAAAGACGAACGACATTTCGCTAAGGGCCTTCGTGCTTTTAATATAGTATAGATTATAGCCCTTTATGTATTTCCACAGCGCTATTTCTTTTAGGAAGTCCCAACATCATCCCATCTTTACATAAAAAAACCCAACATATGAAAAGATTCCAAAATGAATATGTAGCCTACCTCACTCTAATCTCTATTCTATCTCCTAACATTATCATGTAAAATGGCTTTTGCTGGCATTTAAATTTCGCAGAGGTTTGCTAAATGTACTAAATTTTTATAAAGATAATTAGAATTAGTAAAGAGCTAAATAAGAGATAAAAATAAAATTATACTCCAAGAGTTGGCATTTGAAAAGTTGTCATATTCATCTCAGCAAAGAGATCCACATATTCAGTGGGCCCAGGTTTTCTTTTTCTATGTTAAAAGAAGGGGAGAAATTCAAAAATAGCCAGATTTATAAGTGGTCGTTCAAAATAGCCCAGTTTCAAAAGTAATCGAAATTTAGCCACTTTTTATGTAAAGATAAATCTGAGCGAAAATACTGTTCAAAACCTGAAAAATACGCCAGTATATTATACTGGAGTTCCAGCATAAGTATGCTTGAACTCCAGCATAAGTATGCTTGAACTCCAGCATATTATACTGGAGTTCCACGATAAGTATGTTGGAACTCCAGCATAATATGATGGAGTTCCAGCATAAGTACACTAGAACTCCAACATAATATACTGGAGTTCCAGCAAGTATAATTGTCCAGTATAATATACTGGAGTCAGCAAAGTATACCGGTCTAACATAATATGCTGGAGTTCATATACAGGTGCACCGAACTCCAGTATATTATGCTGGACCGGTCTCTGTTGTAGCAAAATAGTGGCTATTTTTTATTGACTTCGTAAACGCTGGCTATTTTTAAATGACCAATCCGAAAACTGGCTATACCGTGCTATTTTTACTAAAAGAAGTGATAGTGTTTAAGAGCCTACAAATTGATGTGCGGAAGAAAAATTGAAGTGGGGCTCCGTTTTCTTGCAAAGTTGTCCACGCCTGATTACTATTGACTTGGTTATTTTGTCAATTCTTGGGATAAAGTTAAATCTCTATGGTTTTTTTGTAAATTCACATGATCCGGAAGCTCCTCTCGATTGTGGCTTATTAATAGTAGTAATAACTTGAACAATTTTCAAAATTTTATTAAACTCCATGTTTAATAAATTTTCCTCTAGACTGTTGGAACAAGTTGTTTATGTGATAAAAATAACGGAATAGCGACCACAATTTGAGAAAAAAAATTAATACTTGTAGAATTGTGAGAATCATTTTGAAATGAGGTAATACATAGAAGACCTGGAAAAACATAGTACTTGTTATTCAAACTACTACATGAACTAATAATTAATTTATTTACATTTTTAGGAGATTTAAGAGGGACAATTTCTTATCGAAGACCATAATTATAGTGTTTATAGAAGTTTAGAACCATTATTATATAAGTATAGATCTTGGGTAAAATACCCTTTTTAATCCAAGTAAATAAATAAAAAATCCTATCTCTATATGAATGTCCAATTTTCAAACTTATTCTTTTTCGCTATTTTTTTTTGTATTTCTTTTTATCATATTTAAGTTATTTCCGACTTCAACAAAGTAGCAAAATTAGGGGGTCATTTGATTAATAAACAGATTATGTAGTGGTGGTAATACAATGATTAATAGTGCATGGATCATTAACACCGGGATGTAATACACAAATTATGTTTTATTATGCGTTTGGTTTTTTAATTAAAAATGAGATATATAGGATAAAAAGTTTAATATATATGTTTAATTTTAAACTTAATAAAATATAAAGAGCATTGATGATGGGTTTGAGGAAAATATAAAGGATAATTTTATATTTTAGTATTTAATCCAAATATTGTTATTCATGCTATATTAGTAATAAATAATATATTAATTAGTGTATTAAATTTTATATTAGCTATGCAGGATTTAAAATATAAACATTGAGTAAAGTAATATCAATATTTATACCATACTTATTTCATCTTATATCTCAAGCGGCATCCAACTTAAAGTGATTGTAGAAATGCATTTGTAAGCATTTAAATTTTGTCGGATTTAAATCCATAAAATAATTTGGACCATATTAAATTCAAGACATTAGTCCAAACAAATATTGTGACTAATAAATTGGACTAATTATCTTAATCCAATACATGTGTTTTGGGCTAGTCCATTTAATTGGACTACATATTAAATGATAAGCCCATTTTATTGGCCCAAGGTTCAAATGACCATTAGCCCATCTTAAGGCCCAGCCTCATGCCACGTGTCGAGTGATGTGACAATCCAAGTCAAAAAACGAGCCAATAAAATCAAGACACATGTCAAATGATATGACAATCCAAGATAAATAAATGAGCCAATGAAATCATGTCACGTGTTAGGAAAGGGGTGGCATACCAAATCAAATCAACAACCAATAGATTTGTGCCAAGTGTCTGGATGGTATTGGTCTGTTCAAACGGACCAATCAAATTGCAGAGCCACACCATTCCCTACAACTATAAATAGAAGTCTTCATAAAGCTAGAAGACACCAGAAGTGATAACAAGATGCAAGCAGAGAGCTCGTGGATCAAACACCGCAGATTTCTCTACAAGCTACTAGTTCAAGCACTGAAGCACTCAAGTTACAAGTTCAAGATCAAGAACAAAGCCAAATCAAATACCAACGCGTTCAAGATCAAATTACTTGTTCATGATCAAACCCAAATTCAAGTTCAAGGAGGAGATTCAAGATCAAGCTTTTACAAGCGCTTAAATCAAATCAAAGTCAAGCTCATTAAGGTACTTTACATTCTTGAAGAATCAGAGGAATACCATAGAGATTGTAACACTTTCATTTATTGAAATCAAATACTACATTTGTTACGCAATTTTTCAGTCTTAATTATTTATTTTCTTGACGCGAAAATTTGTTGTTACAACATTGTTAAAAGAATGCAATTGTGTTTCTTCCATAAATACTTGAATATTGCTACACATTAATTAGAGTCACAAGATTGTTCCAAATTAATGCACAAACGATCTTAAATCCTATCGAGTGAAACCATAGTAAGTCCGAATTTGATAGTATCATAAATTTTACTCCTTTAGCAATGTTTTCTCCAAAGAGGGAAGGGTAAAAAGGAGGGATGGGTGGGAAGGATAATGGAAGAGCATGAGAAATGGATAAACGTTTTTTTGGTTTTCCACCCGATGTCTGGTCTGTATTAGAACTCGATTATATCCAGATTCGTGCCGCGTAAGGTCCATTTAATGAGGAAACGCTCCCTAACAAAATTTTATAAAAGTTACATATATCAAGAAAGAAATTTTAATATTATCAATGTGGTTAAATTGGTAATAATTTTTTACTTACTCTCTCTTTTAAGTTATCAACATACTCTTATTATAGATGGTTTTAAGTATTTTAGGCAAGTGATGCAAAGATATTTTATACTATCAAGCTTGACATAATCATATTTATCGGAGAAAGTTTAACTGAATCCTGCTTGCCAAAAAATTATACTATATGTAAAGGTAAAAAAAATTTCTACGTACATAAATATACATTGTTGAATCACCTTAGCATAAGAGAGAATGTTTTTGAATCCTTGTGGTGAATTTTTATCTCTGCTTACTATCAAGTTACTCAAAAATTGATCACAAGAAATGTATTATAATAACGTGAATTCATAACCAAGAAAATAAAGGAAATAATATGACACGATCGGCTAAAAGTAAAACTACATTTAAAAAAAAATTACAGCATCACTTTATAGTTAAAAGAAATTTCATTTCCGGGCAGGTTATAAGAACTAAAGCCGTGGAAGAAGAAAATCTTTCCCGCGCTCCTTTGAGGCGGCACAGCTTCTATTATAACTAACTAACCGTTCAACTCTACTGGACTCGAAGCAACGTCATTACTCAACAGAGAGCCCTTTCTCCATTTTGATTCTCAAAAAAAAAAAATCTTCGTCTGGGTATGCCTATCTCTCTTCCAATTCCTTACCCATAATTTGTTTCTTTGCATGCTTCTAACAAATTAAAGTCTGATTTTCTGGTTTTTTTTTTTGGGGGGGGGGGGGGGGGTTGGTTTTGTAATCCTGTCAAGCACGAATGTTTCTGATTTTTTTTATTAATGTATGAGTAGTCTTCATGCTACTTCTTGAATCTTCTTCTTTTCTGAGTTGGGTTTTCTTGTTTTACTACCGGTTTTTATTGTGAGTTTGTAGTTCTTTTATATCTTTTAATTTTTCTTGGGCTTGATGATTATAGAATAACCGATTTTTGCATTTCCACCAGTGTTACGTGATTTGAAGTTAAGAGGAGATCTCTGTGTATGTTGCTGTGCACAATGGCTAAGCAGAGAAATCTGGGGTTGGTTACTGCTGCAATTTTGCTTTTTGGGGTTCTATTCTTTCAAGCTTTTGCCCGCACTGATGATCTCCAAGGTATTTTCACTCATTATTTTGGGTTTTCCTAATTTTGATGCATTTCTCTGAAACTGTTCTTAATTTGGTGGTTGTTACTTCTTGATTTGGGCAGTTTTAGAAGTGACTTGAGTTGGGATTAGAAAATTTTATTTGATTAGAGCATTTTCATTTTTGCAGTTCAAGCACTGAGAGATTTGTACAGAGCTCTAAACAGCCCTACTGAACTTAAGAATTGGAAATTAGAGGGAGGTGATCCTTGTGAAGAATCATGGACTGGGGTTTCTTGCTATCAATCATCAGTAATTGAGATGTACTTTACTGAAAATAATTGATTACTCTATCTTTTGTCGCTAAATTCAAACTCACCAACAAATTAAGCCAATTGAATTGCCTGTTTCTGTGTTTCCTGCAGTAAACTTCAAGGGTTAAATCTTACTGGTAATATTGGAGATCAACTTGTTAGTCTACAACATTTGAAGCACCTGTAAGTTATTTCATTTGGTGTCATTTTATATACGAAAATGTAAAAAATATTGAGATTATCACTCATAGTTTCTGTTTGTATAGAGATCTTAGCTCTAACCAATTTCATGGCGAGATACCAAATAGCTTGCCACATAATCTCACAGACTTGTAAGATGAATATCGTTGTGAATTAGTTTTCCTATTCAGAGCAAGAAATTAGCTCATTATCTCACAAACTGTGCTCCTTGTTTTGGTTGATATAGAAATTTGGCATGCAATAACTTTACTCAAAGCATTCCCGCTTCTGTGAGTTCAATGAAACATCTCAGGCACCTGTAAGCAGCTTCTTTTTTCTATCAGTATTTTGGTTATTTCATTCTCAGAGTCCTAACAAGTGTTCTTTTGTTGCAGAAATATGAGCCAGAACCTACTGTCTGGACCACTGGCAGATGTCTTTGGGGGCTTGGACAATCTTATAATGATGTATGATATATATTTCTTGTTCTTGATTTCTTTTTCCTAGTTTTTATTTGGAAGCAAACTGTGATCTCTGCTCAAAATCGATTATCTGCCTTCTGTAATTGAATGAGACACAGCTTCAGCTTCAAGCCTTCATTGCCATATTTTTAATGTGTAGCGAGATCTCTGCTCGAGATTCAAGTTTGTAATTAGTGCGGCATGTCTTGAATTCCATTGTTTATACTAATCTGTCATTTATCAATAGATGTCTCTCTCTATATGATACTTCTGACTTTAGAAGGTGATCAACCGAAATATGAGTTAGAATACTTGCATTATGTATGCAAATTCAGGAGGTACTTTCTATAAACAAATAGATGAGGTAAACAAAGGTGCATAAGACAATGCTGTATAGGGTTGAAGTAGTAAAGAAATTGAGCTTGGCAAGAAAATTTTACGTACAAAAATTTGTTTCAACAGGGATCTGTCACACAACAAGTTCAGTGGAGATTTACCTGCTTCATTTCGAGCTCTGAAGAACCTTACAAAATTGTAAGTTTTTTCACAACTGTCAGCATTTCTACCAGTTGCATATTCCATTAGTACAATGAGGTACTTTTGGCAGGTATCTTCAGAGCAATGAATTCACTGGATCAGTAATTTTTCTGGCTGACCTTCATCTACATGACCTGTGAGTTATCAGTTTTGATGAGTGTATCTATTGAAGTTTAAATTCTAAGACACTCAAATTGCTCAATTGTGTCTATTCCAGGAACATTGAAGATAATCATTTTAGTGGTGTTATTCCTGGGAGCTTTCAAAATATAAACAACTTATGGTAAAAACTCTGGATTCAAAGTCTATTTGTTGGTATATTTTACCCTACTTGACGTTTGGCTTTGTGTCTTTCCCTAATAATCAGGATTGGGGGTAATCGGTTTCACAGTGGAGGAGCAGACTATCTTCCCTGGAAGTTTCCTACTGATGTTATGCCCAATATTTCTAGTCCTCCAACAACAAAATCAAGTGCCATTGAGAAATATCCTTCTCATGAAACAGGAGACAACAGAAAGAAAAGACCAGGCTCTGGAGGAATAGTTATTATGGTTGTTGGAGCTGTACTGACTGTATTTGGTGCAGCAGTCTTTATCACTTTCCGGATTCGTCGATCCCAAAAACAGACACTCGACAGCATAAGAGGCAGCATAAGTTCATTGCAGTCTCTTCCAATCAGTGCACCCCAAGGTCAGATATAATTCTTCAGAAACCACTTCATTTTACAGTTAGATGCCTTGTACAATTTTATGAAATTATATTATCATGAATTACAATCTTGATAATGCCTAATGTATACGCCAATGATAATGCACCCTTTTTCCTGTGAAAATGAACCACATTTCTTATAGATATTTTCTCTGTTTGTGCTTTTCATTTTACCAGTCACCACTGGTCCTTTAGCTGCTCAATACGATAGCCCAGATTCCTCCAGCAGTGACTCTCCTCCACTGATTTCCTCATGGCAATTGCCACCTGCACCGACCATGACTCTGAAAATGTCAAAAAGAAGAAGTTTCTCCAAGAAGTGCAAAATCCCAATATGTGCCAAACACTATACAGTAGCAGAGTTGCAGTTGGCCACAAGTAATTTCAGTCCCGGTAATCTGCTTGGTGAAGGAACCCTTGGTTCTGTTTATAGAGCAGATTTCCCTGATGGACAGGTATATCCTAGCAGCGACTTCCCACACGTAACCAAGAGAATTTTTTACAAAGTTTTCTTACTCTTGTTACTTCTTGGTTGTGCAAGATTCTGGCTGTCAAGAACATTAAAACTGTAGCACTCTCCATAACTGAGGAAGAACAATTTATGGATGTGATTCGAACTGCATCCCGTTTGAGGCACCCTAATATCGTTGCACTTATTGGATATTGTGTGGGGCATGGCAATCACCTCCTTGTGTATGAGTACATAAGGAATGTGACACTTGATGATGCCTTGCACAGTGTTCTGTGCATGCCTCTGACTTGGAGCCTCCGACTCCGCATTGCCATTGGCGTTGCTAGGGCATTGAAGTAAGTAAACAATACTAGCTTTCATTGTCATTGTAATTGTGACTGCAAATACTGCAAGGTGGATGAGGATAAATGTTTTAAGTACTCTCCTGTTGTTCATGGCTTTAATCATTCCACTTACATTTTCAGTTACTTGCATACGTTCTGTGTCCCTCCCATCACCCATAGCAATCTAAAGGCTGCCAACATCTTGCTTGATGAAGATCTTAACCCTCGTATTTGTGATTGTGGACTAGCTGTCCTAAGACCACTGGCCAGCAACAGTGTTAAAATCAAGGTACCTTCTTTACACTTATAACCTTTCTTCACTACTAGTATTATTATTGATGATTAGTAAAGAACTGCTCAGAGAAATGCTGAGTAAACTAGAATGACAGCACAAGTTTTTCAACATACTCACTAGCAATTACTGTCATTGTTACTGGTGCAAGACAGGCTTCTGAGATGGCTATTGAAGATAGTGGCTATGTTGCGCCTGAGCATGTCAAACGTGGAAGTGGCAACCCAAAGGCTGACATCTATTCCTTTGGTGTGCTGCTTCTTGAACTTTTAACTGGAAGGCGCCCTTTTGACAGGTTTCTTCCACTTGCCAACTTTCTCTCAACTTTGTCAAAAACCATTATTTGGTTGCTGAAGTTTTTTTTCTCTTTTCCTGTTACGAATGCAGTTCAAAACCAAAAGGAGAGCAGTCACTGGTAGAATGGGCTTCTTCCAAGCTTCATGACAGTGAGTCTTTGTTGGACATGGTTGATCCTACCATAAAGAGAACAATTTCCTCCAGGGCTCTCTCATCTTATGCTGACATCATTTCCCAATGCATTCAGGTTTGTACAGTACACCATACACACTACAATTGAGTGAACTTCACTAGAATCTGCTTGGTTCCTAGAGAAGACTACTCTAATGTACCCCCAAAACTATGATAATAAATCTTTTCAGATAAAGGTTTCAACTGACAATCATCCTTAACTTTTGTGTCTGTTGCTGAAAAACATGCGCAGCCAGAAAAGGAATTCCGTCCTCAAATGGCTGAAGTTGTGCATTCACTAGTGTCAGTGTTACAGAAGTCTGGGCCAGAAAAAGCAAAGTCTGGAAAAGATAAAGCCACAGCAGAAGGCAATGAGGTTGACCCCTTTGAGCGATCCTTTCGTTCAACCAACAGCCGCTTTTTTGCCTCACCAACTGCAAGCTACTACTCCATCTGATGATCCTCTGCAATGTGCTGAATACCACTTTGTATAGTTCTTTTCATGCTAAGGACTTCTTCACAACCATTTCCATTCTTTTATGGTGACGTGATTTTGTAGCTCCAGTTCTATTTTAGGCCTCGCTCAATGCCAATAAAATTGTAGCATCAGAATGGATGATTGTAACATAAAGTTGCAATGCTCGTATAGCCTCTATAGAATTTAATGCATACATTGATTTTTCGAGAGAGTACATCCCTCGTATCTTGCTTTTACCAGATTCTAGTATTGTTTGCCAGATTTATTTTCACCAAAAGAAGAGCAAACTCGTTTATCTTTCTACTGTGGGAATATATAGCATTTCAAAATACCAACATTTTAGATCACACTACGAACTCAGATTCAACTGTTTCGCAGCCAATAAAGACAATTGACTGGACGGTACTTCAACAAAAATGTTACATACTTGAGAACAATAGAAATGCGATCGAGGAATAAGGATATAAGAACATTAAGAGTTTGTCGTATTCCACCCAACAGGAACGAATCCAGTGGTATCAAAGGTGAAAATCAGAAAAAACATTCTGAAGTTAATTGAGGATTTAAGCGCAAAGCACAAATAAAGAAGGGCGCAATTAAAGGAAAAGGAAAAGAAACATTTATGTAGTTCAGTTATGATAAACTATAAACCCAGACAACAGTTATCTAACTGATAAATTGAAATACTATAACTAGATGAAATATTGTTTGCTTGCTGTCGTTCTTTTCAAAACAAAACAATAAGCGACAGTAAGGCGTGTGTCTTAGAGCCTTGGTGCTAGCATTGAAGCATCGATTAAGCAAAGAAGAAGCGCTCAGCCTATTATGCACCTAGCTTTAGGCCTTGAACAAACCTCAACCGAACCTTTGACAACACAAAACTAATACCAGTTGCTAGTATAACATTCAACGCTTATGAAATAGAAGTTTGGGCATGAAATAGAATTAGGATAATTAGCACAATGGCATTCCATGGGAGCACAACGAAGTTGATTTCTTATGTCTTTTCATTCGGGGAAGAGGGGGTGTGAAGCAGTGCCAAACCAAAATACCCTGTGGTTTGCAAAATTCAGGTTCAATTGTGTGTATTTCTAACTTCTACAGTATCAACAACAATTAGAGTTACATGATGTATAAGAGTTGCTCTAGCCTTCTAACACTAGCTGCTAATTAACAATGCATTAATCTCTCCTATGATGTTGACAGGCCGTCCGTCAAACATGGATGAAAGTGTACTCTCACAAAGTTTCTTCAGTTCCCTGGTCTTCGCAATAGCTGCTTCCTGCATAAGAAAAAACCAAATTTCAAGAAAAAAATTACGAATGCAAGAGAGAAAGAGCAGGCAGGGGACTTCTGCTATGGTTTACTTCACCACATTTTTATTTCCTTTCGGAGATATGAACAGATATTATCGAGGTTATTTCAAAAGGCACTGATAGTGGTGCTCTTTTTCTTTTTGGCGGGAGGGATAACTATTCGAAAAAATGTATTGCAAAGCCAACATACATATCTAGCATAAACTTACAGCATTGTGAAGTTCAGAAGATCTGTAAGAATTACTGTAATTGACAACAAAAGCACAGGAAAAGTTGAAGTCTAAAAGACACTGTATGTACACAAGGTTCCATAATTTACTTGGCCCCTTGTCAGGGATCGGAAACCTTTGAAAATCCGAAAAAGCATGTTATGAAATTATGAGAATGTTTTCTACTTTTTGGTATACTTCTTGTGTACGGGCATTTTTATGCCCACACTTTTAATCAAATTATTACTTTATCCAAAATAATGAAATTATGAGAACATAAATAATACTTTAAACTCAAAGTAGCTACACATTTTTGCAATTAATGCAAATCACACTACACAAAACTGGAAGGGAAATAAAATAAGAAACTCACTTGTTTTGGCCAAGATGAAGACATTGAATTCTGAAGTTCCATACGCCTAGTAGACAAGTCCTTTAATCCGTCCTTTAACTTGGCTTCCTGACGCTTTTTCTCCTCCAAAGTATTGAGCAACCGATCCAAAAACCTGGAATTAGGATTAATACAGCAGTCAGCATGCAATTTTAACACAAATAGTTAAATCTGCAGTCCACAAACTTCATAGAATAATGATCTAGTATTAGTGTCTGGAAACCATCTCATCATGATGACAACAGAAGTGAGCTATTACTCCATCAAAAGTTGAATGCCATAAACTTCAAGAGTGAATAGATTACTGAACTTACAAAGTTAATGTTTTTTTTTATAAGATTACTAAACTTATAAAGTTTATGTATACTTTGCAGTTTAAAACAAAAGATATATTGGGGGCATGCAGATTCAAGAACTTTGCATGTCATAAAGATCTGAAAAAGGAAGAAAATATACTATTCAACTTGCAACAGAAAACAAATTTCATGGAATCCATAACTAATCAGTACCTTTTGGAGTTGAGGATCATGATCATGTCCCTTGTTTTCCTATTTGTAAGCAATGAAATGGCTGAGGAAACGTCAGATAGCATTGTCTGAATTATATCAGAAGAGTACTGCTGCAGAACAAGCGGAGCAACTGCTTGGACTTGATGTTGTAAAGACGTAGTTTCTTCGTTCCTTAGCTCAATCAACCGTTGATTCAAGAATGCTTTCACCTGATGGCCAAGCATCAAACAATAGATGTCAGAAACCGTCAAACCCACCAGGCAAAACGACTCAACGAAGACATTGAAAGTTCAAATTGACGACAACCTAATCAAGCGGCCTCAATAATAGAGCCTATTTCCAGCACAAAAGTTGATAAACTAGTGCCGAACAAAGAAAAAATGTCTAAAGATACTAATCAAATAAAAGAGGATAACACCATTCATACAGACCTCAAATAAGTCATCAAGTATCTTATTCCTGTACTCTGTCTCTAGTAGAGGACTCCTCTCTGCAGTTAAATTGTTTTGAAGAGAACGTAGTTCCACAGCATTATTTTGTGAACTGTCTTCTTCAATCACATCGACTTGAGGATTGTCAACACTTATATCCCAAGATATTTCTGATGCAGAGACCTCAGGAGCTGAGAATCCTTCTTCATTTGCGGTCTGATGAGATTCTACACTGTCATTACGAGGAGATGGCAAAATATCGCTTGCATTAACAATCTCATAGGGACCCAAACCATTTCCATTTTCTTCTGTTTCTTCCACAGTGCCAATGTCCCAATCAATTTGAGAGCTATCTAAAGTAATATCCCAGTCAATCCCATCAGCTGCAATATCAGTTTCTACAGTCATTTGACCTAAGTCATTATATCCTCCTTGAGCTTTCATAACCTCCAATACTTCAGAGCTTATGGAAACATCAGTCGAAGGGGGCCTTTCACGAACACTCCTCAGATTTAGTAACACAACAGCAGCGGTTTTCTGCAACCAGAACAAACAACTTAAGTAATCCATGCTACACCAAACACTGATGCTACACTAACAACAGATATAGGGAAAGAAAGTCACAAAGTTCGTCGCCTACATCCTTTTCTGTATGAGCATCTTTGACAAAATCTGAGTAAAACTCAGTAGCCCGTGAGACAGAATCACCATTAAGTACTTCCAAGATTCTGCTAAATGTGGTTGGAAGAGATTTAGTGGCAGTTTCTAAAAGTTCTGACCTCACATTTATTCCCTGAATAGAAGAGAAAAGTATAATATAAATGGAAAGAAAGATGAATAAAAAGGCTAATCCAATGGTAACAGAGTCAAGCAAGCTAAAACCTGCAGGCCCAGCTCCTGACAAGCCTCTACATATTTAGACGCCGAAACAGCTGCATTTCTTTTTATATCAGTTTCTTTGCGCTCCAATTCAGCTAGTTGCTGCTGTGTCTTCTGAATCTGCTTCTTATGATAGGGGCTACAAAATAATCATAGGGCTCTTAGACATCTTGATAGAAAATTACTACAGTCAAATCATAGCTTAATTTGTTTTGCTAGTAGTGTGATAAAGTTAGCAAATTTACATCTCATAGTTAACATTTTGGACCATAGTCTGAGCAGCTTCACCAAGGAAAATGTATTCCTTCTCATAGGCACGCACTATTGCTTCCCAAACACCCTGACAAGAGTCAAAACAAGATCACGTTATATTGGAAACAAACAAACATATACATATCGTGTGAGAAAGAGAGAGAGAGAGAGAGAGAGTAGGTCTTACAGCATCACCTGAAAGCCGACCAAAAATATTACGGCTTTCTGGAGCTGACTTCAGAAGAATCTCATATATTTTTTTGGCTTCCAAATAACCGATCCCTGAAAATTAATGTTCAATCAATATACTTTCGTGCTCAGCAAAAGTGGAGTGTATAAAATATCTTCTTTGGAACCACAGAGAATTGATGCAACCAAAACGTCACTTAATAGTATGCCAGCAGCTGAAATTTCCACCAATTTTTGTTGTTGGTTTTTTTTCCTCTGACAAGTGAATTTTCCATCAAATTATACCAATTTTCTTTTAAATTATACTAGTTAGTAGTTACACCTTGTTTGGATGGTTTTTACCTATTGTTTTGTATCGTATTGTTACTTTATATACAATGTTTGCTTTGATTGTTACTTAAGTTTTATCGTATCATGTAACGATGAAAAGTGTCACTTTACGTAACGACCGATTTGGTGTGCTCACACCGTTACCTTGTTTTTCCTCTCATCTTACCCTTCCTTATTATTAAATAATTCTTTTTTATCCTTTACCCCACCTTTTTTTATAATAATTCTGACTCGTACCCTACTTTTTCTAGTAATATTGCAAGTTTTTTCTTTATATTTGTTGGTGCGTGATATCATGAAATAACGGCAAACAATACAATTTATCCAAACGTTGTATTCATTAAAATAATACAGTACAATAGAATACAATAAATTACGAAACAATACGCAACAAAAATCCAAACAAGCCGTTAGGTCCATGAAAGGAGCATAAAAGGTCAGAAAGTGAATGGCAAACATACTTCAAATATCATCCTCTACCTGGTTTTAACAACAAAAAAGTATATAAGAAAAGATTATCGGTTCTTAACTAACAGAAAGATGTATGCCTATCCAAAATTGTACGTAACATTTTTCCAGTTCCTCTTTTTTTTCTTTCTTTTTTCTATAATTGTTAGCATTTTCGAATGAGAGCCTTGAAGCAACGGTAAAGTTATATCCGTGTGACCTATAGGTCACAGGTTCGAGCCGCAGAAGCAACTACTGATGCTTGGATTAGGGTAGGTTGTTTACATCACACTCTTAGGGGTGCGGCCCTTCCCAGGATCCTGCGTGAACGCGGGATGCTTTGTGCACCGGGCTGTCCTTTAATTGTTAGCACTTTTTACGGTTCTTAATAAAATAATTAGCAAATACACTTTCACCTCCAGTTGTATTTTCAGTTTCTCAAAGAACTAATATAGCCTGTTTCTTCTTCTTCTTCAAAAACAAAAGAAGAGGAGCCAACATAGCCTGTTCTTATTAATGTTATACAAAAGGTCGAACAAAAAGAATTCTTGGTTTTAACCTCTAATTCTAAGATGGTTCAGCTAGTTTACAACTTAGTATGGCAGTACACTGATAAACAAAATCAACACTAACTGATACTCCCTCCGTCCAAATTTATGTAAGGGTGTTTGGAGTTTAAGAAAGAAAGAAAAACTTCTGAAACTTGTAGTTTAGAACAAATTAGAGACATTTCTTTTTGGGACAGATTAAAAAGGAAAAATTATCACATAAATTGGAGGGAGAGTACTATTTCGAGGTACCAGCAAGGCAGCAACTAGGTCACGAGCTGAGCACACTTGATTATTATCAAATTCTAGGGCTTAAAAGCATAAATTCTTACAAGCCTGAATTGTTACATCATAAAATTCATGGGAAAAGGAAGAATTTTACAGCTAAAATAAAAACAAAGAAACCACAAAAAGAAAAAGAAATAAAAAAAAAAAACCTTCAACATCAAGAGTGTGAAAGTAAGGATCAATGTCTTTAGGCAGCGAAGCGAACGACATCGTAATCTTAGCTCTCACAGCCGCAAGTCGCTTCCGCCAATCCGCCGGAATTCTCTTCCGATCAGCCAACCACTCTTCAATCCGATAATCAAATTCATCAGAAAAATGATTGACAGAAGAAAAATAAATAAGCAATTTAGGATTTTATCGAATTTCATTTATTTGTTAGTTGATTTTTTTTACCTCCGAGGCGAGCGAATGCTATGTCGACTGGAAGATTACGAATATCGTCTTGGCTCTGCATTTCTCCGGAAAATATTCACTGCTTGATTTTTTTTTCTTAGGGAATTGCCGGAGATCGCCGGAGTTTCACAGTGATAGCAAAGAAATGGGTCTCTATATGCTAACGTGCGCCATGGAGTAATGGAGTTGTCAACTCTTAGCTGCAGTGAAGGCAATGGGTTGGGTAATAATCATGGGCCTAAACAAAGCCCAACATAAAAGGTCATTTTGGGCCTTGCAGTTTTGTGCGTTAAGACAGTAAAGCACGGGCATTTGCATCTATACCCGCTTTTTGTGTCACATTTTAACTTGTGTCCGCTTTGCAAAATAAAATTGCAAGCGTACCCGCTTTTTCGCATAACTTCAACATACGGGGCTGAAGTAGCAAAGACAATCACGCAAAACTTCAGCATTCTAGTAGTCGGGCCTGAAGTTCAGCTCTAGAGCTGAAGTTTTTTTACCACATATTAATATTACATACTAGAGCTGAAGTTTTTTACCACATATTAATATTACATACTAGAGCTGAAGTTTCTGTATTGTAACTGGGAAACTTCAGCTCTAGGGCTGAAGTTTCTGTGTTGTAACTTGGAAACTTCAGCTCCAAAGCAGTTTCTATCTAGCTACAATTTCCTCTTCTTTTTATGGTTAATTATCGTGGCTGCAAGTCTGGTCGAAAGTTTCACAATATTCTGAAGGAAAACTAACCAACTTTTTATGGTTAATTATCGTGGCTGCAAGTCATGTCTTGCATTGCCACAACGTAAATAGGGCTGAAGTTTTCATGTGAATATGAGTTTATCCACAGTTAGTGGCTGCTCAAGTATCTAATATTTTCAAGTGTGACAATACGCACCAGTTATCGAAATCAAAGGAAGCAACGGAACTGGATTTGCATTCACGGCTGGTATCAGGTTTTGGCAAAGAAGAAGAAAGAAGAAAAGGAGGAGGAGGCTGAAGTTATTTAAAAACTGGGTACAAATTAAAAGTTTTTTAAAAAATGGGTATAGGTTAAATGGGGGCGACCAAATAGGCGCCCCGTGCAATTTTTATGTAAAGCACAGGGTACTCTATTTGGTCGCCCCATTAACCGATACCCATTTTTTAAAAACTTTTAATTTTTACTCACTTTTTATAAAACTTCAGCCCACTTTCTCCTCCTCCTTCTCCTTCTCCTCCTCCTCCTCCTGCTTCTTCTTCTTCTTCTTCTTCTTCTTCTTCTTCTTCTTCTTCTTCTTCTTCTTCTTCTTCTTCTTCTTCTTCTTCTTCTTCTTCTTCTTTTTTGGACTCACATTTTACACAGAGTGGTAGAGGCCAATTCAGCCGCAACATGTTCTCAAGAAATGTTTACTGTGAGTATGGGTATTGATGAATGTTTGTACAAGGCCCAGTCAAGAATATGTTGAGGAGAATGGTTGGAGAAACAACATGAACTTGGTATCCAGAAGAACCAAGACAAGGAACTACGTTACTGTAATCATATGGTACAGAAGTAGCAGAACAATTGAATAGGACTGTAGGATCTTCGACATTTTTGAAATTAGATTGTGATAATTAGTTTTGATAGCTTGGCTATTATGCACTCGTTAGGATCATAAATGTGAATTTGCTGTGAGATATAATCAATTTCTTCAACAATTAAGTGATCAGAAAGGGAAGTTCGAGGATGGTGTCCTTTTGATAGTTGCACTGTAGTTCAAAACCAGGATAGCTGAAGTTCTAAACAGTTGGCCTCTTGAAGTAAGAGCTGAAGTTTGCCAATTACAAAATAAAAACTTCAGCTCTAGAGCTGAAGTTCGCCAGTTACAAAAACAAAAACTTCAGCTCTAGAGCTGAAGTTCGCCAGTTACAAACAAAAACTTCAGCTCTAGAGCTAAAGTTTGCTAGTTACAAAACAAAAACTTCAGCTTTAGAGCTGAACTTCCGGCCCGACTACTAGAATGCTAAAGTTTTGCGTGATTGCCTTTGCTACTTCAGCCCCGTATGCTGAAGTTATGCAAAAAGCGGGTACGCTTGCAATTTTTTTTGCAAAGCGATCACAAGTTAAAACGTGACACAAAAAGCGGGTACAAATGCAACTGCCCCGTTAAGACAATAGTAAAAATAGCACGGGCTGATCAGTTTTTGGACTGGTCATTCAAAAATAGAATTTTTACCTCCTATAGCAAAGGTTAACACCTTATTTATAATGTATCTCGTTGTATTCCATGTATTTCATTGTATTCACTGTCTTTTTTCTCATTGTAGTTCAATGTATCCCGCTATATTCTATGTATTTTATTGTATTCACTGTGTCGCTATATGCCATGAATGTATTCATAAGTTTTTTTTAATTAATATAATTTATGTATTCAGATGTATTATATAATTTCTCTGAAGATTGCTATGTTTTTTGGTTATTTTTCGGTTGAGAATCTTTTTTATAACTGAAAATACAAAATTTGTGTGTTATAATTGAGTTTGTTGAGTTATATTAGGAGTCTATTATGTTAATTGATTCACTTTCCGTTTTAAAAACAGTGTAATCCCCTATTTCACGCCGTGAATACAGTCGAATACAATAATCTGTCCAGCTATAATCTTATGTTTCACTCCATGAATACAGTCAAATACACTGGAATACAACAATTGATTAGCTGAACTTCCCCGATTCACACCTATTTTTACTACTGTATTCATGAATACAATAGCTTAAATACATCAAATACATCTTATAACCACATAAAATGTATCTATATTCCGTAATATAGCAAATGGTATCTATAAATGGCTAATTGCTACTAAACGATAGTGCTTTATGAAAATTTCTCTTCAAAAATAGCCAGCGTTTGCCAAGTCATTGAAAAATAACCACTATTTTGCTGCAACAGAGACCGATCCAGCATAATATACTGGAGTTCGGTGCACTTGTGTATGAACTTCCAGTATATTATGCTGGAGTTCTAGTGTAATTATGCTGGAACTCCATCATATTATGCTGGAGTTCCAATATACTTATCATGGAACTCCAGTATAATATGTTGGAGTTTAAGTATACTTATGCTGGAACTCCAGCATAATATACTGGCGTATTTTCCGGGTTTTGAATAGTGTCTTCGCTAAGATTTATCTTTACATGAAAAGTGGCTAAATTTCGATTACTTTTGAAAGCGTGACTATTTTTGAATGACCACTTGTAAATCTGGCTATTTTTGAATTTCTTCGGTAAAAATTGCATGGGCAGCCTATTTGGATGCTCCAACTTAACCTATAACCAATTTTCTAAATTATTTATGGTAGTCAAGGCAGCAAATTTCAGACAGAACTTTCCTCCTCCATTACCACCACTACAATGTTATGCCAATATCCCAAGATACATATTCAAAATCGAAATACTCACACCATTTAAAAACCTAAATATCCATAAATAAATTGGCTTCATTCAGTTACAATAGTTGTTTGCTCCTTGATTCTTGATTTTATGCCTTTCGGGTGTAATGTAATTCGTCCAAAACAGTGAATAAGTTGTATTTGTATTAGGAAGAAACTATTGAAACTCTTTGACTTAAATCGGAAAATTTAACAGAGGTATGAGCGGAGAAAATTAAAGCATGTCAACTGAAAATAGGGACAGAGACAGAGTTTCGACTATGGGCTTGGTGAACTCATTAGCTTTGGTCGAAATTCTGTTTTTATCTTAAAATATTTAATTAATATGAAAAAATTATCGATTAAAAATTCAATTACTCAAAAGGATTAAAGTTCTGAATCCATACACTTCAAATCCTGAATTCATCTCTAAAATCATCATTGTTGCAAGCTTGAAGAAGTGGATCTTGAATTTTGAATCTAAAAGGTGAGTTTAGATTTAGTTGGTGTTGAAAAAATTTGAAAATATTGGCAAGTATGAAGGTTGATAGTTCAAACTTGAGAAAAACTACTCTCATTTTGAACATGTATGTCTGAAACTTTAGACATACATACATGTTTTAAGTTTGAAAATTTTAAGCTTAACTTTAGACATATATATGGAAAGTTTGGATGCATATATTGGAAGTTTAGCCTGGGCAAGCCAAACTTTGAATGAGTCGGAAATTTGGCCTTGACAAGTTAAATTTTATATGCGTGTTAGATATTCAATTTTGTCTTCATATTTTTAAAATAGTATATATACTTTTAAAATATCATTTTGCATGATTACTTAGTCTACAAAAGTCATATGAGCATTTTTTATAATTTTTCATAATTTTTAGAACTTTAAAATTAATTTTTCTTGCATTTAAATTACTTGAATATTTATTAATTATCCCTTAAATTATTGTATGATGGCTTAATCACTCAAAATTATTATTTTCATCCACACATATGTTTCATAATATTTTTAATCTATTTATATAATTATATTTATATTTTTAGGCTATTTATATAATTTTGCAATAATAGCCTATACATTATGCATAATTACATTTATTACATTATTCATGCTAAAATTGCATTTTTTATATTTTTATAATATTAAGTTATTAATTTCAATCATTTTATTGCATAAGTAATATTTTATTATATATTAAATAGTTTTATAAATTATTTTATTAACAATTTTTGTGTATTTAATTTGTAGCCCGAATTATACCAATTTTGGACCATATTAGTGGCCCAAACTCCTCAAATCCCTGGTCCAATTTCCCCAGCCCAAGCCAAACGACCCCTTAATCTCAAACCCAGTCGGTACCCGTTTAAATGACCCGCCCCACTCCCTTTTCGATCCTGGCCGTTGATCTCAAATGATCAACGACCCATAATAAATCTACCTATCTCCTTATATCCCCCTAACCCAAGCCCTAGACCCATTTATCATTTTCGCTGCCTTCAAACCCTCCCTCTCATCTCTCAAACCTAAATCCTAGCCGCCTCACTCAAATCCCTGTCCCAATCCAATATTACATGGAAATCGTCCATAATCCCTTTCCTTTCTTGCACACACGGAGATATTTACCATTTTCTAAACGTTGCAAGTATTGGGGCTCGATTATTTATGGAAGCTGAGTCGTTGGTGTTTGTTCAACTTCGATTCTAAACTATCTTCATATTTCTGACCCGATACACTCACTGACAGGCCCCATGGCTTCGATTTAGTGAGATTTTTTACCATTTTTGTTCTTCATCTAAACTAGGGTTTTCTAGATTTGCTCTAAAACTGATTTTAATTGATTTTGCATGCTATATTTTCCTTATTTGTGTTTAATCTATTGTATTCCCTTATTTTGTGTGTTGATCTTTACTACGATATAAACTCCCCCCTAATCTTCTTTAAGGGACCTTAATCACCATTATTCTCTCACCCTCACTTATTATTCTGAAACTTGAAACCTTGGCTGGCTGAAAGCCAAGACCATTAGAATTCGACTGTGTACTCTTTTCAGTGTGAGCACTGCCCGGAGTTCACTTGAAACCTTTGGAAATTCTGACGCACTGGGATTTTGGGACTCTGCTGCTTTTTGCTACTGTTAATTGAATCACTACTGGAAATTGCTCTTCTCGTTTGCTTGTTCGTTAATTAGTAACTGTAAGTACCTTTGACTCTCGCAATTTTATTTTTCTGTGCGTGTGTTCATGTTCTGTATATCTATGTAACTTAAGCTTCAATGAACCAATAGGCTACTATCTTTATGATCCCCTTTGCTTTGAAGTTATCCTATAGCCTTATGTTTCTTATCATCAGAACTTGCCTCAAGCTCTAAGTTTTGATGTATGCCCATGACCTCTGACTATCTTAAACCTGCTTAGCTTAGTATGTTTGTGTATAGCTGAATGTTATTCTGCTGCTTGTCATGAGTTCATCTCCCTACTTGCTTCAGATTCTTGTGATAGATTAATTCATACCTAATGTATCATTTCCTATTGAGTTATTCTTGTACCACTTGTTAACTTCCTTGTGATTGATCTATGCTCATGTAATTTCTAAATGCCAGTATTGCCTGAACTTCTAAACCAGCATGACATGTTTTCTTGCTATTTGTAAATTTTAGTGTATGCTTTGTGACTTGTTCAATTCTTTGTTCTTAACATAATGCTTAAGACTCATGTGTATAACTTTTATTCTATATATGGTTAACTGGTATAAGTCTTGATGCCTACCTATCTTGTTAATCTTGGTAATGTTTCTGAAATTTGGTATTAATGACCAATGCTCAACATGTTAAGTTTTCCCATATGACTGCTTGTCAACCATTGTAGACTATGCCCACTAGCTTATTTGTCATGCTCACTAGGCTCTCAAGTTAGAATTTCTATGTGCATACTGCTATTTCACTTGTTCCTATCCTTGATTCTGCTAGACCTTCATGTAAAACTCTTATGTCTAAAGTCCTTTAGGCTAATTTTGGATCATGGTTTATTTTGCAACTCTCTTTGGAATGGTTCATTATCCTATAGTGGTCAATTCTGTCGCTCTTAAACTTTCTTTCTAGGATTACAAGCCTCAACTTGCCTCATATGTATCTTGTGTGCCTTCAATCTAGCCTGGTCATGTTTATATGTCTTAACTAGAGAGGTTGTTAGCTATAGCTTTAAGAATTAAGTGTCTAAGATGTCTAGTTAAATTCTATAAATAGTTTGTCTCTTGTATGGCTGAACTTGACATCCATTTGGGTAAAGTAAGTCATTCATTTGGGCCTGGTATGTTGGACTTGCCGTGGTACTGGAAGCCTAGGGTGCATTGCCTGCATTCGGAGTTTGGACTTGCAGTCCATGTGAAGTTCTAAGATTGTTTGAAGGCCCAGATGCGCTACTAGGTTATTTTGTATTCATATTTGGGTCTGAAATCATTCAGTATAGTCTGTAATAACTTGTAATAAAGAATGATGGGGTAGTTAATAGAAGGGGGCTAGGATGCTTTAAATTTCGCATGAATGAGCAGATAACATGCTTATAGGGTCTACATGCTTGTTTGCTACTTTGTTTGATGTGCCTATTTCTATACACTAATAGAGATCATGCCTATAGGAATTCGAACACTTCACTCACTCAACTTGTCTAATGCCCACACATTATCAGAAGCATGAGTTTAAGTGCTTTACTTGTTCACATGTCTACTCCTATGCGTTATTAGGTAGCATGCCTATAGGAATCAAGCATCAAAAACTATTCGCTCAATTTGTGCAATTGCAGGGTGCTTATTATATAGCATGTGTAAGCACGTGATTTTTACCCTATATGAGAATTACTCCCAAAAAATTCAAAAAATAAAATAATTTTCCTTGGTGTGCAATTTTGTGATATTTTGTGATATTTTGAATAATTATTTGTATTTGTCTGTGCATGTTTATTTGCTAAATTAATAAAAAAATACAAAAATATGTCGCATTTTGCATGTAGGATTTAATTCTACAATTTGTTAGTAATTAAGTTTGTTTACAAAAAAATAAAAATTTACAAAAATAGGCATCGTTTGCATTTTTAGCATTTAATGTCCAAATATACAATTTTATGCTTAATTACTACTTAATTGTGCGTTAATTGTTATTTGGAGTTAATTTGCGCTTTTATAACTTAATTTAGTTCTTAATAATAATTTAAGTATTTTTATAATTTAGTTTTAGAGAAATAAAAGAAGAAAAGAGAGCGAAAATATAAAGAAAGTCGGAATTGGGCCTCTTCTTCGATTTCAAGCCACAAGCCCAAAAATTGGCCCAATCTTCCCAAACGACCCAGTCCATTTCGAACTGGGTCGACCCAGCCCATAACCAAACTACCCCTGAACGTACTGCAAATTACCAAACTACCCCATCAGCTATAACAAATCAATTAATCACACTCAACCAAAATATAGCCAATATGACCAATTTCTACACAAATTTAAACAACAAATCACATGAACATGATTTCTTCAACACTTCAACAACAAATCACATGAACACAAATTGAACAACAAAGAACAACTAAAATTTGATTGAACAATTTTTTTTAGCAATAAACAATCCTATTTTCAGATTCAACAACAACAATCAAACAAGTATATTTAGATTTCCAAATTCAATAATATTGAACTTAAAATCAACTCTAACAACATCACAACAAACAATTCCTATATTAAACTTAAACAAGATTATGAGACAAATTCAATAAATAATCATAAATGATAAACAAGAAATCAAACTATACAAATTTCGGATTCAAGATCAACCAAACAAAGTATGAACATGAATGAAAATATTCAATAACAATAACAAACAAACTTTGTTCAAACTTCGAATTAAACTTAAACAAAACAAATAAACATATTCAAATCACTAATATTCAAATAATCAACTAATCTTTCTTAAATTAAATCCAACAAAACTTATAACAAAGATGCATGATCCAAAAATTAAAACCAAAACATAACTTCTCATTATATTACTAAATTAAAAACGAACTTCAAACAAGATGAACACTAACTAAATCTATATTAACAACAAACAACGGATTTGAACGATTTAAACTAATACCTTTCTATATTAAAACTAAACTAACAATTCCTTTTTACAAAAATAAATAAAATTAACATGAAACAAAATGAAAAACAATTAATTAAATTTTCATTTGAATCTGAAAATTAAACCAACAAAACACATGAACAAACTAAAAAAAATTAATTCAACGATGAACAAGACAAGAATGTTAAACCCAAATCTTAAACCCACTAACCGGATCGAAACGACGATCGAAGAAGATGGTCATTTGGCGTCGTTTGAAGACGACGCAGCAGCTACAGTAGCAGTTCCAGGAGCAGCAGCTCAACACGATGGAACAGCAGCAGCAACACGTCGGAGCAGGCAGCAGTGCGACATAGTAGCAGCAACGCGAATGGAGACGAAGACGCAGCGGCAGCCATGTGAGCTCGAGTTCGAGCTCGATGAAGCTCGTCCATAGCTGGTCGTAGCAAAAGCAAGCAGCAGCATGACGGAGCAGCAGCGGGCAGCAGCAAAATGCAGCAGTGGGCAGCAGCAAAACGCAGCAGTGACGGACAGCAACATCATGCCTATAGGATCGTATTAATATATGCCTTTGCTGATACTCATATAGATACCATGTCTATAAGGCTTTAATTGATTAACTAATCGATTGCTTCTGTTATCTTATTACTCTGCCCACATATATTATTACTCTGCCCACATATATAACATGCCTATAGGAATAAGCACGATAAATCCGTGTTCAAATACCAACTATTAGAGAACCTGGCTATAAATACTACTACTTGCTTAGAAAGCATGCCAATAGGATCAAACACGAGTAATTCTGAGTTTTCCAATGGCTTTCACTGCCCATTGTACAAATCACTTAGAGATCATGTCTATAGGTTTCCATAACTTGTAATTTGTAATCTCGATAATCCGAATAGCAGCACTTCCCATGAGATATTCTTAAACTATGTGGTCATTTAGAAGCCAAGCATATATGTTTTAAACAGCTCCTCGATTCTGAAATTGCCTACTGCATAATATAAAATCTGTTCGTGTACTTTGTTGCTTATGTGTGGAGGTTAACTTGGGCCTTTAACTATCTTTACGTGAAGTCCTATCTGTTTTGAATGTCGCTTAGTTTTGTCATTTTTGAGAAACCTAAGTTGAGTCTAGAACTACCCAAAGAGGTCCAAAGCCTCCTGGACCATAGACATGGGACGGGTAGCGCACACATAGGGTATGACTTAGAATTGAATTAGAACGCTTTTAGGTAAACAACTTCAACATAGTAATCGGGTAGCAGGAGATGATAGTCTGTGCCCGCTGAATAATATGAACAACTCCTATCTAAAGGAAGTTGCGAAGTATTATTTATGTTGCAGTAGGTGATCCTTTAGGCTAGAAAATCTTACCTTTTATATAATTGATATCTCCACTTAGTCGTTTAACATAGACCGTTGTATTTGTATCCTTGTATTCATTAAGGATTTTCACCAATTTCCATGTGTTATGATAAGACTCTTCGACTTCTATATTTTCCTTTGTTTATTTGATCACCTAGCTTAATTACATAATCCATATAGTTTTAAAGTTCGGTCAGGACCTACATTTATGGACCTCGAAGAGTGCCTAACACCTTCTTTTTGAGGTAATTTGAGCCCTTACCCGATCTATGGTGGTGTTGACTAGTCAAACAGAGTTATTTGCAAATATGTGCTCTAACGCACCTAAAAATTGTTAGGTGGAAACTCTTCTCTTTTAATACCCATTTAAAAGAGTTGTCACACGTGAAACCTGCTTTCATGAGAAAACAGGGCACAACAACATGGTGACTCTGCTGGGGACTTACACTTAGGCTCTTACCATAATGAACTTGGCTCATGTGGATTTACTTTCTTTGTTACATGCACATCCCTTCCCTTCGTCACCGTTATTTGTTAATTTTCTATGACATACGCATCCCTTCCCTACTCACCTTTATTTGTTTAAATCTGCTATGACATGCATATCCCTTCCCCATTCACCTTTATTTGCTATGACCACTCTTCATCTCTTTTCGTCTTTTCTAATACTGCTATATCATGCCTTTCCCATCCCTACTTCCTTACCCGCTTTATTACATTCCCGCATATATTTTTATGAACTAAACTGACTTCTTCCTTTTTTTCTTCTCTATTTTTTCCATGTTTACCTTTTCTATCTTATTTACTGCTTTTACATATTTTATCATGCAAATACTTGGCAACGTATTATTATTTCTGCAGAAAGCATGCTCCACATCATACTCTACTAGTGCCAACTATCAACATATAGGCACGTGATGAGTGTCCGCGCTCTTTTGAAAATTACCCTTTTAAATCGAAAAGGCTTATTTGCATTGGACTAGTTGATCAGCGGTACAATCGACGGTCTAGTGCCTTTCCCTCTCAAGTTTTCCATTTGGGAGTACCAGTCTAGACCATTCTAGAAACCCTACTCCAACTTGAAATGTACATGCATCATGCTAAATCTAGTACGAGTTGGAGCGTTATTAAGTAATAACATGCTAAGATGAACCTTGTCCAAAGTCTGATGGGATTTCTACAATCCCAATGGACACTATCATATTATGTGCATTACGTGGAGAAAATGCACCAACGTGTTGATCATTATTGCATAAGCAGTCAAATCTGGAGGGGGAAGGGGCTAACCTTTGTTTGTTTGCAGAAAATGAAGCATGAAGTCCCCAGGTTCAGTATGGTCCAAAGCATCCCACCATTGCTACTTGACTGGTGGAAAGACCTTGCACCTTGTGACAAAAATCATGTGAGAAGAGTACTTGGTGACCTGCCATCCTTGATGAACATTCGACCAAATAGGGCATTAATTGAGGCTGCTACTATGTTCTGGGATGAGAAAAGAGCCGTTTTTTGATTTAGCAATATAGAAATGACTCCTATCCTAGAAGAAATAGGAGGCTTCGCCAAGTTACCATGGGATAGTCTGTGATTACTAGTACCAGAGAATCGCACCTCCCATGGTTTTCTAAAGACATTGGGTTTTAAGAAAAATGATGAGCTGCTCTGTTTAAAAAAATCATACATCCCTTTTGAATTTCTTTACGAGAGTTATGCACATAGCAAGTCGTGTCATCTTCATCATGATGAACTTGCCATTACTTCCTTGGGTTGGATGCACTGCCAGGTTTATGTGTTCGTCGTCTGCTTTTTTGGGTTGTTGATATTTACAATGAAAGGGGGAAGGATTTATACTCTCTTAGCAATGGTAGCTAGGACCTTGATGGAAGGCATCAAGGGACAAACTTATACCATCATCCCTATGATCTTAGCTGAGATGTATCCCGCTCCAGATCGGTGCAAACAGGGATTTGGACACCTTAAGGTTTGTAATCTGTTGCTACAAGTATGGCTGCTGAAACACTTTCAGAGAGGAGAGTATCATCAAGAGCTTCTGCGACGGTCGTTGAATGACTACATAGCTAAGCATCACCCAAAGAAAATGTTGTTTATCCCAGACAAGTTTGCACAACCTGGAAATACTGTAAGTTGGGTGCGTTTTTTCAGCAATCTGACGGATGAGTAGGTACATTGGATGTTCGAGTGGTTTCCTAGCAGTGAGTTCATCATCAAGTCAAGGGGGACTACTCATGTGGTACTGATCGGGTTGCGAGACATCTATCCTTATGCTCCCATAAGGGTAATGAGGCAAGCAAGGAGAAAACAGGTCATACCTCGGGTTTCCAACATGGTCCAGTACAAGGCAGATTTCAAAGAGACATCATTCCATTCAAGTTCGAGGTACAACATATATGGAACCAAAAGATCATTGTGAAAAATGAAACCATTGAGCCAGACAAGTGTCACGCTGGTCATATGTACTACTATCTATCATGGTTGGAGGATGACATAGTGGGAGACGTCAAGCCAGGAGTCAATCCGAAGGACAGGATCATAGATGATGCTGTTGAGGCACAGTTTAAGTATAGAAGGCTATGAAAAAGGGTTTTCAAGTCTGAAGCTAAACATATGGAACATCAAAAAGTGAATATGGAGGCGATAAAGGAATGGAAGGAGATTGCCACTAAGTCAACCGAAAGATTGGAATACTTGGAACAAGGATTTATGAAGCTCGAGGGAAAGATGAGAAAGAGACTCTCAGATTGTCAAGGCACGGATGGCAGTGAAGGAGGACATCTAGCAAAATCTTACTTACTCTTCGATATGCGCGATCTGGGGAACCTGATTGATGGGGTCAAAAGAGCCAAGCATAGAGAAGGTCCTTCAGGGACCAAGTAGACTAGGAAATGATGTTCTTTACTGCTTTCTAGCTTAGCTTTAGATTTCGATTATAATAAGGCTAAATGCCATTAGTATTTTTTATTATTGTCGATTTAGTAAAAGCTTGACTCATTTTTTGCATTAATAAAATGATGCAAATGTTGGCATCAATTTTCTCCAAGTCTATGTGTTGCTTAGGCCTACCTCAGGCACAATGAGGCCCCCAAATTAGGACGCGAATCATTGCATGACTTTGTGCAACATGTTTAGATATAACAAACACTCTTTTATTTCACCTTAATTACTAACTTGGTTACCTTTTGCTTTTTCTTTTCTTTTGATTATTCCCATTCCCAAAGGTTGGTCCATGCATACTTGCATCGTCAGCATATCACACCAGATCCAGAGGTCCTCCACCTCCTCCTCCACTAAGAGATCCTAAAGGCAAAAGCAAAGGGAAAGGGAAAATGGATGATTTGAGTGGTATTAGGAAAGACAATGCTACTATAGTAGAAAACATTGAAGTTTCGGATAGCCGAAGTACTCCGGTACAGAATGAGTTGGTCTTACATCTGGAACAGAAAATCTTGGAACTACAAGGCGAGCTTGAGCAGGTCCAAAATTTGGCAAACCTCTCCCTCACTCTTAATGTCCCTGACATCAACCAACAAAACCCGACTACCTAGAACCAAGCACCACCGCAAAACACCCAAAACCAAAACCCACCACCAAATTCTCCCGCACCATACCAGTATCCCGCACCTCCCCAGAACATTAATCTACCACCGGTACTGACCCCTCAAAAACACCACCCTCATCTAACTTAATACCCATAAACCACTACCTATCACACTCCCCAGAATGCACCACAACCTACTCCCGATCCCCAAACCTTGACCAACGACCACCCTTATACCCAAGTTCTCGGAATCCATCAAAGCAATCCGATATATGTGGAAACTTTATCCCACACCCCGCGACAAACCTTATTCAATTCTTTGTTCTTAAAATAGTGCTTAAGACTCTCGTGCATAACTTTTATTCTATATATGGTTAACTAGTGTAAGTCTTGATGCCTACCTATCTTGCTAATATTGGTAATGTTTTTGAACTTTGGTATTAATGACTGATGCTCAGCATGTTAAGTTTTCCCATATGACTGCTTGTCAACCATTGTAGACTATGCCCACTAGCTTATTTGTCATGCTCACTAGGCTCTCAAGTTAGAATTTCTATGTGCATACTGCTATTTCACTTGTTCCTATCCTTGATTCTGCTAGACCTTCATGTAAAACTCTTATGTCTAAAGTCCTTTAGGCTAATTTTGGATCTTGTTTTACTTTGCAACTCTCTTTGGAATGGTTCATTATCCTATAGTGGTTAATTCTGTCGCTCTTAAACTTTCTTTCTGGGATTACAAGCCTCAACTTGCCTCATATGTATCTTGTGTGCCTTCAATCTAGCCTGGTCATGTTTATATGTCTTAACTAGAGATGTTGTTAGCTATAGCTTTAAGAATTAAGTGTCTAAGATGTCTAGTTAAATTCTATAAAGTTTGTTGCTTGTATGGCTGAACTTGGCATCCATTTGGGTAAAGTAAGTCATTCATTTGGGCCTAGTATGTTGGACCTACCATGGTACTGGAAGCCTGGGGTGTACTGCCCACATTTGGAGTTTGGACTTGCTGTCCATATGAAATTCTAAGCCTGTTTGAAGTCCTAGATGCGTTATTGGGTTATTTTGTATTCATATTTGGGTTTGTAATAATTCAATATGGTTTGTAATAATTAGTAATAATGAATGATGGGAAAGTTAATAAAAGGGGGCTAGGATGCTTTAAATTTCGCATGAATGGGTAGATAACATGCTTATAGGGTCTACATGTGTTACGCCCCGGAGTATTACATCGATGTTATACTCTACAGTAATATATTACTATGATGTTACCCTCTGCAGTAATATATTACGATGATGTTACGCCTTGTAGCATTACATTACAATAATATTATGCTTCGCAATATTAAGTTACGATAGTATTGCACCCAGCATTATTACATTACGGTGATGTCACGCTTCACAGTATTAAGTTACGACGATGTTGCACCATAAAGTATTGTATGTTGAATTTGTCGTAAGGTAATTGACAACAATACAAGTAAAAGATTATTTGGAGATTATAAGGATTATGCTATGTCACAAGTGATTAGTAAATTCATGAAGGTGAAAGGGGAGCAAGTCAAAGAAAATGAATTTTGTCCAAGTTTGGCATTTTGGGGTAAAATACAGCCCGAGCTAAAATATCCGGTATTTATGGACTAGTGTCATACAAGGTACTACATGACCATGATAGTAAGGTGTATAAGGTATGTGAAAAGTGAGTAATATTTTAAGTAAGTGAGAATAATTCTTAATTAAGCGTTTAATTGGTTAATTACCGAATAACGGGATATTACCTAATTAATTAATTAATTAGTTGGATAAGGTTAGAAATCCCCACCCCATCTCCATGTGACAGTAAGCCAAACCTTAAAGAAATGACTAAGAGTCATTTCTTATTAGGTGGCATATAGTTACACATTCCTACATTTCCAAGACTTTCCACATCAAAGACTTGTCAATTAACGAAAGTGAAAAACGTAGCCATTCTTATAACTCCTTCAACATTTCATTCTCAAAACACTTAAGATCAGATTTTATCCTTAATGCAACATGATTTCAACAATTTCAACAATTCCAGTGAGAATTTTTAGAGTTTTAGCAACGGAGAAATTTTGCGGTTCTAAAACGGAGTACGGTGCAATCTTTTCCAAGAATATTATACAAATTTTTCCCTACTCTAGGTATGTTAAGGCTAAGCTCTTCCTTCATTTTGCATGATCTCGTCATTACACAAGTTTGATAATGAGGCATCAAGAAAAATTCATACCCCGGAATTTACGTATATTTTGCTAGTCTCGCAAATTACGTATATTTTTCTAGTTTTGTAAGTTACAATATTCTCCTTATCGGGACTTCATATTCAATTGAGTATTTTTCTTCTTCCAGTCAAGAGAGCAGAGAATTTATATATATAGTATTAAAGTATTTTATTACCATCGAGCTATAATCGATGGGCGGGCCCCTATTGGGCAATCTCTGATCAGATGGTAAGTTATATACCGATCCTATTGTGGCCAAACGCCTATGAGAGAGCCTAGTTGGTCGAGATACAGAGTCTAGTATGGTCGAGCGCCTATGAGCGAGCCTACTACGGCAAAGCAGTTATATATATATACCAAGTCTTATAGGGCCAGACAACTATTTTACTTACTATATTGAGAGAGCTAAGTCAGTATTAGTAGGTAAGCATCTCTTCAGGTTATCTTTGACTTCCAGCTACTTGCAGCTATTATATTATCATTTCAGTTTTAGCTTTCAGTATATTGCCTTACATACTCGATACATTATTTCATACTGACATCCCTTTTCTGGGGGCACTGCATTTCATGCGTGCAGGTTCAGATAGACAAACAGGTAGGCTTCCTCATTAAGTGTTGGCCGAGTTCAGCTTAATTGGTAAGCTCCATGACTTTCGGAGTTTTAGGGTCTAGATCCTTATGTACATCTTGTATATATACGTATATATGTTATGAGTAGGTCGGAGAGTTGTTCCGATCACAGTATATCCATCAGTAGAGGCTTGTAGACATATCCTGTCAGTTAGTGTAGTATGTTGAGCTTTCAGGACTTGTATGTATATTTGATTGGTTTGTCAGCTGTAAAAATTATGACGGCCTTGTCGGCCCAGTTTTATATTGACATTTAGTCAGCATTTGCAGTCGTCTTGCTATGTGGCCCATGGCCAAAGTATGACATCATATGTCCAGAGTCCCTTAGTTGCAAGTTGGTACGCAAGGATCGGTGAGGCATTGGGTGCCGGTATCGCCCCCCCCCCCCAAGTTCGGGGCATGACAAAAGTGGACTCAGAGTAGTTCTGTCCTAGGGAGTCTACAAGTCGTGTCTAGTAGAGTCTTGTTTATGGGTGTGTCATGCACTACACTTATAAGCAGGAGGCTATAGGGCATTTAGGACTGTCACTCTTTCTTCTTACTCTAGATCGTGTGGTAGATCTCACTTATAAGAATTCAAATTCCGAAATTCTTTTTTATTCGTAATAAGTCGATACCTACATCCGTAAAGAAGTATTAGAAATAGAGATAGCTGTGGAAGGGCTGAGTCAGAGGAATTCGATTTTTGTATGATGATTACGATAAGTAAATGAGAGGTCTTTAGCAGATCATGGGTGTACTGAAAGGTGTAAGCTTCTTGATAAGAAGCCTTAAGGCAAGAATGTTTATCCATCTTTATGGTGAAAGACAATGAGAGATTAAAAAGATAAATACAAGTTTCAACAAGCAAAAGAAGCAAGCTGAAGAAGGGTACGAGACACCCAATTAATGAAGGTTAACGACGTTTATAATTGAGACAGAGAAACATAAGCTTTTTGAGTTATATTCAATAGTAACAGAGGTATATATAATTGGTCGCACCCATTCCAGATATGCCCTATGGGGGTTAACAGAAGTAGTTTAAGAAGATATGATGGATGAATTGTTTGCGTAGTTTACATTTCCAAAGGATATTGCGAAGGTACTAGTAGATCTCCTTATGAGACACCCATATGGTGCACCCTAAAATAGTACAGTTGGATATGGGTACTACAAAGATAGGCACTGGAATCCTGGAAGAGATAAATATTATATTAGTATGACTCCCGTCCCTAGTAGAGAGACAATGTTAGGAAACCCGAAGAGACAATGGATGGAGCAAAGGGGAGCTAAAAGCAAAGGAATAGCTTGTTGAAGTTTACAAAATCAAGTGATAGACAGGAATGTTAGCAGGAAATAAGATAAGAGTTAATGAAGCATTATGAGTAAGACGTGACACATGGATGACAACGGTAGATAAAAAAATGACAGTATTATAGAGTCTATAGTCAAGTGAAGGAAAAGACGAGAAGTCATAGGCCACAACAAGAAAATATAGGCCATAAAGTCATATCCTCATTTTAAAAAAAATAAAATAAATAAGTTCGCGACTCTAACATGATTACCAGAAGGAAAAGTTAGACCCCAAAATAATAGAAATCAGTATGGCCTGGTGAACAAGATAAACTAAACGTGAATTAGGGACTGAGTGATTTGATAATAGTCGGCATCATGAGATTTTCAGATTTTGTTCCGGCGATAGTAGAATGGACAACAAAAAAAGATCCATGATGAATTCAGAGAATGGTCATTCAGGGAGATGCTTCCCTAAAGCAAGTAATATGAGCAAAGTTGAGCTTAAGGGACTGTATGTGCCAGTTACACTAAGTGTCACCATTGCGAGTGAGGAATTTTGTTATCCTTGGTACAGAAGGATTACCGCAAGGAGAGTAAGGGTCATTGATGATATAAAAGAATGCCAAAGATGAAGCAGAAAAACATTAGTAGGCAGGTCGTCATAGCTCCAAGTCTTAGTACTCTCCTAAAGGGGGGAATGTGGAATGATAAAGGAAGAATGCAATAAAAATGAAAAAGGGATGAGATTGCACCTATCTAGATGTTACAGATATGCTATGATTCCAGAAAGTTATGTAAAGACGACGTCAAAAAAAAGGGAAGTAAGGGTTGTTGCTCGGGATGTTATTGATAGATAAGGAGCCAGTACGTGAGGTAAGTTAAGACAAGGAAATAACCCAAGAAAGATTACACGGAATATGGATATGAGAATGGGCCAACGAGTAGTTAGTAGTTGATTCAGGAAGAGCCCAGTTATGCCTAGACAAGAGGATAAAGACAAACCCAACAGATCAATGCAAGATAAACATAGGGAACCCCAACAAGGGGAATTTAGCCTCGTAGTTATGACACTGTAATACTTGAGATATATTCATATAAGAGTTGGGGAATTTAAAAAGGTACCTTGTGAGTGTTAAGGGGATAAAAGAAAGTGCCACGAGGAAGACAATCAAAATATCAGTTCAGGAGCAACCCTACAAGCACAAAGGCATGGAGGTAAGCAACTACAGATGATTATAGGCAAGCAAGGACATCAAAATGTCCGCAATAAGCTCACAACTTTACAAGAGTCAAGGGTTCTCCCTAAGTACTACAACAAAAGACTAGCTGAAAAAAATAAGGAAGAAGGCTTCAACCTAAGCACAACGACCTAAAGAGGAAATGATCGTGTAACAACAGTCTCACAACAACATTTTAAGCACTCCAAAAGAAAGTATCACCTACGTGGCTAATTAACGGGAAGTAAAATTAAAAGTAATATTCAAGATCATATGAGTTGCATGAAAACTCTGGCATGCGTAGGAACTAAAATAAGCTAAGTATGCCTGCAACAAGAAAGACCAGGAAAAGTAATAGCTGACGTTAAAGAAAGCTAAGAAGGAACGAAAGAAATTATTCGATCAATGATCCCGAGTTGGTGACGTTATAAATGCACTTAAAAGTTTGGAGTTTTATACTTGTAGTATATATAGCCATAGAAGATTCTGGTATACGTTAAAAGAAAGAATTGAGCCCGGGTCATAGACGAAGGATTGAATTGTTAAAAGATTTTATCATAAATATCCCTCAGCGCCTATGAAAGGCTAAAGTAATAACTAATACCATGAGCTGCAGATCGGAAGATTGATTAAGCCTACATAAAGGCTGATCAGAAAGAAGAGGAAATTAAAGAGCTACATCAACTAAGTAAAGCATGAGTGGACCAAGAGAATTATAGACCTCGAGATCACTCATAAATAGCAGAAGTATAAGAAAGATAATATAGTAGCCATATTTTATAACGGCTCTATGATGAAGCCAACCAAAGAGTACCAACCTCATAAAAAGTCAGTATGAAGCTCCTATCAGATTGTGTATGCACCAAAGGTGCAAATATTATAATAGAGCTTCAGGTTGTAGAGATAAATTATACCTATGTGCAAGGGAGGTTATGAAAGAGATAAAAGAATGTGAGGCAATATTTTAAGGTAAGTAAGGAAAAGGTGAACAACGTACAAGATATTCAAATACAAAAGGTTATGAATAGTCCATACTGCGGATAAGGGGCTAGAAGCACGGGGACCTAGTATCCAAAAATGATAGCAACGTCGTCAGTGGCATACCTTCCAGCGTATGGTTTCTAGGTATCGAAAGGTCTAATTAGAGAGTTAAAGAAGAGTTAGAGACAATGTGATGTCTCGATGTTCCAGAAAAGCATAAGGAAATCGGTCGCAAGCTAAAGTATGATAGAACGACAAGGTTTTAGAAAGACAGGAGTAAGGATAAGAAAAGGAAAAGTGAGAAAATGACAAAAATGGATAAGCCATCAGGATTAAGCCCGTGAAAACAAGGGAGCTGATGGGTTCTCTAAATTATATAAAGCTCAGTATAGCCTAAATGAGCTCAAATGAGTCTATGACTAGCCACATTTAGAAAAAATAGAATGTTGACCTGCTAATAAAATGAGGTTGTAATTGTGACAGACAAAAGATGATGTTTGGGCAGTTGATTGAATAATGATTTGAAGGAAAAAAAAAGGGGAGGAGGAGAAAAGACTTTTCAGACGGCGCGAGATTATAATACCCCCATAAGGTGAATCACATTAAGATATTATGAAATACGATTATGGAAATCACTTCAAGTATTTCTCGATGCAACGTAAGCTCTAGTGGCAAGATATTACGTAAGAGGTTTCAATTATCAGTTGTGGATTGTAGATCGATATTGAGGTGAATCAACAATGGATGGATAAAAGTTACAAAGTATGAAATGAGGTTAGGCCGTCACTCTTAAGATGAATAGTAATGAGGAAGTATTAAAGGACTTAGTCTTATACATATAGGATAAGCAACGAGAGTAAGCTGGAATTTGGTAATAGACCTCAGTAACGATAAATTGAAGTAAGAGTTACGGTATAGTATGACCTATCTTGATATAGTAAAGTCACACAGATGGATAAACAGATCCATGGAATAAGGTATAACAATATTTGTAAGTTCAACTAAGTACCAAGCGAAGAACTTCAGTATACCTACAGATGCCCATAGGGACATCTTGTCAAGCTTTGTTCACAAAGTAAGGCCTAGAGATTAGCTAAACACTAGAGGAAAAAAGGAGAGAAGAGTCGCATAGGCGCACTTACAAGGTTAGAATCATACATGCTGCATAAAAGAAGGTAGCAACAATTATGAGATTGGAAGGATTCCAGCTACAAGTCGTGGCATGAGGAAAAGGAATAAAAGGGGGAATGCCCAGGCCTTTGGATTTATTCACAGAATAATTGCCTAAATGACAAGGAAAGTATTAAAGTATTCGAAATATATAAGTTATGAAAATGATAAGTACATCAGTCAACATTCGAGGACGAATGCTCTAAAGGGGGGAATAATGTTACGCCCCGCAGTATTACGTCGATGTTATGCTCTGCAGTAATATATTACGATGATGTTACCCTCTGTAGTAATATATTACGATGATGTTATGCCTTGTAGTATTACATTATAATGATGTTATGCTTTACAGTATTAAGTAACGACAGTATTGCACTGAGCAGTATTACATTACGGTGATGTTACGTTTCACAATATTAAGTTACGACAGTGTTGCACCTAGCAGGATTACATTACGGTGATGTCACGCTTCGCAGTATTAAGTTACGATGATGTTGCACCCTGAAGTATTGTACGTTGAATTTGTCGTTAGGTAATTGACATCAGTCCAAGTAAAAGATTATTTAGAGATTATAAGGATTATGCTATGTCACAAGTGATTAGTAAATTCATGAAGGTGAAAGGGGAGCAAGTTAAAGAAAATGAATTTTGTCCAAGTTTGGCATTTTGGGGTAAAATATGGCCCGAGCTAAAATACTCGGTATTTATGGACTAGTGTCATACAAGGTACTACATGACCATGCTAATGTATAAGATATGTAAAAAGTGAATAATATTTTAAGTAAGTGGGAATAATTCTTAATTATACGGGTAATTGGTTAATTACCAAATAGCGAAATATTACCTAATTAATTAATTAATTAATTAATTGGATAAGATTAGAAATCCCCACCCCATCTCCATGTGGCAATAAGCCAAACCTTAAAGAAATGACTAAGAGACATTTCTTATTAGGTGGCATATAGTTACACATTCCTACATTTCCAAGACTTTCCACATCAAAGACTTGTCAATTAAAGAAAGTGAAAAACATAGCCATTCTTATAACTCCTTCAACATTTCATATTCAAAACACTTAAGATCAGATTTTATCCTTAATGCAACGTGATTTCAACAATTTCAACAATTCCAGCGAGAATTTTTAGAGTTTTAGCAACGGAGAAATTTTGCGGTTCTAAAACGGAGTACGGTGCAATCTTTTCCAAGAATATTATACAAATTTTTCCTACTCCAGGTATGTTAAGGCTAAGCTCTTCCTTCATTTTGCATGATCTCATCATTACACAAGTTTGATAATGAGGCATCAAGAAAAATTCATACCCCGGAATTTACGTATATTTGGCTAGTCTCGCAAATTACGTATATTTTTCTAGTTTTCTAAGTTACAATATTTTCCTTATCGGGACTTCATATTTAATTGAGTATTTTTCTTCTTCCAAACAAGAGAGTAGATTTATATATACAGTATTAAAGTATTTTATTACCATCGAGCTATAATCGATGGGCAGGCCCCTATTGGGCAACCTTTGATCAGATGGTAAGTTATATACCGATCCTACTGTGGCGAGCACCTATGAGAGAGCACAGTTGGTCGAGATACAGAGCCTAGTATGGCCGAGCGCCTATGAGTGAGCCTACTACGACAGAGCAGTTATATATATATATATATATATATATATATATATATATATACCGAGCCTTATAGGGCCAGACAACTATTTTACTTACTATATTAAGAGAGCTGAGTCAGTATCAGCAGGTAAGCATATCTTTAGATTATCTTTGACTTCCAGCTACTTGCAGTTATTATATTATCAGTTCAGTTTCAGCTTTTAGTATATTTCCTTACATACTCGGTACATAATTTCATATTGACATCCATTTTCTGGGGGCACTGTATTTCATGCGTGTAGGTTCAGACAGATAGACGGGTAGGCCTCCTCATTAATTGTTGGCCGAGTTCAGCTTGATCGGTAAGCTCCATGCCTTTCGCTGTTTCTGGGTCTAGAGCCTTATGTACATCTTGTATATATACGTATATATGTTATGAGTAGGTCGGAGAGCTGTTTCGATCACAGTATATCCATCAGTAGAGGCTTGTAGACATATCCTGTCAGTTAGTGTAGTATGTTGGGCTTTCAGGCCTTGTATGTATATTTGGTTGGTTTGTCAGCCGTAAAAATTATGACGGCCTTGTCAACCTAGTTTTATGTTGACATTTAGTCAGCATTCGTAGTCGTCTTGCATTGTGGCCTATGGCCAAAGTATGACATCATATGTTCAGAGTCCCTCAGTTGCAAGTTGGTACGCAAGGATAGGTGAGGAACTGGGTGCCGGTCTCACCCCCCAAGTTCGGGGCGTGATAACATGCTTGTTTGCTACTTTGTTTGACGTGCCTATTCTATACATTAATAGAGATCATACCTATAGGAATTCGAACACTTCACTCGCTCTACTTGTCTAATGTCCACACATTATCAGAAGCATGAGTTTAAGTGCTTTACTTGTTCACATGTCTACTCCTATGCATTATCAGATAGCATGCCTATAGGAATCAAGTATCAAAAAGGTCAATTTGTGCAATTGCAGGGTGATTATTAGATAGCATGCCTATAGGATCGTATTAATATATGCCTTTGCTAATACTCATCTAGATACCATGTCTATAAGGCTTTAATTGATTAACTAATCGATTGCTTCTGTTATCTTATTACTCTGCCCACATAGATAAGCATGATAAATCCGTGTTCAAATACCAACTAATAGAGAACCTGGCTAAAAATACTGCTACTTGCTTAGAAAGCATGCCAATAGAATCAAACACGAGTAATTCTGAGTTTTCTAATGGCTTTCACTTCCCATTGCGCAAATCACTTAGAGATCATGTCTATAGGTTTCATAACTTGTAATTTGTAATCTCGATAATCCGAATAGCAGCACTGCCCATGAGATATTCTTAAACTATGCGGTCATTTAGAAGCCAAGCATATAGGTTTTAAACAACACCCCGATTTTGAAATTGCCTACTGCATAATATAAAATCTGTCTGCGTGCTTTGTTGCTTATGTATGGAGGCTAACTTGGGCCTTTAACTGTCTTTACGTGAACTCCTATCTGTTTTGAATGTCGCTTAGTTTTGTCATTTTTGAGCAACCTAAGTATAGTCTAGAACTACCCAAATAGAGGTCCAAAGCCTCCTGGACCATAGACATGGGACGGGTAGTGCACGCATAGGGTACGACTTAGAATTGAATTAGAACGCTTTTAGGTAAACAACTTCAACATAGTAATGGGGTAGCAGGAGATGACAGTCTGTGCTCGCTGAATAATATGGGCAACTCCTATCTAAAATAAGTTGCGAAGTATTATTTATGTTGCACGGGGTGATCCTTTAGGCTAAAAAAACTTGGGACCCCCCCTTCCGTTTATATACTTGATATCTATACTTATTCGTTTAACATGGACCGCTGTATTTGTGTCACGACCTAAAATCTACGCCGGTCGTTATAGCGCCTGTCGTGGAACTAGGCCAACCACTTATTCCAAATTTTCCATTTTTACCAAATTTATTTACTTAGAAAAAACAAATTTTAAATAGAAATCCAATAATAAAAGATAGAAGTATCAAAACAGTGGAAAGAAGTACAACCTTGGTCTCGACTGTCACTAGTCATGAGCAAACTAATACAACTATCTGAAATACAAATCTAGAATGGTCTGATTACATCCAATAAGTAAAGCTAGAGGAAGATAGGGAAGGAGAAGGCGAAACTGTGGTCGCCAAGCAGCTACTCGCAATCTCCGGTGGAAGTCTGCACAAAGAAGATCAGCAACTGCTACCGTGACCAGATACACTTGGATCTGCACACAAGGTGCAGGGCGTAACGTGAGTACACCAACTCAGTAAGTAACAAGTCCAACCTGTGGAGTGATAGGTAGTGATGGACAAAACCTCAAAAGACAAATAGCAATTAACAGAACAAAAATATAGACATGCTTATAGTTCAAGTAAAACTCAACAGTAATATATGCAACTGATCAATAAAAAGAGTTCAAAACTCAGAGATTTCATATATGTACCAATGCACACTAGCATGATCACTGTTCCACAACCTCCACTCACAAGTGCTCAACTAATCGGTGCTGTATATGTCCATCCGGCCCAGGGAAGGTCCATCCCGGAATATATATCACTGACACAGTCATTCAGTACCGAGGACACATGCCGATCCAGCCTCTCGGAGAAGATCCATCTCACGGTATAGTACTTCGGACAAGATCCATGTCTAGGAAAGATACATCCCTCAATATAATTATCTACTGGCTCACTGGAGGTGTAAAGACTCCGGAGGGACTTCTCTAAGCCCAAGCGCTATATCAATGCCAGTGAAGGCATGATCAATATCACTGTTGCGGCGTGCAACCCGATCCCATACTATCAATCAATATTTGGCTCTCGGCCTCACTCAGTCAATACTCTCTATTCTCACACACATGGGCTAAGATGTCATAATACAAGCCCGAACAATGAAATGATATGTCAAATGGCATTAATCGAGACTGAGGCATGATATAATATGCATAAACAGGACTAAGTATAGAATATACATGAATCTAATGACATGATAGCAAGAAATGACCTATCGGGTCTCAACAGTGTTGGCGTAAAGCCTTAACATGATAATTAACATGATTTGCAGCTTATCAACTTGTTCACATGATTACAACACATATATCAACATAAAGGAGTAGCTAAGCGGTGTCATGGAATGATCCAGGCCGCATTTCTCACCGTGCACGCCCACACGCCCGTCACTTAGCATAGCGTCACCTTCGTAATAGTCATAGAACATATCGTTCGGGGTTTCGAACCCGCAGAACCAAGATTGGAAGCGTTATTTACCTCAAGCCAAGCCAAAACTCTTGCCCGTGACGCCTTTCCCTCTCGAATCGGCCTCCGAATGCCTCGAATCTGACCAAAATCAGTTCATAATCATCAAAATATGTTAAGGGAACAAGCCCACTCGAAAAAATCAAATTACAACACAAAATCCGAAATTGACCAAACCCGACCCTCGGGCCCACGTCTCAAAATTCAACAAATTTTATATCAATAAAATTATTATTCCTCCACGAGTTCATTCATACCAAAAATACCAAAATCGGACATCAAATGGTCCCTCAAATCACCACTCAAAGCTCTCCAATTAACCAAGCCCTAACCCCCATTTTACCACTAATTTTTCCTTAAATTTCATGCAAACAACGATAAAAATCACCATGATAACGATGTTAGGAACTAAGGACCTTACCTCAATGAATCCCTCTGAAAATCACTCTTGAAATGGCTCCCAAATCTTCATCCCGAATGAAATATTGAGAAAAATGGCCAAAAATCGCAAAGGGTGAAATATATACCTTCTGACCTAGGGATTCCGCACCTGCGGTCAATACCCACTCCTGCGGTCCTGCTTCTGCGGTTCAAGGCACCGTATCTACGATTTTCACTTATGAGCCCATCTCCGCATCTGCGATGCAATGCCTGCACCTGCGCTATCGCAGGTGCACTCCCTTAGCTGCTTCTGCGGTTCCAGCTGATTCCCTCTTGGCCGCTTCTGCGGCTTGCTTCCGCATCTACGGGAGTCGCACCTGCGGCCTCCCAACCGCAGATGCGGTTATGACAACAACCATAAAACTTCAGCTGCCAAACTCAACTTCAAAACCTCCCGTCAACCATCCAAAAGCACAAACAAGTCACATACCACTATCCAAACTTATACAAATCTTCAAAATACCTCAAACAACATCAAATCAACCAAATCACGTCGGATTCAAACCTAAGGTTCCAAAAATCTTCCAAATTCTGCTTTTGATCAAAAAGGCTATCAAACCATGTCCGAATGACCTGAAATTTTGCACACACATCTCAAATAACACAGCGGACTAATGCAACTCTCGGAATTCTATTTCGACCCCTATATCAAAATCTCACCTACCAACCGAAAAATGCCAAAATTCCAATTTCGCGAATTCAAGCCTAAATCTACTACGGACCTCCAAAACACGTTTCAATCACACTCCTAAGTCCCAAATCATCTCCCAAAGCTATTCAAACCATCGGAATTCACATCCGAGCCCTTTTTCACACAAGTCAACATCCTGTTGACTTTTCCAACTTAAGCTTACTCAAAAGAGACTAAGTGTCTCAAACCTTACCCAAACCTCTCCGAACCCGAGCCAACTAACCCGATAACATATAATACAGCTGAACAAGACAATAAGAAGTAGAAATAGGGAAAACAGAGCGGTAACACATGAAACGACCGACTGGGTCATTACAATTTGTATCCTTGTAATCATTAAGGATTTGCACCAATTTCCATGTGTTATGATAAGGCTCTACGGATTCTATATTTTCCTTTGTTTATTTGATCACGTAGCTTAATTACATGATACACATAGTTTAAAGTTCGGCGGGACCCACAGTTGTGGACCTCGAAGTGTGTCTAATACCTTCTCTTTAAGGTAATTTGAGCCCTTACCCGATCTTTGGCGGCGTTGACTAGTCAAACATAGTTATTTGTAAATAGGTGTCATAACGCACCTTAAAAATAGTTAGGTGATGACTCTTCTCTTTTAATACCCATTTAAAAGAGTTGTCACACGTCAAAACCCGCTTTCGTGAGAAAACGGGGTGCGACAACGCGTATGTCAGAAGTATGATTATACAAGCAGTATGTCAAACTTCAAGCAACATTTGCAACTTCAAACGCGAATTTGTGTGACTTCGATCGCTTATGTTGGGAGTTATTTTCTAAAATGCCTAAATATACTTTGATCACTTATGTCGGGAGTTATTTCCCAAAATGCCATAACTTATAGATATTTATAATTTTGACTTTACCTTAAATGCGGGTTTCAAAATCGGCAATCTGTGAACTTGCCCCGCTAAAACATGTTTGAACAAGAATAAAAAATAATTATAATGAGAAATATAATATCCTTATATGAATTGATTAAGAGATTAATTGGAGTCTGAAATATTTAGTAAGTAATGTTTATTTAAATAGCATGTACAGTCACCCCTCTCTAACCTCGTTTGTTCCGATATTTTTTGACTTTTATAGTGAATGACTATTATATACATATAACATCATTTGACATTTAAATATTTTTTGGCTGTTATAGATAAAATTATTCAAAAATAAATTATTTTCCTCTTTTTAACGTTATATATTAAAGATAAAAAAATTATTCAAATTTAAAAGCTCAAAAAACATGCATATTTCACTAGTTAAATATTGAATAAAGCTAGTAGATTATCAATAAATTCATAACTAAAAGTATAAAGATCTAAATTCGCAGACATTTCAAAGCTACCTAAAATTATTTTTTTTCCAAGATTGATGGAAGGACTTTGTAATTGTAGCTTGTTTCATAGATTTCATTCTTTTAATAGCGATATAACGCTTGAATTAGCAATGATTCGTGTCAAAATTTTCAGCAAAAAAGTATCCAATAGTTTTCCCTTGAAACAATCTAAAAGCTTAACAGTTAAATTTTCTATCTAAATATTTTTTGGAATTTGTCCAATAAAAAAGATATCATATGCAAACCATCAAATCTTATATCTTATGCAAGATAGAAACTTTATCTAATGAAAAAGATTGTGTGCATATTTTTAGAATTATTATTAGTAATCTTAAAGATTCTATATGGCAGTTATAGATAGGTAATTTTACAAAGAACATTCAGTTATAATATGGTTGATGCTTTTATAGGTAATAAATTTATGGTTTCAAAATTATCCCTTACTAATTTAAGTTTTTTCTTTTCATTTTTGTTTCTAGTTTTGACCATTCTATTGAAATTAAAGATATCATGAGAAGTTTTATTTTGTGTCTCATACAACTGACACTAGTTTTATGAGGCTCCTTTTTGTCTCACAAATTTGTGGACCCAATCTTACACTTCTATGTCTAAAAAACAGTGAGACAAAAAAGTTGCCTCATACAACTAGTGTCAGTTGTATGAGACACAAAATAAAATTTTCCAAGATATCATATACATGAATCATATTGTAACTTTATGTAATGACCCGGCTGGTCGTTTTGAAAATTTAATGTCACGACCCAAACCGATGGACCGCAACGGCACCCGGTACCTTACTCAACCGAGCATCAACATAGCGTATCTTTCTTATTACATCATTATATACACATGACATACGGGCCTAGTAGGCCAATATAATTATTTATAAACTCAAACATAGGCCGACAAAGCCGTACAATCTTTCACGTATTCGACATATGTCTACAAGCCTCTAAGAATACATAAATGTCATAGAGGTCGGGATAGAGTCCCACCCTACCAAACAATACACGTCTAAATCATACTAACCAAACAAGCAACTTCGAAGCAAATGGAGCGCACCAACATCTTCCGCTGAGCTGATAGCCTACTTTGAGGGCTCTCGACCTGTCTATCGGGACCTGCGGGCATGAAACACAGCGTCCCCAGGCAAAAGGGACGTTAGTTCGAATAATGTACCGGGTATGTAAGGCACATAAGTAAGTACATCAGAGACATGGAAGAAATATAGAGTACATGACTCAACCTGCAAGTCTGAATAACTTTGTAAATCATAAATTACTTTTAGCGTCTTGCATGTGCGTATGAATGTCATGTCGTGCATAGGTACATGTTTCATAACATCATCAGCCTCTGTGGGCATTTCATTATATCATACCGGCCACTGTGGGCAAAATCATCATCGTATACCAGCTAATCAGGTGGTGGTGCATATATAACGCCATAACCTTTCCCATATCCCATATACATATATACATACATACATATATACACATATATAACACCGTTTGAGTGCATATATATATATATATATGCGTATATAACGTCCTTATAATCATATTTCAGCCACTGTGGGTAATATCATCATCATATACCAGTTGATCAGGTGGTGGTGCGTATATAACGCCGTAACCTTTTCCCATATCCCATTTACATATATACGCGTATATAATGCCATCTGGTCATGGGTCAATGCACATGAATGCAATGCATGAAAAGTACGTCAATAAAATCATTCAGAATGTCATAAGACCATTTTGCCTCTTGAGCAATATCATAAAGTAACATCTTTTCAACTTTCGTATTTTTCTGAGACCCATGAATAGATGATAAAATATTATGACATATGGAAATTAAAGAACATAGATATTTCTATTACTTCTATAAGTAGAGTCACTTATGGAATTTGTGCATTTGCACGTTTCGTTCATATCGTATGGATCATGCCAAAAGAAAGAAGAGATAACCTTAACATACCTGTAAGTACCATGGTCTTCTTCAGGTTTAAACCAAAATTTATTTTCATGTCCCTTTTACTAATAATATACCGTAGGGATAAATTTCTAAAGCAGCTTGATATCTCCATTACACTTTGCTCGCCCAATTCTAGCCCGTTGTCTCATATTTCCTTTCTTCACTTTTCTTGAAAATATCTTGGCAATATTGGCCCACTTTGATTTTTTTGAATCTTATTCAAAGACAATTAACAACATGCAGATTGAGTGTGTGACAATTTTCATCTTTAGGAAAAGGTTGAATCCTCTATGACAGACAATAGTAGTATAAAGTTGTCTCCCTCCTGTATAGATACAAGAATGGGAGAGATCTCTTGGTAGCCTTTGAGATCATATATATGGATTGGAAACAAATTTTTGATTTCATTTTGCACCCATGCTTAGAGATATATGCTTACTGATTAGCACAGGATTTCCGATATAAGCAAACAAAACAAATTTCTTTAAGAGAAACTCTTAGATTAATACAATGAAAAGGTGGCTGAACCTCTAATGTGACACCTTATCAAATATGACTTAAGAGTCATTTTATATTGGGGGGGGGGGCTGCCACGTTAGTTCTTATAAGGCTTATCCAATAATTTATCCACTTTACTAGTTAACTGGGTAATGTCCTGTTATCCGATAATTAATCAATTACATGTATAATTTAAAAATTACCACAAATTACTTAAAATATTACTCACTTTTCACATACCTTATACACCTTACTATTATAGCCATGTAGTACCTTGTATGTTACTAGTCCATAAATACCGGGTATTTTAGCTCGGGCCGTATTTTATTCCAAATGTTAAACTTGGACGAAAATTCATTTCCTTTGACTCTCTTCCCATTTTGCCTTCACGAATTTGCTCATCATTTGTTTGAAATAACATAATCCTTATAATCTCCAAATAATCTTTTTCTTGGACAGATGTCAATTACTTTATGACAAATTCAACATACAACACTACAGGGTGCAACATCATTATAATGTAGTACTGCGGGACGTGACATCTCACTTCCGGGCTCTTATTAATTTATTTATGGCGTATTTTCATGTACGAAAATATGGGGTGTAACATTTAAGCTCCGTTCGGCGGCATAAGATCTTGAACAACTTCATATTATGTGTATCAACTTGTGTGCATGGTTGAATTCAGTTACCGGACGATTCAGAGTCGAATTGGAAGAAGGATTCTATTTTTGGAAGCTTAAGCGGTGAGAATTAGATCGGAATTTGATTTTTGCGTAAACGGTTCCGGAATGAGTTTTGGATGATGTCAGCAACTTTGTATGGCGATTTTGGACTTAGGCGTGTGTCCGGATTTGGATTTGGATTTGGATTTGGAGGCCCGTAGGGTAATTTGAGGCATTTCGGCGAAAGTTGGAAAGGTTGAAGTTTGGAAGATGGAGAATATTGACACATAGTTGAATTTTGTGATAGAGGGGATGGAATGAGATACCGAGAGTTGGAACATCTCCGTTATGTCATTTGAGACTTGTCTGCAAAATTTGGCATCATTCCGGGTCGATTTGGTAGGTTTCGGCAAGAGTTTTAGAAGTTGGAAGAATTAGAAGTTCATAAGTTCAATTCTTGGCGCGATTTGCATTTTAGGTGTTGTTTGATGTGATTTGAGACCCCGAGCGAGTCCGTGTTAGGTTATAGAACTTGTTTATGTGTTTAGACGGGGTCCCAGGGGCCTCGGGTGTGTTCTGGGTGAGCTACGGGTCAATTTCTCCTATTTTTGAATAGCTGTTATATTTTTCTAGTGTCCTTCTTCGCGATCGCTAAGCTCCTTCCACGTTCGCGAAGTGTCTCTGCTGACCACCTCGAGATCCTTCTTCATGTTCGCATTCAAACAATCGCGTCACAAAGGCTTACTTTTCCCCTTCATCGCGTTCGCGATTAACCACCCGTGTTCGCGAAGTTCTTCCTGGCAGCCTCATATTTCTTCTTCGCATTCGCGTCTGCCGTCTTGCGTTCGCATAGGTTCTGTTCCTTGTTCTTCGTGTTTGAACTCCTTCCCTCGTGTTCACGAAGGGTTTTTTTTTTGACAGCCTTATTTTCATTCTCTGTGAATGCAAGCCTTTCTCCGCGTTCACGATGCTTTCAGACCTGGGCTGAATATAAGTTTTCCAAATCGAGAGTTAGGCCATTTTCATCATATTTTGACTTGTAGAGCTTGGTTTTGAGCGATTCTTTATGGGTTTTTCAATCAAATCGATCGGGTAAGTGTTCTTACCTAGAATTTAATCTATTCTATAATTTGGGTCATCACTTGTTTTAAAAGCCAAATCTATATTTCGAGGCCTTAAAAACCTCCTTTTGTCTCATCTCAATTTGCGTACACAGTCCGGGCATACATCCGAAAAGCCTTTATGTGAAAATTTGAGAAAAATGCTAATTTTGCCTTTAAAATTGAATTTAAGTTGACTTCGGTCAACATTTTGGATAAACGGATCCAAAACCATGATTTGACAATCCCGGAGGGTCCCTAGAAAAATATGGGACTTGGGTGTATGCCCGGAATTGAATTCCGAGGTTCCAAGCCCAAGAAATGAATTTTTGAAAGAAATTGTTTAACAAAAGTTATAAGAGTTTTTGGAAATTTAAAGATGTTTGAATTTGGTGGTATCGGGCCCGTATTTTGGTTCCAAATCCCAGTACAGGTTTAATAAGGTATTTAAGTTGTGCCTGTAAAAATTTGGTAAGAAAAGGAATTTCATATGACGTGATTCGGACCCTCGGTTGTGAAATTGGAAACTTTAAGAGTTCTTGAGATTTTTCTTTTATTTTGATGCAAAACTCGTAGTTCTACGTGTTATTTTGGCGATTTGATCGCATGAGCAGGTATGTATGATATTTTTAGGTTTTTGTACATGTTTGATTTGGAGCCCCGAGGGCTCGGGTGAGTTTTGGACAGGTTTCGGGATGTTTTGGACTTAGAGATTTCTGTTGTCATAGCTGTTGCAGGTGCACATGTGTTTTCTTCTTGCGTTCGTGAAGGAACTCTCGCGAACGCGTAGTGTAAAATTTGTCTGAAGGAAATTCCTTCTATGCGAACGTGGAGGGTTGGGGGCGTTACCCTTCACGAATGCCACCTGGCTATCGCGAATGCGAAGGCCTTTCTAGCAGGGACCTGGGGGAGGGGGAAGATACTCTACGAAAACGCGGGGATTGGCTCGCGAACGCGAAGGTCAGAGGGTGAACCTTCGTGAACGCGTACAGTACCTCGCGAACGCAAAGTCTCTTTCAGCCAATGCTTCACGAACGCGACAGGCTTCTTGCGAACGCGAAGAAGACCTGTCTAGCGAATTAAAATAGAACCTAGGTCGGGATTTCTTCAAAATTTCATATCTCTTTCCCTAAAATCCGACCTTGGGAAAATTTTGAAGAAAATTTTCAACACCAAATCACTGGTATGTGTTCTTAAACCCATTTCCTTCATTTTTTTATCAACACCCATTAGATTTCTAGGCCTAAATCTTGTTGTTTAAGGGTAGAAATTAGGGATTTTAAGAGAATTGGGGATTTTACAAATTTGGGGATTTAGATCTTGATTTGGGGTCGGATTCCGAAACTAATTACATATTTGGGCTCGTGGACGAATGAGTTCTGGTTCGAACCTCGAGTTTTGACCAAGCGGGCCCGGGGTCGGATTTTGACTTTTTTGGAAGAATGTTGGGAAATCTGTAGTTTTTCATTTGAATTGGTTTCTCAAGCTTCGATTAATGTTAATAAGTTAATATTGGCTAGATACAATTGAATTGGGAGTGGAATAAAAGGAGAAAGCGGTATTTGAGGCTTGAGTTTGGCCGTGGAATCCGAGGCAAGTGTTTGGTCTAACCTTAGCTTGAGGGAATAGGTGTTTTGTCTTAATTGCTATGTGCTAGTGTCGAGTACGATGTATAGGTGAGGTGGCGAGTATCTATACGTTAGTGTCAAGCATTCCTGTGAGTCTTATATTAAGATTCTTGTGATTTTATTATGTGTTGTTCATGCTTAAACTGATGATTAGCACTGTGGAACAGGACTTATGATAGATCCTTGGTAATTGACCATTTGTCGAGTATTGGTTCAAGTTGAGGTTCATTTTGTGAAGTAACTGTTGAAACTAGATTGGTTATAGCTAATTCCCTTGCCAGGCTGATACTGTTTCTATTGTTGACTCTCTTGCCTGGACGGTATTGTTTCTATTGTTGATTCACTCGTCGGGATGTTATCTTTGTATTTGTTTGGGTGAGAAAGAGTGTAAATCATGAAGGGTTATGCCATGCATGATATTGTGAGTGAGTGTTAATACACGAAGGGTGATGCCGTATCAATATTGTGAGTGTTAATGCACGGAGGGTGATGTCGTGCCATATTAATAAATTTAAAAGCACAAAGGGTGATGTCGTGCCATGATTATGAGAGAGTAAAAGCACGAAGGGTGATGTTGTGCCGTTCCTGTTGATTTCTATGGTGAGGACGAGAGTAAAAGCACGAAAGGGTGATGTCGTGCACTTGTTTCTGTGTTATATTTCCATTTCTTCAAGCTTGATATTTACTTTGTTGCTTTACTTCATTATTGTTATAATCTGATATCCCCCTCAGCATGTTTCCCCCTTTTCCATCTTATTCTATTTAGTTCTGGTTTTTATTACTTCTCGTATATGATTAAATTGCACAGGTTTATGTGGTTGTCGTGTCTTAGCCTCATCACTACATCGCCGAGGTTAGGATCGACACTTACTCAGTACATGAGGTCAGTTGTACTGATACCACACTCTGCACTCTTTTGTGCAGATCCCGATACTGGACCCTACGGACCGTAGTTCGAGGTTACTGCCTTCAGTCCAGTGGAGACCCGAGGTAGTCCTGCAGGCGTCCGCAGGTCTTGTTATCCTCTTCTATCATATTTCCTTCTATTTTATCTATTTCTGAGATAGATTTGTATTTTTTTATTCAGACCACTGTTTGTAGTATTCATAGACAGTCCGTGATATTGTGACACCAGTTCTGGGTGGAGTTGTACTATGGATTTCGTTTTAATATTCAGTTAGACTGTTAAATTCCATTCTTCCGCATTTTTATTCTGATGTTTATGTTATGTTAACTTGTAAGTTGCTAAAAGATAAAGTAAAAAGGTAAACAAATTAGTAACGTTGGCTTGCCTAGCGGGTTCATTGTTAGGCGCCATCACGATCCCGACGGTGGGAAATTCAGGTCGTGACAAGTTGGTATCAGAGCTCTAGGTTGCTTAGGTCTCACAATTCATGGACAAACTTAGTAGAGTCTGAGGGATCAGTACGGAGACGTCTGTGCTTATCCCTTAGAGGCTACAAATTTAGGAATGACTTCACATCTATTCTTCTCTCTCGTGCAATTTGATTTCTCAATGTTAATTTAACTTCTACTCTATTCTTTTGCAGATGGCGAGAACATGTGCTTCTTCATCCGCTGATCAGCAGCCCGAGCCCCCAATGGCAGCTCCCACGAGAGGCAGAGGACGAGGACGAGGTTGTGCTAGAGGCTGAGGCAGGGGCAGGGCTCAGCCCAGAGCAGCAGCACCAGCGGCAGAGCCTCAGTTAGAGTTTGAGTAGAAGGCTCCAGCCTAGACCGTTCCAGCAGGGCCAGCTCAGGTCCCAGAGAGGTTTATCGCTACCCCGGTACTCCAGGATGCTCTGGGCCTTATGGAGAGTGTCTCCCAAGCAGGCTTACTTTCTGTAGCACCAGCCGTCTCTCAGGTTGAGAGGGGGAGGGGGAGCACAGACTCACGCTACTCACACTCCGGAGCAGATGGCTCCTCAGTTTCAAACTCCAACAGCTCAGCCAGTTGGGATAGTTCAGCCGGGTGTTGTGGCTCAGACCGGTGATGGAGCAGCTATATCTGTTGATGCTTTATAGAGGTTGGATAGGTTCACCAAGCTCTTCACTACTATCTATGGTAGTACATCTTCAGAGGATCCCCAATGATGCAATAATTAAAAACATGTTGACATGTATTTGCACGTTAAAAAAGCGATAAATACAACAGTTTTATAATTTAAAGAAGCAATAAAGGAAGGAAACAAAAAAGATATGTTAGTTTTGCTTTTGAAAAGAGAAATTAAATGCTTAAAGAAATTTAAACAAGTAATTGCACATAGGGAGGTACAAATTCAAAAGAACAATCTGAAATGGTAAAAGCCTAAATCTCCCCAGCAGAATCGCCATGCTGTCGCGCCCCCCTTTTTTCCCTTCCATCGGAGAGGAGTCCGGGTTTCGACATTTATAGGGTGTAATGACTCATTTCCCTTTTAGGAATTGGGTATTTTGAAGAGTCGCCACCTAACGATTTTAGGGTGCATTAGGGCACCTATAAGATTTAACTACAACTATGTTTGATAATCAGAGATAAGGTAAGGGCTTGAAATTATCCCAAGGGGAAGGTGTTAGGCACCCCTCAGGATCCACTAGTGTGCTTCCCGGCAAGATAGTTTTTTGTGAATTTGTGCAATTAGCAAGTAAACAAATAAAGGCTCAAGTAATAGGGGATTTAAGTTTAAATACACAAACGTTTGGAAAAAACGATTTAAAAGGGTTTTGAAAAGAGTTACAGGCTAGACATGCTCGTAAAAAAAAAATAAAGGGGGGTCCTAGGTTTGTTTGTAATATGGATCACCTCGATGCAATACCCGGTATGACACTCCTCAAAAGAGGGGATACACATGGTATTAGCGCACCAGTTATCATATCCATATCTACCCTTCCCACCCCATGAAAGTATTAAAGCGCAGATTGGTCTCGACCTCTGTTGCATGTTACCCGTCCCATTCCTATCAGTCCCGGAGAAATATAGGACTACTATTCCTATAAGAGGGAGGTTTTAGGCTGACACATAGGTTTAAAGGTAAAAAACCTAAGGCGATATATAAAAACACGTAGGACTGCATTTAGAGGGGGAACATATAAATAATTAGACGACTCATGTATACCTCCGCAAACAATACATATAAATAGCATGACTTAAATACAGTTAAGGTCTGAATTTTAAAAATCCTAAAGCAGGGTTTGAGTCAAAACCAGATTCATTATATAGTTCAGAAAAGAAGTCCGAATCAGGCCTGTCTGCTGGTTGTAGCAGTTGGTGATTAAACAAAGGCAGTTCCAGTTTTATTCGAGTAATTACCTAAGGCTTGCCTAGGCATAATAGTGATGTCCTATGAGCATGATATCTATTAGGAATGCAGTAGAGCAGTGATTAATTTAAAACGGACAACTTGAGATCCTATAGACATGTTTTCTAATGGTATTAACTTAAGGCAGTGTTTGGAAACTTATTAAAGAAGCGACAGATTAATTAACTAGTCCAATTCAGAATAAACATTGTGAACTAAACGACTTCTCCAACTAAATTGGTTTTAAGTTCTATAGGCACGATTTCTATTATAGCTACTTAGATCCTATAGGCATGGTATCTAAGTATTAAAAGCTGACTTTGAACCTATCGACATGCTTTCTAGGGAGACTAATCTGAATACATGTTGTAATGAAATATGAACTTCAATTACTATACACCCTATAGGCATGATATCTAATTATAAAGCTGATTTTAACCTTATAGGCATGATTTCTATTATTAAAGACATTTAGATTCTATGGACATGGTTTCTAATTGTGTGAAAATAAACTATGCAGAATTCATTTTTAACCAGAGCAGATCCTATAAGCATGTTATCTACCCAATTTACCCACAATATACAACTACCCAACTTTTTCATTAATCATCCCGATAATTGTTTACAAATTATTATAGACCAAAAGATTGAATTACAGAAGAAGTGCAGAAATAAGAAATTACAACCAAAGGAAGCCCGATCTTGACTTCCTCTCTGAGTTATGTAATAAACCACTTCAATACCAATATTTCAAGCCTTTCTCATATCTGGGTGTGTCAGAGTTCCCTAAGGACCTTAAGGGATCCCGGGCAGTGCTCACACCCAAATTTGCATAACTAAACAGAATTAGTGCAGTGTGGAAGGGCCAGCTCTTATGTGTCCAAGTTCAAAGGGAGCTCAAGGGTCCCAAGGCAAGGCTCACACAAGAGGGGCAGAACCTAGATTCTAGGAATAGGTGAGAGTGCTTGACATAGTTTGGTAAATGAGTTTGTTTAAAACTGAGTTGAAAGTAATCAGTAATAGAGGCAATTTGAAAGCAGTTGTAGTAATAAAACTCAAAACTCAAACAAACAGAATCAGTAGTCATATAAGGGGGTCAAGGGATCTTGGGAATACACTTGTCTGTAAGCACATGGTCCAACAGGGGTCTGGTTTGGACATGCACAGCAATAGTTGATGCTGGCATGGTCATAAACTAGCCAAAAGAACACAAACACATAGAGGGGATATGGGGGTTTGGGATTCACAAGATATTAAGTACACAACAAGTGACTGTCGGAGTATGCTTCAAAACACACATAGGGGAAGAGAACATATTACATCATGCTAATAATGTAACTTGACTGCGGAACCATAAATAGGAGTAGACAAAAATAAGGGAAACTGAAACAACTAAAGAAGCATATTGTTGTTGAGGCTTGAAAAATTAACTAGGGCATACCAGTAGAGAAAGCAAGGTGCAGAAAGGTAAAGTAAGCAGGATTCCACAATCTAGCCTTGGCTTTTAGCCGGTTAGACAAAGCAATAGCACAAGTAGTAATAGAGAAAGAGAGAGTTTTGAGTGTAGGTGTGTTTTGAACTCAATTGTTCATGTGTTTGAAAGAAGAGAGGGTAGGGTATTTATAGTTTTGAAAACGAGTGAAGAATAAGGTAACCCGTAAAGTTTCAACTCAAACATGGAAATAACCACAATCAGAATCAATTAACACAAGTATTCCCCTGTAATCAAGAGATTATTTCTCAAACGGATATTAATAGGGTTAATTAAGGAAAGAAATCAGTTTGAGATAGATTGATTATTGCCATATAAGGGGCAGTAAAAGTATGAAGTAAATAATTAAGTCTAAGTACAAAATACGCTTAGTTTTGGGAAGGGATTCAGTAAGGTAAAACATCATAGTAATTAAAGGAGGGAATCAATAAATTTGAAACAAATGAGTAAAAATTAGGGTTTATAAGGGAACCATTTGCAATCAATCATAATATTGAGGAAATCAAGATCGATCAAGAAAGAAACATGAATCTGCACCTTGACATATAAATAGAATGAACAGAAATATCAGACATGCAAGGCCAAACACATTGGCAAAAGAAATAACTGGATACACACAAACATGCAGCAATTACAAGAGTAAGCTAAGGCTCAGTAGTCAACAGAGTCAAATAGTCAGGGCTCACACGTAGAGCCAAAAATGAAGAAACCAGTCAAACAGGTAAAGAGAGTCAGAACCAAGTAAAGGTCTCACAGTAACAAGTGAGGAAATCCCTTTAAGAAATTAGGGTTTTAAAGATAGTTGAGTTTAAGAGATGATAAGAACTCAGAATCAGATAAGTCAAACAAAGAAAAGAGAGTCAGAAATAAAGAACTTAATCGAACAAGTATACATTCAAACAACCAGTTTAAGAACTCGGATAAGACCAAAAAAGACCTAGGATTTTCAACATTATGAATCAAATATAAGGAATGCATAACCAAGTCGTTTGAACATAATAAAAATCATGAAACAACACCAAAAAATCAGAAAAGAGATCTTTTAAAAGAAGTTAAGAGAAAACCGCTAATCATTGAAAAATGAAGAGTCATTTTTGAAAGAAAATCGAAGAACCTTCGAGAAAACACTTAAGAAGTTCATGATAAACACAGATCTAAGATAGATCTGAAAGAAGATCGAAAAACTCTTAGAGCTAGGGTTTCAGAGAACCTAGAGAAAGTGAGAAAGACTTTGAAAAGTTACCTATTTAGTCAGAAAAGTCAAGGATCTGACTTGAACTGCCATGGATGGCCGGAAGAAGGCCATAGATAGAAGTTGAACCAAGACTGGACTAGATCCCTTTGAGATCTGTCCATGGAATCACAAAAATAGATAGCCAGCAGACATAGGAGACGAGTACACGCCTCAAATCGCCATGGGAGCCCATGAATTAGGTAGGGATTGCAAGGGATTATGGTGGAATTGGGTGGCGGTGGCTAGGGTTTATGTGAGGCTACATAGAGAATTGAGAGGAGAGGGATTCAAGGGCGGCGGGTGGTGAGAAATGAGTTAGGGCAAGGGGTTGCTTAGGTTTATTTTAGGAAGGGTGAATGAGGACCGTTGATCTGAATGATCAACGGTCCAGATTAAATGGGGTAGGTGGGGATCCGAGTTTGGGTCGGTTAAAATTGGGCTAGGGTCGGGTTTAATTCAAAATTGGGTTGGGGAATTGGGGTTCAATTTAGGCTAGAATTGAAATACAAATGGATATTATTTAAATAGCCAATTTTCCCCCTTTTAAATTATAGAAAAATAGTAAATAAATTTCTAAAAAAAAATTAAAAGTGCTAAAATGATTCACGACATGTAAATAACAATTTAAAAATATAGGGCTTAATTTTATGAATATAAAATACAATTAAATCTTAAAAGGCTAATATTGCAATTATATGCACTTAGCTTTTAAAAATACTAAATAAAATTGTAAAAATATGTAAAAATTGCCTTAGCCATATTTTGGCATAAGTATAAAAATTCAATAAATGAATCATCAAAAATAATAATTTTGAACATAATTATTGGGATTTTATGGATGAAAAGGGAACTAAATCGATTTAAAACCTTTTAAAAAATTATGGAAAAATAATAAAATATTTGGACATACTTATGTATGCATTTATATTCTATTTTGAAATTATTTTGCATATTACAAATATATAGGAAAAAATTGTGTATCAACAGCTGCCCCTCTTTACCCGGGAAGGATGAAAGAATTGTCGGGTAAAGACATGATGGCCAATTTTGACTGAGCGAAATGGTTTGAAGAAGATTTAGTCCGCACCTTGGCTTCCGAGCTACCTACATATCCTTGATTTTACAGGAATCAGGCCGTATGTAGTTCAGGATCCGTCGGCGGAGTATGCCGATGGAGACTTTTCGAGAACGGACGCAATATCCAGGGCAAGGTGAGTGACAGGTTTACGGGGATGATTAAGGCTTGATATGGCTGCGGGTACTGGAGCGGGATCGCTCCTGCCGGGATGACTGTTGCTCGCCGGTTGACCTGCAATGAAATAATACAAGCGTATTCTGTGCATAAATTTAAACATGATGCAAATTCCCGTTGGACTATGAATGTTGTCTTTGGATGGTTAGGATGATGTATTTAGACCATGATGTCCTGGGCCATGAAGCATATGATCAAGGATTCGCAGGCCATGAAATGATGCTTTCGGGCTATGAGGATGGTGCCTCCGAACCATGATGCCTTCGAATAATGATATGCAAAAGATCGAAAGAGATCCTCAGACCATGACATGGTGTTCTCGGACTATAAAGATGGTGCCTCCGAACGATGATGCCTTCGGATGAGTTGGCGATATTTCAGCCCATGAAAGATGCAGTAGTATGATGCGAAAAAGAAAGAACTTAGTCTTGCAAATTGAAGGGCAGAGCTTAGCCCATAAGAGAAACGAAATAAACGATGCTTGAGATAGTGCTCAGTGTCGAAGAAAATTGGAGGTAGAGCTTAGCCTTGGAAGGCAGAATGATAGCCTTATGCAAAGATGCGAATGCAGATGGAGGTAGAGCTTAACCTCGGAAGGCAGAATGGTAGCCTTATGCAAGATACAGATGGAGACAACATTTATTTGAAGGCAGAGTGGTAGCCTTATGCAATGCAAATGCAGATGGAGACAACGTTTAGTCTCGGAAGGTAGAATGGTAGACTTATGCAAGAATGCATATGGAGACAACATTAAGTCTCGGAAGGCAGAAAGTTAGACTTATGTAGATTGGAAGGTAGAATAGTAGTCTTATGCAAGAATGTAGATGAAGACATCGTTTAGTCTCGGAAGGCAGAAAGGTAGCCTTATGCAGATTAGAAGGCAGAATAGTAGCCTTATGCAAGAATGCGGATGGAGATAGCGTTTAGTCTCGAAAGGTAGAATGGTAGCCTTATGCAAAATGAAATAACGAATGATAGTAGAGTTTTCATAGCTGATAGCAGATTGCGATATTGTGATTACTGAGAGCATTGTGACAGACAGAACATCACTGGTGTGTGCGCATAGCAAATGTTGGGAAGTGCATCGGTTCTGAGAGTTGTATTCCTGAATAATGTTTGTCCTATGGGTGTATAGTATGTTTGATGATTTTCGTAATCCTAGTGCCTGCATCCAAAGAAAAATCATGAGTTTTGTAAGGGGGAAGTCAGTTCGTATCCCCGCTGGCTTTGCTTGACTTGCTCGTCTTTGATCTGGTGATACTATCTGTATCATTGGGGTAGTGTTGCTAAACAAAGCAGTTTCGATAATAAACATGCATGAATTTGTAAAAGTAAGTGTATAATTAAAAATAGCTTTTAGATGAACCGACGACTGTGACGTAGTTCGGGGCATTGCAACCTCTCTTGCTACGGAATTTTGAGGGTCCTCAAAATTCTACCCCAATTTAATGGGTTGATGCTTCTGACTGTTGCTTGCGCGACGATCGGCTGAAATTACTTCAGAATTTTGAGGATCCTCCTCAAAATTCTACCCCAGTTTCCAGTTGCGGGGGGAAAATAAAAATTTTATTGAATTGTGACCGAACCCATAGGGCTGCCTACGTATCCCCTCTTAAACGGGAATCAGGTCAGGTGTAGTTCAATTTACATCATATAAGGGAAGCATAAAAATTACACATAGTAACGCTTGACTACATCTGAATTAATCGGCTTTGGCCAGACTTCTCCGTCCATTTCTACAAGTATGAGGGCTCCTCCTGTCAGAATCCAGTGAACCATGTATGGACCCTGCCAGTTGGGAGAGAACTTCTCTTTAGCTTCATCTTGATGCAGAAAATTTTTCTTTAACATCAGCTACCCTGGTGTGAACTGGCTTGGCTTGACTCTTTTGTTGAAGGCTCTGGACATTCTATTTTGAGAGAGTTGACCATAGTAAATTGCATTCATTCTCTTTCTGTCTATAAGAGCTAGTTGCTCATAATGACTTTTTACCCACTCTGCGTCGTCGACTTCATTCTTGTATGATCCTTAGGGAAGGAATTTCTACCTTACCAGGAATGACAGCCTCTGTACCATAAACCAGCATATAGGGGGTTGCCCCGGTTGATGTGCGAACTGTGGTGCGATACCCCAATAGAGCAAATAACAACTTCTTGTGCCATTGTTTATGCTTTTCTATCATTTTCCTTAATATCTTCTTGATATTCTTGTTGGTGGCTTCTACAGCTCCATTCATTTGAGGTATGTAGGCTATGGAATTCTTGTGGCTGATCTTGAAAGTTTCGCACATAGCTTTCATCAAGTCGTTGTTGAGGTTGGAGCCATTATCAGTAATGATTGACTCTGGAATCCCGAATCGACAAATAATGCGGTCGCGGACAAAATCTGTCGCGACTTTCTTAGTTACTGCTCTGTAAGATGTTGCTTCTACCCACTTAGTGAAATAGTAAATGGCTACCAGGATAAACCTATGTCCATTGGAAGCGGCAGGCTGGATTGGTCCAATAACATCCATCCCCCAAGCGGCGAACAACCATGGTGAGCTTGTTGTGTTGAGCTCGCTTGGAGGTACCTTTATTATGTCTGCATGTATCTGACAGCGGTGGCATTTCCGGACATACTTGATGCAGTCCATTTCTACAAACAACCAAAAGTAACCAACCCAAAGTATCTTTTTTGCTAGGACAAAACCGTTCATATGTGGACCGCAGGTCCCAACATGAATTTCCTCTAGTACCCTGGATGTTTCCTTCGTGTCAACACATCTTAATAGTCCCAAATCGGGGGTCCTCCTATATAGGATTCCTCCGCTATGAACGAAGTTGTTGGACAATCTCCGAAGTGTGCGTTTCTGAGTAGGATTTGCAAGCTCTGGGTACTCTCCTTTTGCCAAATATTCCCTGATACTATGAAACCAAGGCTTTCCGTCTGCTTCTTCTTCAACATGGGCACAATAAGCCGACTGATCATGGATCTTTACTGGAATGGGATCAATGAAATTCTTGTCTGGATGTTGTATCATAGATGACAATAAGCCGACGGTTGAGATCCCGATAGTCGACACAGACCCTGACCTTCTCGTTCTTCTTTGGCACTAGCACGATATTGTCTAACCACGTCGGGTATTCTACTACCCTGAGAACCTTAGATTTGACCCGCTTGGTAACCTCTTCCTTGATTTTCAGACTCATATCAGTTTTGAACTTTCTGAGCTTTTGCTTTACCGACGGACATATTGGATTGGTCGGCAGTTTGTGAGCCACAATAGACGTACTCAGTCCAGTCATGTCATCATACGACCAGGCAAATATGTCCTCATATTCCTTTAGAAATTTCGTGTATTCTTTCTTTTCTGATGGTGATAGGTGAATGTTGATTCATGCTTCCTTGATGTTTTCTGCGTCTCCCAGGTTAACAATTTTGGTCTCGTCTAGGTTGTACTTAGGTCTGTTCTCAAAGTTCTCAACTTCTCTAACAATCTCGTCAGGTATGTCATCTTCGTCTGAATCAATGTCCATTTGTTGCGTTGTTTGATTGCATGTCATAGTTGTTGGTTCATCAAGATAAGTAATAGTAATGTTGTATAAGTAAAGTAATGAGAGAAAACGATAATGAGTGTTGATTTATAAGAAATGTCAAAATGCTTTGATAAATTGCATAACTGTTTTGAACATTGAAGATCTTATTGCGGGAATTGAAAATACGAAAAGAAAATCATTTAGTAAAAACAATGGATAATGCTTGTTTTAGCCTTGCTACCCCGAGGCTCGTTGGGCTCTGGTTGTCCTGATGGTCCAGTTATTGAGATGTGCACCTTTACTTACAGCTTGTATGGAAGGGCCTTCCTCCCCCTCCTCCTCGAGAACAACACAACAGTCCATGTCGTTGTCTTATAGGAACAAGTTCTTCACCATTGCCAGTGCTTTTTCTTCATCTGACCTATAAACAATGTCGGCCTATTGGAAAGTTTTCTCCAGACGCGGTATTGGATGCTTTAGTGGATAGTAAGGACCGCACCATGGCGGCAACCAATTGTTGAATTCTTCCCAGGTATATTCATATCCCAGACCGAAAGTAGTGCCATGTTTCTTGAGTTTTATGGGCTTAGCGATTCCTTGTAGGTTCTTGCCGAGCCCCTTGCCAGGTTTGTACCCACTCTAATTCAGTATACTCTCAATTTTGTTATCCTACTATTTGTATTTGTCAATAGCATTGACCCGTTTGATGTGGTGGTAAGTCTTTCCACCTAGCTTCCTTCTTCCCTCGATCGCAGGAATGGTCTGACGACCGTATATAGGGTTGCTACTGTCGCCGTGAATGATCAATTCCTGGTGATTCCATTCAAATTTTACTGCCTGATGCAGTGTTAATGCTACGGCCCCAGCAGCATGAATCCATGGTCGTCCCAGCAATAAGTTGTAAGATGCTGGCAGGTCTATCACCTGGAAGTCGACGTAGAACCATGTTGGTCCTATTTGTAAGCATAGAACAATCTCACCGATAGTGGACCTCTGAGAACCATCGAAGGCTTTCACACTAATTGATCCATCTTTTATCTTGTGCAGTCCTTTACCCAGTTTCTTGAGCGTCACCAACGGACAAATGTTGAGACTGGAACCTCTATCAATCAGGATTCTGATGATGAAATAGTCTTCGCATTGCACGGTGATGTGCAGTGCTTTGTTGTGCCCCAACCCTTTAGGTGGAAGCTCGTCCTCATGAAAGGTGATCTCATTGCTCTCCAACACTTGTCCTACCATATTATCCATTTGCCCGCCCGTGATGTTGCTTGGTACGTATGCTTCACTCAGCACCTTTAACAGAGCATTCTTGTGTGCCTCAGAATTCTACAGCAAAGAGAGAATGGATATTTGTGTCGGCATCTTGTTTAATTGGTCGATGACCGAATACTCCTTGGCCTATATTTTCCTCTAGAGGTCATCTGGACTTGTCTCAATGATGGATGGCCGATTGGAGGCCTGCTTGCTTGACTCAGCTAGATATTCAGGGGCATAGACTCTACCAGTTCTTGTTATACCCTGTGCTGCAATAGTCTCTTCAAACCTGACCTTGCCTTTCCTTCTCGCCTCGGCTGTATAGTCCCAGGGTACAGCCTTTGTATGGAATGGTGTTCTTAACTTTAATAGAATTCATTTTTAACCAGAGCAGATCCTATAGGCATGTTATCTACCCAATTTACCCACAATATACAACTACTCACCCTTTTTCACTAATCACCCCAATAATTATTTACAAATTATTACAGACCAAATGATTGAATTACAGATAAAGTGCAGAAATAAGAAATTACAACTAAAGGAAGCCTGATCTTGTCGTTCTCTTTAAGTTATGTAATTAACCACTTCAATACCAATATTTCAAAGCCTTTTTCATATCTGGGTGTGTCAGAGTTCCCTAAGGACCTCAAGGGATCCCGGGCGGTCACACCCAAATTTACATAACCAAACAGAATTAGTGCAGTGTGGAAGGGCCAGCTTTTATGTGTCCAAGTTCAGAAGGAGCTCAAGGGTCCCAAGGCAAGGCTCACACAAGAGGGGCAGAACCTAGATTCTAGGAATAGGTGAGAGTGCTTGACATAGTTTGGGAAAAGAGTTTGTTTAAAACTGAGTTGAAAGTAATCAGTAACAGAGGCAATTTGAAAGCAGTTGTAGTAATAAAACTTAAAACTCAAACAAATAGAATCAGTAATCATACAAGGGGGTAAAGGGATCTTGGGAATACACTTATCTGTAAGCACATGACCCCAGCAGGGGTCTGGTTTGGACATGCACAACAATAGCTGAAGTTGGCTTGGTCACAAACCAGCCAAAAGAACACAAACACATAGAGGGGATATGGGGGTTTGGGATTCACAAGACAGTAAGTACACAACAAGTGACTGCCAGAGTATGCTTCAAAACACACATAGGGGAAGCATCAATCTGAGGAGGAAGGGAACATATTACAGCATGCCAATAATGTAACTTGATTGCGGAACCATAAATACGAGTACTCAAGAATAAGGGAAACTGAAACAACTAAAGAAGCATATTGTTGTTGAGGCTTGAAAAATTAACTAGGACATACCAGTAGAGAAAGCAAGGTGCATAAAGGTAAAGTAAGCAGGATTCCACAATCTAGCCTTGGCTTTTAGCCGGCTAGACAAAGCAATAGCACAAATAGTAATAGAGAAAGAGAGAGTTTTGAGTGTAAGTGTGTTTTGAACTCAATTGTTTGTGTGTTTGAAAGAAGAGAGGGTAGGGTATTTATAGTTTTGAAAACGAGTGAAGAATAAGGTAACCAGTAAAGTTTCAACTCAAACATGGAAATAACCACAATCAGAATCAATTAACACAAGTACTCCCCTTTAATCAAGGGATTATTGCTCAAATATATAGAGAAAATTGGGTATCAACACGCACACAATACAACTATTTTTTTCTTTTTTTTTTCTTTTTCAATTCAAGTGGCTCTTGCTCTTTCAAATTAGTGCACCTTATCCTTATTTCATTATTTCCACTCAAAATCCAAACCAACCACCCCACACTTTAACTTTTATAAAGTTCATAACAATTCAAGTGCTCATGAGAGGTGAAAAGGTTCAAAAAGATGGTTATTTCAAACAAATGGGTAAGGCTTGTAATGTGGTTGCCAAAGAAACATGATTATAGGCTCAAAGGGGTTAACTATGATACATAACAATTAGGCGGGTAAAATACATATATGGCTCAACAAAGAAATGCCTATATCACTTCCAATACTGAACAAAACTACTATTTCGTTGTGCAAACACACAGGGCAAGTTCTAGACATCAAATGCAATGCACAGAATACAACAAACCTCATACACACATGGCATATGACTCACTCAAGATTGGACCATCAAGACACTCTAGTCAAAGCAGTTGAGTAAAGTTAAGAACATACAAGTTAAGGTACTTATACAAGAGTCAAAAACTGAGCCTAACCGTCACAACCAAATGACTCACTATTCTCAAGGCATAATAAAGTCAAGAGATATTGCTTCAATTCAAAACACAACACAATGGCTCCTACTCCCGAAAAAAACTAACTACGCCCGGTTCATACAAAACCCTTGGAAAAGAACCGCGGCACAAAGAAAAACCAATGGGGAATTACTACAAAGAAAATCTTTTTTGTCCTTTTTTCTTTAGACTTAAGTTCCTCAAGAAAATTGTCTAGGATATCCATCGTCAGGAAAAGTTCAATATTTTTTTTCTAAAAAAAAGTATTATTCAATTAAACTAACACCGCTAAAATACTCCCAGACAGTCTCCTCACCCCACACTTAAAATTGTGCATTGTCCCCAATGTACACCATAACTAATAAGAAGGTAAAAGAAACTTCCTGGTAGGCCAAAGGCCGAAGCACTAGCAACTCATAGGGTACTTAGATTTCTCTCAGGCCTGGTCCTTCGTGCGAGTATCTCACACTTAGTTCCAACCATCTGGTTTGCTATTGCATCCTTTCAATAGCTTTTCTGCGCCTAGAAAATAAAAAATTAACACTACAAAAATAATACAATTAAAAAATTAATAAAAAATAAAATAAAAGAAAGCAGTAAAGCTGGGTTGCTTCCCAACAAGCGCTTGATTTAACGTCGCAGCACGATGCGAATCACTTTTTGTCTCCACCTTGAACTTATGAATTGGACCCCTAGTTTTGATTCTGCTCTATGATCATGCTCTTGGGGTGATGGAACGAATTTGACTGGCCCAATAAAATAATGTAGTATTCTGCACTTCTTGCCTTTAGATGAGGTGTGTAATCCTGACTTTCTGGCAAGAAGAATTCCAAAATGTAAGCACCTTGTTCCTCATTCCTTGACTCCTCAAGTGGCTCAGACGACTCTATTTCCATATCATCATCAAAACACAATGTGGAAAAATGTTTGGAGTGTGGACCAATGCGCTCAACTACATGAACCTTGGGACTATCTACATTCTCAACACTAATAACAATAGAGTCAACTAAATATGTATCCTTAATATCCTTGGTTGACTCTAGTATCTCTTCTACGACACTGACATCCTCAAAATCTAATTCGATTGATTGTTGGTGTTTTACTCTGGCCTTCTCCTCTAGCTCCTCAATTTCTGTATCTAATTCATGCTCTTCTTGGATACTATTCACAATATTGACTTGTTGAGCATTAAAATCTTCAACCAGTTGACTCATGTGAACTTTCAAGTTGTGAATAGTTTCCTCCTGCCTTTCTATCTGCAGTTGTAATTTACTATGTTGTTCCAAAATGCACTTTAACATATCTTTGATCTTCTTTAGGTCAGCTTCCCTGGGTTCTTTGTTCCAATTAACTTCACCAGAAAAAGAAGAACCATCAAAGTAAGGGGTTGGGGGAAGGTAAGAAATATAAGCACAACCGTGAAAGTGACCATCTTGACCACCACATATTTCACATATAAGATTGAGTTGGGGCACAAAACTCGCTCTCGGGAATATTTTGATAATTTTTCCCTGGGTGGTTTCCTTCACAATATGCATAAGGAGGATTAAAGGTAGAATTACCAACATCAAAATTCTCATAATTCCATGATATCGTGTTTCTCAAATAAAACTAAAATAAAAAAAATTTAAAAAAATCAAATACTAAAAAATAAAATAAAAGTTCAAACTTGAAACCTAGCAATATGTACACCTACAACTACATCGTTAGTTCCCCGGCAACGGCGCCAAAATTTATCATGCCAACTATGCTTTATAAAAAGGACTAAGCGGTCATTGCAAATATAATCCGGTTTACAAGTCCGGAGTCGAATCCCACAGAGAACTAGGGCTTAGCTACAACTGTTCAATATTGCTAAGACAAGCTCGAACAATTCCTAAGTTATAAATATTAAGATTCTTATATCTAATTAACTAAATAATTAAATTAGTAGATTAACAACTAAAGATACTAAGGGTTAGAGACAAGATTAAGGAGGTCTAGAGTAATGATTTCCCCAATTGTCGGAATCTTTCCCGCTATGTCTTCTATAATTTCGCCTAAGTATTCTCTACCGATCATGAGCGCTCTGCGTGTTGTAATTCTCTCCCGAGTAATTACGAAAATTTACTAGACGTACTCTCCCGAGTTACGCTAGTTGGTTTTAATTACAGATCACTTAGATTGCACCCAAGGTTTCGTTATCCCTAATCCCTCCTTTAAACCCTTGGTTATTGATCCCTCACATACATCGGGAGTGATGTTGTTCAACAACTACCTAAATATGCACTCTCTCCTGAGTAATACACACTAAATAGGAAGAGTCAATTGAGAGTTGTTCAACCAACCATAATATAAACGTAGTTGAACAAATAGAGAAATGTTACGACTCATTATATAAAAACATAACAAGAATTTATCCTACAAAAGGTTCTATCAAAACTCTAGATAACAAATTAGCTATTCATAATAGTATGTAAAACTATAATACTAAAAGTCATAACCAACAATGAAAAATAGGAAGGTGAAGGAAAAACTCGTAGAAGAATTCCCCGCCTAGCTCCTATTGTGTCTCTGCCTCCTTAGGTCGAATCTGTGTCTCAAATCTGTCCAACCTTCCTCAAAATAGCATTTTTACATGTATTTATACCAAGTAGGGTTGGGCCGAGATGAAAATACCTTCTCCTGTGCGAAATAGGACACTCACTCTGTAAAATTTGTACTAATGGGCCGCACCATGCGGTGCGCTAATGGCCTTTATCAGTAGCTTCTCACTTTTTTTGTCAGACCCACCTTTGTACTGCTGCACCGCGCCTTGAGGCGCCCCATGCCGGCAGTGCAATTTCCTTAGAGTGAACTTATTTCGTCCTCTTTTAACATCTAGACTTGGTACACGACCTCCGAACACGATCCCGGTTTAATGTATTGGGCTTTTACTCAGATTTCAAAGCTCCTGATTGATCAATTTAGCTCCAAATTAACTCTTGAGCTTAGGATCACTTCCTGCAAGGCATAAAACACACAATTAGTGCAAGTCACTAGCGATTAAAGCTCAAACTCAATTAAAGTGCAGTAAATTAGAGTGTAATAAGCGACTAAAATACGTAATTATAACCTATCATCAGTAATATTAACCATGTTAATCAATAAACTAGATAAATTAATTAGACAATTTAAGTAAAAAAAACTCAACGGGATCGTTAGTTTACCCATAGCTCTAGAATATCGTCTCTCGTTGAATTCGTGTCTAATTTCTCCAGCTTGTTTTTTTTAATCTCTTAATTTGTTATTCTAGATTAAATTAGTTAAATATTCATATGTTAGGATTCGCTTGAATAGATTAATTGTTTGGTTTAATTTAGTTGATAGTTAATCACAAGTCCCTGTGGGTACGATATCTGGACTTACAATCCTATATTACTTGTCAACTACGTATACTTGCGTGTGCGTTTGGAAGCAACACAAATATTTTGTAACGACTGCCCAATGAATGTTACCCAATATCAATATGGCAAATCTTTCCTATATGTTGTTTTGTCTTCGGGACTTGTTCGGTGTTGATCACTCGTTGTTTGCAACCGATAACAGCTTTTGCGGACTCATATCCCACTTGTCTACAATGCCACGTGCCACACCATCATTCGCCCAGATATTATAAACCAGTTTTACCCCATACATATGTAAGAGCTAAAGAATATATATATAGTGAACTCAACCCACTATTTGTATAAAGATACCAACAATCTTTGGTAGCCCGTTTTGAAAGTAAGTGTATCAAACTAGAGTCCAACTCTTTATAGAATAATGAAGTTAGTTAGGAGTGGTATAGGTTCTAACTTTACAAAGTTGTGTGTGTTTAGGAAAAGGTTTATGTGTTATACTACTGCAAGTAGGAGTCCAAATAATCCGATCGTGTATTATTATTTATACCAACTTACCAAGACATCAACCGTATAAACCATAACAGGAAAACCTCAGAAACAAACTTATTCGTGTTCTTTGTTTCCCTGATTTGCTTATCTCTTCACGTTCTTCTATCGTCCTTCCAACTTAATACCAACTTGCACAAAACCCTTTTGTTTCTTTTCTTTTTTTCTCCTTTGGTAGATCATATTTATCCATATTCTCAGGCTAGAAAATTCAAATTAAAATATTAGAGGAAAAACAAAAAACTAAAAGAAATAGCTCTTAGTTCCTAAATAAGAAAAAGCAATTTGCCGTTTACCAATCAGATATTTGTCAAATGAGAAATGTACAAAAGCTCGATGACTACTGGTATTTCAATATCAAGTAGTTTTCTCTACACAAATGAGCACACTCTACTTTTCTTAAAAAAAACAAAATCCCTCAACATACTAGAGACACCAAAAAAACAAAGAAAGTTGGAGTTGTTTAGGTGTTAGCTTGAAGGAACCAATGCAAGAATCTGTTCTGCTTGATCGGGGAAAAGAGTTATGAATAGCAATGCACCTGAAATATCAGACATTCAACAACAAAAGATTAGTTAAATGAACAAATGGAACAAATGGAATGCCAACTGACTACAACTCTACAAGAAGTTATGACTGAAAAATAAAGGGTGTGTTTGGTATGAAGAAAAATGTTTTCCATGGAAAGTGTTTTCCTAGAAAATGTTTTCCATGGAAAATGAGTGGTTTATCACTTATTTTCCGTTGTTTGGTTGGTGAATGAAAAACTTTTTCCGAAAAATATTTTCTAGTGTTTGGTTAGAGAGTAGAAAATAATTTTTTATGCTACTCTCCTCATCCTCCTTCCCCAAGTCCTCACGTTTCATGTGTTCTTCAACAACCCCCTCCCCCCCCCCCTCAAATACCTAATGTTTTAAGGACTCTATTTTCTTCAAGAATTTAATTATTTTTAAAAAAATTCAAACAAACCCAAAGGAATCAATATGTTGCTTTATTTTTTTACACAAAAATAACGTTGAAATTTGTGCTCCATAACTTAAAAAAATACTCTTTTTTGGTTGAAAAAGAAAGTACTCTTTCTACAACATGAAAATAAAGTACTCATTTTGTTGAAATGAAAGAAAATACTTTTTCTACATCGTGAAAAGAAAAATACTCTTTTTATTGAATTGAAAGAAAATACTTTTTACTACATCATTTTGTTGAAATGAAAGAAAATACTCTTTCAACATCATGAAAAGAAAGTACTTTTTTTGTTAAAATGAAAAAAAAAATACTTTTTTTATATCATGAAAAAAAAGTATTTATTTGATGAAATGAAAAAAAGTACTACTATATCTATAACATAAAAAGAAAGTACTATTAACAATATTTTTATAGAGGGTGGGGTGCGGGGTGGGTTGGTGGGGTGCGGGAATACAGTAGGGAATGTTGAAAAAGAGTTTTGGAAAAAATTTCCCCTTCTCTTGATAGGGAAAATATTTTCTTCCAATTGAAGGAAAATGAGTTCACGAGGAAAATGTTTTCCAAAACATTTAAACCAACCAAACATGAAAAATTGAAGAACATTTTCCGGAAAATGTTTTCCTTCATACCAAACACACCCTTTATTTTTCAAGTTACCATATCGATCTTGGAGAGTTAACGTTATTTAAAGGTAAATTTAACCTGATAGTGTAGAAAACGTATGTACTATGAGTGCACAAAAGTTAAACTCTTAAGAGAATGCATTAAAGATCTATCCTTATAGAACTTACAGATAAGCACAGTTCCTAGAACAGCTGAAATCTTGCCCTGTATGGTAACCAAACCGGCTTTGCCAGCATCTTGCAGTTCTTTGGAACCAACAGAATCAAATGTTCCTAGATACACGAAATTATATTCGGTTTTCAGCTAATCCAGAAAGACAAGATTCAAGTTGAAATGTTAAATTTGAGTTTTAGTGTTTTACCAGGTTTTACAGTTTGAAGACCTGATGTTATGCATGCGATGTTCTCATAACCTGCTTCGTCTAATCTCTGGGCAGCAGCTGCAGACCTTAAAGCATTTCAAGAAACACAACGATTAGCCACAAGAAATTTGGAATACGTAAGTTTACCATCCATCAATAGTGTGAAGATGCATAGATGCGCATGAAACATAAAGGAGGCAAAAGATCATAGACCAGGCAGCTCTTTTAGAACTCAGATGGCACATAACAAGAATCTGTCCGAATTTCAAGGATACTTGTAAGAAAAATAATGATCGATTTCTCCTTTTGTCTATTCACTAAGGATCTCAATATTGAAAAATTTACCTTCGCTAGATCCATGTCTCTATGATAATTGATAAGGTATGATTATATAGTGCTCCAACTAAGCATTCAGCTCTTAAGTTTGGATCATTTCTCGATATGCTCCTGTCATCCTTATGCAGGAGCTGCGATCTTGTATATATATATTATTCCAATTTTGTTGGATGTACCCAAAGGGACTCAGATCTTAAGTTAAGACCAAGTGTAAGAGCATGAATCTTTAGTGTCAAGAAAATTCACTACTGAATTTCACTAATCATTCTTGCCTCATAGGAAATCAAGAATCGATTGTACTCAGTAGACGCACTCCTACTTACTCATCCACAAAATCAAGAACACTAAATTTGCTTGTTGAACAGTGCTTACTATTCGCAGTGTTATGACATCCTGTAGAACAGTGTGTTGTTGTTGTTTCCTGTATAGTACTTCTTATCTGGTATAAATATGGAATGATTGAAGATCAAGTTTTAACTTTTCCACTCTTAGATATTATCCTCTTTATCAGCTACCTACAGCAGTAACATACGTAAATATAAATTATATAACTGAAACAAAAATTAATTCGAGCCCACTGAATTCACAGTGTTTCCTTAAGGAATTTAATCCACTCCTAGTACCCAAGGTTATGGATTATTTCCTCCCAGGATAGAACGAATTACACACTGGTGTAGCGGTACTTCAAACCCCAGTATTTCAGCGAACGCAAAGTTCGGCAGCAAATCACACTTATAGTTGTTTTGTTTGTAGTTTTAAAACAATGCAGAACAAGGGAGGAGAACTCAGAAGTCGAATAGAAATTCTGAGAGGAAGGAATGCAATGTATAGCCGATGTTGAATTCTTACTGAAGAGGATATCAGATTGCAATTCGTTTTTCCAGTGTATACACAGTGCAGTTTGAGTGTATACAGAGTGTATATCAATTATATACAGAGTGTATATCAATTGTATACTGAGTGTTTCGAGTGTTTTTTTCCGGTGTGTTCTTCTTTCTCTACAACTTCTGCTCTATTTATAGCAGTCATATGAGAGAAATCCGCCCCCTCCATGGTGGAACAAGCATTAGGATATCATGGAGGAAGCACTTACATGGTGGAACGAACACTTGCTTGGTGGGAGGAGCACTTGGCCATGGTGGGAGGTGCACTAGGCATCTTGTTGCTTTCTTGGTGCAACACAATACACGGATTGGAAAACATCCGTTACAAACACGGATTATATCACGTTAATATTCACTATTAACAAATAAATTTGGTCCAAATAATTAATCAATCGATCGATCATTTGATCAAATCCAAATCCAAATCCCATTTCCCATTCACTCTCATTTTAAGACTATTTCATCTCAAACAAAAACTCAACAATCCAAAACTCAACAATCCCCCACATGAATGGGGAATGGCTATATCACGGAAGTATGCATGAAAAACTTGTGTGATTTGCAAGCAAGAATTAATTGCATCTGGATAAGTAGGTTTCCCTTTGAACTTTCCGTAGTGAACTTATGTCGGATATACTCGGTCAATCGGTAGATTTGATATCTTTGAACCGTCGAACTTTAGTGTATACCTAGACAACCATAAGTCACACAATCAATCCCTTAACCGTCTTTGGTTCTCATTGTTGTGTTCGTTTCAGCCATGAACACTGCCTGGTTTCATAAGTGCGTAGAGAATTGGCCTTGCAAAATTCTCCTTGAAGCGGCTAACACTTCACACTTACATAGGTGATTCCTAAACGTGTCATCCCGTAGATACACTATTTGATATACCCTGTATCAAATTTAGAAATCATTAAAAAGCATTAATGCTTTATCCTTGGTACTGAACATTGTCTCATCACGAAAATGGACTAAAAAATTTTGTTGACAATGTTGAACCGTCGTTAATGACTTTGTTTGATCTCTTTGAACCTAGATCTTGGGATCTCCAGTCTTCTAGGTAGAGTTACCGCCACAATGACTTGTTCTCGGCCATAGTCCCATTCCCTCGATGATTTCTCAACTACCTCTCTAGTTAGGCCTTTTGTAAGTGGATCCGACACATTATCACTTGACTTTACATAGTCAATCGTGATAATTCCTCTAGAGAGAAGTTGCCTAACGGTTTTATGTCTTCGTCGTATATGACGAGATTTACCGTTATACATAACGCTCCCAGCCCTTCCAATTGCCGCTTGGCTATCACAGTGTATGCATATTGGTGCCAACGGTTTGGGCCAAAATGGAATGTCTTCCAAGAAATTCCGGAGCCATTCAGCTTCTTCACCGGCTTTATCTAAGGCTATGAACTCAGCCTCCATTGTAGAGCGGGCAATACATGTTTGTTTGGACGACTTCCAAGATACCGCTCCTCCACCAATAGTGAATACATATCCACTTGTGGACTTCGAATCAGTTGAACCGGTGATCCAATTTGCATCACAATATCCTTCAATCACCGCAGGATATTTACTGTAGTGCAAATCAAAGTTTTGGGTATGTTCTAAGTATCCCAAAACTCGTTTCATTGCCATCCAGTGAGATTGACCTGGATTGCTCGTGTATCGACTTAGTTTACTTATAGCACAAGCTATATCTGGTCGTGTACAATTCATGATGTACATTAAGCATCCCAACACACGAGCATAATCCAATTGTGATATGCTTTGGCCTTTGTTCTTTGCTAGTGCAAGATTCACGTCAATTGGAGTCTTTGCAACTTTAAAGCCCAAGTGCTTGAATTTTTCAAGTACTGTCTTAATATAATGAGATTGTGACAATGCCAGACCTTGAGGAGTCTTTTGGATCTTAATCCCCAGAATTAAATCCGCAATTCCCAAGTCCTTCATATCAAACTTGCTAGTTAGCATATGCTTAGTAGCATTTATGTTGGCAATGTTATTACTCATTATCAGCATATCATCCACATATAGGCAAACAATGACTATGTGATTTGGAACATTTTTAATGTACACACATTTATCACATTCATTTATCTTAAAACCATTTGACAACATTGTTTGGTCAAATTTCGCATGCCATTGTTTGGGTGCTTGTTTTAGTCCGTAAAGGGACTTAACAAGTCTACATACCTTATTTTCTTTACCTGGAACCACAAACCCTTCAGGTTGTTCCATGTAAATTTCTTCCTCCAACTCTCCATTTAAGAAGGCCGTTTTAACATCCATTTGATGAATTTCAAGACCATACACTGCAGCTAATGCTACTAACATCCGTATAGACGTAATCCTTGTAACTGGGGAGTATGTATCAAAGTAGTCAAGACCTTCTCGTTGTCTATACCCTTTGACAATAAGTCTTGCCTTAAATTTATCAATAGTGCCATCATCTTTCATTTTTCTCTTAAAAATCCATTTAGAACCCAAAGGTTTATTTCCAGGAGGAAGATCAACCAATTCCCATGTATGGTTGTTCAATATGGATTCTATTTCACTATTGACTGCCTCTTTCCAGAACAATGATTCCGAAGAAGACATAGCTTCTTTAAATGTTCGAGGCTCATTTTCCAATAAGAAAGTCACAAAATCTGGTCCAAACGAAGTAGACGTTCTTTGACGTTTACTACGTCTTGGATCCCCCTGATTAAATGTACTTTCTTTTGTTTCTTCCCGAGGTCGTTTAGATCCTTCACCAATCGACTCGCATTCCTTTTTATACGGATATATATTTTCAAAGAACTCAGCATTATCTGATTCTATAACCGTATTATTATGAATGTCGGGATTTTCTGATTTATGAACCAGAAATCGATATGCTTTACTATTAGTCGCATATCCTATGAAAACACAATCAACTGTTTTCGGTCCTATTTTTACCCTTTTGGGTTTAGGAACTTGCACTTTTGCCAAACACCCCCACACTTTAAAATAATTCAAGTTGGGCTTCCTTCCTTTCCATTTTTCATATGGAATGGATTGTGTTTTGCTATGGGGTACTCGATTTAGTATTCGGCTGGCCGTAAGAACGGCTTCCCCCCACAAGTTCTGTGGCAAACCAGAACTTATCAACAATGCGTTCATCATCTCCTTTAATGAACGATTCTTTCTTTCCGCAATCCCATTGGATTGGGGCGTGTAAGGGGCTGTTGTTTGATGAATAATTCCATATTCTAAACATATTTGTTCAAAAGGAGATTCATATTCACCACCCCTATCACTTCTTATCATTTTGATTTTCTTGTTAAGTTGCGTTTCAACTTCATTTTTGTATTGCTTGAATGCGTCTATTGCTTCATCTTTACTATTAAGTAAGTAAACATAGCAATATCGAGTACTATCGTCAATAAAAGTTATGAAATACTTCTTTCCACCGCGAGATGGTATTGACTTCATGTCACAAATATCTGTGTGAATTAAGTCTAAAGGATTTGAATTCCTTTCAACCGACTTATAAGGATGTTTAACATACTTAGATTCCACACATATTTGACATTTTGATTTTTCGCATTCAAACTTAGGCAATACTTCCAGGTTAATCATTTTTCGCAAGGTTTTATAATTGACATGACCCAAACGTACATGCCATAAATCATTTGACTCAAGTAAGTAAGAAGAAGCTGAAGTTTTATTATTAGTTTCAACAACTATTACATTCAGCTTGAAAAGGCCCTCAGTAAGGTAACCTTTTCCTACAAACATTTCATTCTTACTAATCACTACCTTGTCAGATACAAAAACGCACTTGAAACCGTGCTTTACAAGAAGTCCAGTAGAGACTAAGTTCTTCCTAATCTCGGGAACATGAAGGACGTTGTTCAAAGTCATGACCTTGCCAGAAGTCATCTTGAGAAATATCTTACCGTATCCTTCAATTTTTGCTGTAGCAGCATTTCCCATAGAGAGCGTCTCTTCGGGTCCAGCAGAAGCATATGTAGAAAATGCTTCCCTCACAGCACAAACATGGCGAGTGGCTCCAGAATCAATCCACCACTCCTTTGGGTTTCCTACCAGGTTGCATTCAGAAAGCATGGCGCACAAGTCATCAACATCATCATGCTTTTCTACCATGTTTGCTTGACCCCTTTGCTTGTCTTTCTTCCGAGCACGACACTCCGTAGATTTGTGTCCGGTTTTCCCACAGTTGTAGCAGTTTCCACTGAACCGCTTCTTGCTTGGGTTGTATTTCGGACCAGAAGCCTTCTTTCTCTTTTTGTTATCTTCAACAATATTTGCTCCCATTATTGTTGAATTTCCACGGCCTCTCCTTTCAGCAGCTTTATTGTCCTCTTCGATTCTCAATCGAACAATGAGATCTTCAAGGGACATCTCCTTTCGTTTGTGTTTCAAATAATTTTTAAAGCCCTTCCACAATGGAGGCAACTTCTCAATTATTGCTGCTACTTGGAATGCCTCATTGATGACAAGACCTTCAATGAAAATTCCGTTAGTAAAATTACTAAAAAATTTACTTTCAACATTAGCATTCATTTGAAATATACCTTCAGCAAATAGATCATGAATAATCACTTGTAACTCCTGGACTTGGGTAATAACAGACTTGCTATCTACCATTTTGTAGTCCAAAAATTTTGCAGCGACGAATTTCTTCATCCCGGCATCTTCAGTTTTGTATTTCTTTTCAAGCGCATTCCACAATTCTTTTGACGTCTCCACGCCACTGTATACATTATACAGATTATCCTCCAGTCCGCTAAGAATATAATTCCTGCACAAGAAGTCAGAATGCTTCCACGCCTCAATCACGAGAAAGCTATCATTCTCTGGAGTTTCATCTGGAAGATCAGGAACATCTTCCTTGATGAACTTCTGTAGACATAACGTAGTCAAGTAGAAGAACATCTTTTGCTGCCAGCGCTTGAAATCCATCCCGGAAAATTTTCCGGGTTTCTCTGCCGGTGCCAACGCCGGAGTTCGACTTGTCGATGCGTTGGCAGTCATCATCGGAACAGCTTGATTTCCGTCATTCGCCATTTTTACTGTAAAAATGACACAAACAAACGTTTAATAAACGTTTAAAACTGGAGTGAAAAATCACGTAGATTTTAATCTCCAACAAAACGCCACGAAGGCTTTACTCTCCAAATGGGAGTACACAAAACCACAAGGGTTTTAAGTTTCCAGGATAATAAAAGTAACACAAATACAGAAATTAAAATTATTAAATTCCTTAAGTTTGTTGTTGTTGTTTCTTGTATAGTACTTCTTATCTGGTATAAATATGGAATGATTGAAGATCAAGTTTTAACTTTTCCACTCTTAGATATTATCCTCTTTATCAGCTACCTACAGCAGTAACATACGTAAATATAAATGATATAACTGAAACAAAAATTAATTCGAGCCCACTGAATTCCTTAAGGAATTTAATCCCCTCCTAGTACCCAAGGTTATGGATTATTTCCTCCCAGGATAGAACGAATTACACACTGGTATAGCGGTACTTCAAACCCCAGTATTTCAGCGAACGCAAAGTTCGGCAGCAAATCACACTTATAGTTGTTTTGTTTGTAGTTTTAAAACAATGCAGAACAAGGGAGGAGAACTCAGAAGTCGAATGGAAATTCTGAGAGGAAGGAATGCAATGTATAGCCGATGTTGAATTCTTACTGAAGAGGATATCAGATTGCAATTCGTTTTTCCAGTGTATACACAGTGTATACAGAGTGTAGTTTGAGTGTATACAGAGTGTATATCAATTATATACAGAGTGTATATCAATTGTATACTGAGTGTTTCGAGTGTTTTTTTCCGGTGTGTTCTTCTTTCTCTACAACTTCTGCTCTATTTATAGCAGTCATGTGAGAGAAATCCGCCCCTCCATGGTGGAACAAGCATTAGGATATCATGGAGGAAGCACTTACATGGTGGAATGAACACTTGCTTGGTGGGAGGAGCACTTGGCCATGGTGGGAGGTGCACTAGGCATCTTGTTGCTTTCTTGGTGCAACACAATACACGGATTGGAAAACATCCGTTACAAACACGGATTATATCACGTTAATATTCACTATTAACAAATAAATTTGGTCCAAATAATTAATCAATCGATCGATCATTTGATCAAATCCGAATCCAAATCTCATTTCCCATTCACTCTCATTTTAAGACTATTTCATCTTAAACAAAAACTCAACAATCCAAAACTCAACAATCCAAAACTCAACACAGTGTTTACTATTCTATTTACATGCCTTTTGAGCGAGGATCCAAGTGGAGGTCAAGCTAAGTGTTGAAGTGTGTGATCATCTCATCTAAAAGCTTAAGCTATTAGAGAGAACACACTTTTATTTACTTAATTATGTCTTCAACTCGTCCCCTCATGTGCGGGCTTGATTCTTTTCGATGAGCCAAGCACGTGGAAATTCTTTTTGATATTTGGTGGCGATGAGACTCGAACCCAGGACCTTTGCCTGCTCTGATATCATGTTGAAGTGTGTGATCATCTCATCTAAAAGCTTAAGCTATTAGAGAATACACTTTTATTTACTTAATTATGTCTTCAACACTAAGCATTTCGTTTTCATGATTCCACATTTGGAATGGTTTCAATCAACATGGAAGTTAAATTCACTTGGAATATTAGCCCTAAACTGATCTAACTTTAACTAAAAAATAGTTAACTTACCTAAGACCCTCTTGACAGACAAGTAGCAGCTTGCTTTCAGGAGAAAATTGGCTTTTAACAGATTGCACAAACTCAGGATTGGGCTTGGTAAATGGCAATCCATAAAATAAACCAGAAAAATTGTTGTGCAGCTGTCTCTTGATTATAGTCCCTGCAGAAAATAAAAGGCACTAATCAAATTCTGAACAGAACACCAATGCAGCAGCCCCTAATTCCCCGGCACGCGTGGAGCTGGACATCTGAAGTGTGAATAACATAACATTGTATAAACGAATAATATGAATAGCTCCGACCCCAGTAACATGAAAATTAATATTGAGCAAAACTCAGTCTTAAGAGTTTGATCATGAGATGAGAATTGTTCAAGAACATATAAGGAGACAATAGTCTGCTCTCTCAATCAACGTGGGAGATTGTAACAAAAAAAACAACTAAGATAAAGGAGAAATGATATACCTAAGTCATTATCTGTGTTCTCAATAAAGAGTGGTACGTGATAACAGTTTTTGATATGAGCTCTCTCGAATTGAGTTTTGTCGCGCACATCTAGAACTGTATATCCCTCAACAGCTACAAGTTTCTTCGCCTCATCAGCATTCACAAACTCAACTTCTGCTTTAATTTCGAAAGCTCTCCTCCTAAGAGGTTTCCCTATCACGATCCCTCCTCGATACTTGACAACCAACAAAGATGATCCCAAGTTGCTGAAATACACATCACATCACTTAGTTGAGCTCCTAAAATTTTCACGCGAAAATGAAGAGGGTGCAAAATGACAGCTAGAATAACATCATATCATGCATTTTTGTACAAGGTAATACAAAAATATAAGGATCAAATTGATAGAGTCGCCACCTAAAATAACATGCAGTTTGACCAAGTGTTTCCTATAAAATCACATAAATATGCTCTTGCATTCAACTAATCAAGAAACAGTGACAAATGAACCATTAAGACTAATGTAGGCCTTTGGACATAAGAATTGTAATTTTTGAAAAAAAGTAGTATTTGGACTTAAGTTAAAAAATGGTACTATTTGAAATCTGAAATTACGTTTGTACATACATTTCACTTGAAAAAATGTTGCAGCTTTGTGAATGGAAATTTTTTTTTCTAGTTTTTGAAAAACTCATTTTCGAATTTTTTTTAAAAACTTATAAAATTTCATGAACGAACACATTTTAAAAAAAAAAAGAAAAGGAAATTTTTTTTTGGACAAACGGGCCCTAAGCTTACATAGTTTCAACTCATGTAAGCAAATAAAATCTTCTAAAGTTCCTCACTAGGATAGACTTCGTGCACCCAAACAAAAAACAAGAGGGAGTTATTGAAATATAAGGAAAACTGGAACTGTCTGAAATCAAATGCAAGAAACTAAATTATTCATTTTCCGTAGTTTGTTTTTAGGTACCTAAAAAAAGCTTTTCTTGGTAGGAAGGAGGAAGAGAAACATACCTCCGGGAAGAGAGTAATGAAGGAGAATAGCAACTAATCCCTGCCATCTCCACAGGGTTTCCAATGTGTTGTATAATAAATTTAATTTTTTTTCTCCTCTCACTTCGAGTTGATAGTTTCTTGGCTAGAAGCCAGGCGTGGGCCCAAGAAATTTAAGAGAGTGAATGGGTTTCTGCCACGTGGAAACAAGAAAATGAACTGGATTAGATTTCTCGTATACCGAATTTTTCCAGAAATTGCACGAACATGGTATAATAACAGGACCGTGGCTAATAAAAAGCACTTAAGTTAATAGGAACTTCTTTCATTTTGAGACACTTTTCTATAGATGATAATATTCCAATAATTTATATTTTGGGATTTTTTTATAGATACAAAATTAGGACAATATTTACCCCCTTTAACTAGGTTTTTTATTTAACAAAAAAAGTAGCTAGATTTTTTTTTTACAAAATCCGGTTAAAGCATACAATTTTTATACAATTTGTATATACCTTTATGTTGTAATCAAACACATACAACTTGTATACAATTATGTTAGTTGTATGTATTTTGTTTTCGTTTGTGCATCCCACATAAAAAATACATATGTCTTCCTCTTCTATTGCAAACAAATTTTCAACATATGTGAAAAACTATAATCACAAACATAAAAGATGAGTAATTTTATTGATGAATCTTTGTGGTTACAATTCTGCTAGTTCCCTTGATTTTTCTCTCCTGATTATCTCTATGATTCGAGGGCTGAAACAACGTATTTTTCGAATGTAGGATGATGCAAACCTCTTGGGGATGTATTTGATCTCCATCTTCTTGAACTATTTGATTGTCAATAAGTATTCGGCCATATTTTGATCTATTTGTGAATATCCCAAGAATTTATGGAATTTTCGAGATGTCTCTTCAAGAGAATATGTATCTCTTTATATAGGCGTGAGTTAGGGTTGAAATCCTCAATAGACTTTTGGGATATTTATTATTATTATTTGAGAAGAAGAAAGACTTTATCCATTATTAAGTACTAACAATACATAGTGGTGTTATCACATTGGGATGAACACACATGACAGTAGTAAAACAGGTAGAGTTAGTAGCAGATAAACTAAGATTACCAAGTTTGGCCAAATTATTACAAACAGAACTAGATATATGCCTAGTAGTAACAGCTCCATCCCTATCCTGATGCACGAATTCTTTGACTTGGTCTGGAAGCGTTAAAAGGACAACAGAATCCTGTCGTACCATAGGGTTTCCCAACATCCTCAATAGAAACTTGCAATCATTAATTAAATTATTAATAATAGGGATTTTTTTTCTAGTAAATGTATGATCTCAGCAGCAACAGTCTCAATCTCAATGGGTACTAGCTGCCTTTCTATTTCCATTTGTAGCCCCAACTTGAACGCTTGCAACTCCGTGTGAGTTGAGTTGTAACTAAGGATTTTCTTGTTGAACCCCATTATCCATTCTCCTTGTGCATTTTTGATAGTTTGCCAATTCATCCATTAGGATTATTATTCTGGCAAGCACCATCAATATTAAGTTCAAATTTATTTTATTTCTTTTTTTGGCTCGTTTGATAAGGACTGCAGTGTATTTCTGCCCTGGGAGAGGCAGTAAACTTATATTCCAGAGCTCTCTGCATCAAAACCAAGTTTATGAAAAATTATTATTCAGGTTATTGAAGGTGTCATTATTCCTATTCGTCTAGAGGTTCCAAATTGCAAAGGGGAGAAATTCTTTCCAAGATAGGTTAGGATGCTGGACCTGATAATTAATGTATTTTTTTATAATGATTAGCCAGTGGTTAGTAGAAGAGTTAAAAGATGAAGGATCGATGCCAACGTTATTCCAAAAGCTAAGTTAGAGGCTGCAAGTTAGGGCATTGCAGGAAAATATGTCTAATAGATCCCTCCTCCTGTTTGTAGATTTGGCAAGTAGCTTCTATGGCAATACCAATGTGGCTCAGGCATTGCCATGCTTAATCCACTAACTTGAATAAGTGGTTGGAATTGAGCTAGTGGTAAAATTATCAGTGGCATTTAGGGACCAATAGGGGTTGTCGCGATTGTTATGATGATTTGCACATTTGACCATATGGATTTGTTGGAGAGTGGTATTAAGAAGGTCAAAGAATAAGTTAGATAAGTCCCCTTCACCATTTTTCCTGATATCCCTAACCTTGAGATATACAATATAGTATCATTTTGGTATACAAAGAATTTCAGTCTTCTTTGCTACTACTACTCAGTTTCCACCCAAAATTCAAAAATCCAGTCCAAAATCTCTACCAAATTGATTTAAAATTAGCCACAACCTCCGATCAACATTTCAAACACTTTAGTGAATCAAATCGAAATAACTATAAACTCAACAAACCCATTTATGAGTTGCAAGTTTCAAATTTCAAGGTCCTTCGATGATAGATCTGATTTTTCTTACAATAAATCTCCAACAAATCAACGTTAAACAGTAGAATCTACACAGCAAAGAATAATATCCATTGAATTCCAACAACAAAACACTTCAACTCGCACACAAAAATTCAAATCTAAACTTATGAACTCATATACATGGAGTTTCTAAAAAAAAAAAATTCTTTTAGATTTAAAATTGTATCCACTGTTTTGAACGCATACACATGATATTTTGGATTGGAAAAGGAAAAGCGAGAGGAGGGAAATAGAAGAGATAATGAATTAGTTTGAAGAATTAGATATGGTAAAGGCATAAAAATTAAAATGTGTAATTACTTAGGATAAAATGTGTACAGATTGAAACAAAGTTTAGAACGGGTAAACACGGGTAAAAATTTTGAGCTAAGTAGGTATTTATTGTCGTTTCCTCTAATTTAAACAACGAGATGTGGTAGGCATTTATAATATCGAAACTACCCTCAACACCTGACATTATATTCCTAGAGCAATAACAATTCATCAAGCAAGAAAAAACATCTAAAGAGCAGAGTCAGACTTATTTTTCCACTGTTAAAACCTTGAAGTTTCATGTCTAATTTTGATCTTTGAAGTCTTATGCGTATCTAATTTGATTTTCTAACGGAGTTTTGGAAACTTATGTAAACGTTTGGTTGGAACAAAATGCACTAGAAAACAATGGATTGAATATGCCGAGCCAACCACCACAAATTTGATATTGAAGCGTAGTAAGTTTATTGATTGACCGTTGACGAGACACTTGGTAATAAACATTGTATTAACCGAAATGCTTATCCGCTCACTAGTTTAACTTTGAAGAAGAATCTTGTCAAAAAGGTAAATAGTTAACCACACCACAGTGTCTCAACAAATCTAGCAATTTAACCCTAGAAGCCAAAAAATTAAAGTGAAAATACATCACCTAATCATCCTTAAGTGCAAAATGCGCCTGCGAAAAACACTTGTCTTGCATCCATAAGTTTGGTGTGGTATAAACACCTATGTAGGTTAATTTTTTCCATGTTAAAATCATATATTTCAATCTTCTCTTTTCCAATGAACTGACTTGTTCATCTCATCCATTAATTTTTTCCATGTTAAAATCATATATTTCAATTCTCTCTTTTCCAATAAACTGAATTGTTCATCTCATCCAAATGCATATACAAACAATTGTTTCAACATAGATGATAAACAAAAGCAAAACAATGGATAGCAAGATCATTTTTTGTGACACTGATATCCGAGATAACTTGTGCGCACCTCGAGTATTTCACCTAACTCTCACCAACACAGGTATCGGATAACTCCACGGACTAAGGCTAGGCAGAGAAGAAACCACAATTAGCAAGATCACAAGAGATGGACTGGACAACAACTTCAATGCTATAGTTACCAAGTCAAAGTATGCATCCTGTATAAGCAAGTCCAAGCATATCACTGGCAGAAACCAAAAGTAAATGTTGTTGGGGGTTGGGCGCTTGGGGGGCAGGAGTAGACAAATCCAGGTTATCAGAAATGCATTTAGAATACAAAATTGATTCTTTTCAGGGTCAATGTGACCAGTTCTACAAAATACTGGCCTCTCTTCAGCATCTCTTATTTGTATACAGGAACCCAACAAGCCAAAGCAAGCAAATGCTAAAACAGAATGCTATATTTCAGAACCTAGTAAGTCAGGAAAAATGGAGAACCTAATGTTAAAAATACAAGCTACCATATTAGTACAGGAGAATGCATTCTGCTTTAATGAAATGCAGTACAAAAAGCCATTCTAACTTAAATCTGCACAACGGTACAAAAGTTTGAACTTGTTCATAGCTGCACAGGCAATAGCATTAAAACTCATCAGCTGCCTCAAGCACCAAAAGAAATGGCAAAAGAGGAACTTGCTGTGACGAAACCGAAATCTACAGGGAAAGTCGTGTTTCTGCTACTGTCTTTGCAAACTGCTGCATGACCTCTGTAGAACTCTATTCATTTTGAAGACAGTACAATTGCCGTATATTTCCTGAAGCTGACAAATTATGGGAGAATGGGTGAGAGAGAAGGAGCAAACTAGTTTCCATTACACACGAAAATTTAAACCATCACAATTACCATATAACCAGTCTTTAAAGCACTGATGGAGAGCTGTTGTTAATTCCTTTTTCCGGCTCTCTTCAAGATCAGCTTCCCGCAAGTTCTGCTTAATCTCCTCCAAGTTTTTTTGCTGAAACATTAAGTATGAATGACGATAAAGCAAAAGTTTGACAACTCAGATAAACCATTAGAACATGGAATGGACTGTACTACTGAAGGCATAAGAACAACAAATGGCAATGGGGTAAACAAATGTTATACAAAATAATTACAAAAAAGAAGTAAAAGTTTTTCAACTTACCCTTCTCTGCTGCGATGCCATGTAAGCATCAGGTAAAGGGAATGGATTGTTTTTTGTAGACCCAGATTGTTCACCTTCAAACCAGTTTGGAATCTGTGGACATGGAGATGTGTTCTTTTTAGCATGCAAATCATAATCATAAAGCAACAGATTTTCAGCAAACGTTCCTTTGACAGAATTCAGATTTCAGTTTCGGAAACTAACAAGGATACAGGACGATTGAAACTGGAAGCAATACTATGTAAATTGAAAAATAAAACTCAAATATGAACTCGTCATCCAGATTGTTTAAACATACCAAAAAGTTAGTGAACTGATCGGGGACTATGCGACTGGCGGACTCAGTCTGAACATCAGAAACACCTGCAGGATGTGAAAGCGAATCATGTGGATCAACAACGCCAAGAGCCACAGGTTCATCCCATTTGTTGATGGCTGGATCAATACCAACTACATTCAGGTGCTCCTCCAGCTGGGAGTAAAAAGTATTGTATGGAGCCACCTGATAAAACCATGAAACATGAACGGCGCTCAGAATCTAAAATTCCGTGGAACTGTTAACTCTGAAGCTAGGAGCATACTGTCACAATAAATAGAATAGAGATGCATATAATGAGAAAACACAGAACACTCTACTGTCAACTCTTACATCTGATAATAAAAATAGAAATGCATTAACCAAGCCCCAGTCAGCTTAGGAAAATATTTTTTTTATGATGTTTATGTCTGAATCAGCTTGCACGCACCTCGACTATTCCCCGAGTACCTGCTACCTCCCACCAGCACAGGTACCGGATAAATCTGCCCACTAAGGCTTTAGGCAGATACGAAGAAATCATCTACAGCTTGTTTGGATGGTTGTTATCCATCACTTCATAATTTATAGTTCTATAATGTATTGTATTATTTTGTGGATACAAATTCAAATAGATTGTATCTTTTCTTGTGGTTAAGTAACATTTCTATTGTTTGATTTCATTATATGGTATTGTATAATAATTGATAATTTACTAACAACCCCTTGTTGTAAAATATACTAGTAGTTGTTTTCGCTGGTAATACCGCTAAATTAATCATAAAAATATTGGTGTTACTGATAATATGCTTATGATTGAGAGTTGCAAGGAACTAGACGTCTGATCGCAATTCATGTCTAATAGCCATATACTTCCTTCTTGGCTACTGTTTCTTAACATATACTACTAAAGCAAACAACGACAAACAAAAATTATGACAAATAATGATTGCACCAAGTTTTTTTTTAAAAAAAAAAAAAAAGAGAAATCATGAACTAGTACATAATAATTGCATACGAAGTAAGAAAGAGAAATACTTGTGGTTACTAATTGGCTATAAGAGTAGCAAATGAACCTGAAATATGTGGTAGAGATGTCTGATTGCATAAGTAAGAAAGAGAAATACTTGTGGTTTCTAATTGGATATAAGAGTAGCAAATGAATCTGAAATATGCGGTGGAGATGTCTAAAGTAGATGAGAATGAAGAAATTATAATATGATAAAGATAAAATAGGGTATAGGGTGGAGTTAAGTAGAAAAACAAGGTAAATGGTAAAATAGGATTATCAAGTAATAAGAGCATAACGGGAAAGAGAAATAAGGTAACGATCCCGACACACCAAATCAGTCGTCACACAAAATGGGCTTTTTTGCTAGCATTTTCTGCTTCCCTGGGATATGGATCTCGGACTTCGTGGTTCTCCTACTTCATTGATCATTAGGCCACAGTGTTATAAATAGCGCTCGCCTCAGCGCTAATAGCGTGAGGCGAGGCGAGGCGAGGGTGTGTCGCTTCAGAGCATATCTTGCGTTGCGATTCCAAATAGCGCTCGCTTCAGGGTGTGTTGCGTGAGGCGACAGTGTCGCGAGTAGCGACTGTAGCGCCGCTATTTTAAAAAAAAAAAAGAGAGAAAGGGAGAAGACTCAAGTCGGGAATTAGGGCTTCGATCTTTTCACCTGCGAACAAAAAAACTTCAGTGATTAGGGATTTTCACCGGCGAACAAACCAACAGTCTTCTTCCGTCTTCTTCCTCGTCATCTGGCTTCATCTTCTACAAGCTTCAATAGCGAAAAAACAGAGGTATGCTGCTTCTTCTTCTTTCTTCTTTCTTCTTTCTATTTTTTTTCTTCTGTTTTTTGTCAGATAGAAACAGAGCCAAATAGGGTCTGTATTTGTGGTGTTTTTGTCGAGCAAAAACTGAGGCTTTTCTTCTTCTCTTATTTTTTTTTTTTTTTGCTCTGTTTTGTCTTCTTCTTTATTTGCTGTTTTTCCAGAGGCAAAAATTTCATTTTTGTTCTTCTTTCTTTGCTGTTTCCAAAGGCAGAATCAATTTTTTGTTTTGCTCTATTTTTTTTGTCTTTTTTTCTTTGCTGTTTTTTTCCAGAGGCAGTGTTTGCAAAGGCAGAATCATTTTTTTTTTTTTGCTCTATTTTTTGTCTTCTTTATATAGTGGAATTAATTGCATATTGACTTGACATTGAGTTTTTAGTTATATGTATATAATATTTTATGTTTTTGTATAAATTGTCGCTTCACATCAAAAAGGCGAGTGCTTCGCTGCGTGCCTCTCGCCTCAGTGAAGCAGGCCCTCGTCGCTATTTGCCGCCGCACGCTATCCAAAACACTGTTAGGCCACATCCTTAAGTGCAACCAACTTAGTCGCAAAACGTGGATCTTAAAGCAAAAGAGCCACCAATCCAAAGAATTCTTAGCAGGAATGTGCCCAATAAAACTACTGCTGCGAGATAAAACCTATTAAGATGCACCATCTATTTAGTACACGACTTAGTAGATGGGTATAAAAGGTACGGAAGATAATGTCACAGGTCATTGCAGCATCAATCGCCTTTTTTGGGGGGATATGGTAAACCCTAACACACCCCCCCCCTTCCATCCCCAAAGCCCCCAACCCAGAAGCCAAACAGTGGCATTTTCCCACTTTACTCCGTTGGTGACTCGAAGTTCACTTATCGTGGTTGGAGTTAGACTATCCATCACTGGTCTTTTGATCACTTCTTAGCTTCCTTATTGTTCACAACTTGTTCATGGTTTAAGCGGGACGTCGGTGGACCTGGTAATATAAAGTAAAGTACACCTAGTAGAATCCCTAAAGTTAAATTTTTCACCTCTGGCTATCCATATATACCTCATGCCAAAATTTAGTATCTCAATTTTCTATATTGAACTGACAATTTTCTAAATTGAACAGACAGTCAATTCCACTAGGCACACATTCTGCTCCATCATTTAATGAAATCGCAAAACTTAAATTTATCTCCACTATTCAACTATTTCAAGAAAATTACCACAAACCAAATAGGCTTCCAAACCTCTCAATTGCGCTAAACTGACAGCCACATTTCCAATTGTGCTTGCCCCATGTTGTCTGACACGTGACAGAAACAGTTTCTGATCAGGTGCTTATATTTTGCAGTTTGCACCCAGATAGGACCCTCAGATTACCTAAACAAAGAGCTGCATGGTTCATAAGGTATCTGCCATGGTGTCTATTTGAAACTCCTTTTTCTTGCAGGGATCCAGATATGAAAAACAGACCCAAGACCAAGAACTGCTGGTATTTTAGTCATTTTCCACTTAATCATAAAAAATAAGAACAAAATGCTAGTGTAAGATCAATGATAGCAAAAGCAAATGAAAATGGACTCTTGGGATACATTCTGAGTTTGCAATGAAATTCAATGCCACCGAGTGAGTGGCATATAAGCATTAAAAATAAAATGAGAGAATTGGTGATCCATGGAATAAGATGAAATTTATTCAGCAGCAGTGTAGAAGTTTAAGATTCACCTGCAATTTATGGTTATCACCAACAACAAGTGGTGTTTGATTTACTCCCAGGAAAAATACACATTCACGACAGTTGATGATACAGATACGTTTAGCCGCTGCTATCACATGCACACGTTCACAGTGCTCAACTCTTACAGCCTGTAAAAGAGGTTACAAAGCGAAATGCTCATATTTCATCTAGAGAATCGGACACATAATGGTGAAATATATGCAGTCATAAATCAATTAACTCATAAGACAAGCAGAAACTATGGTTTATGTGGTATTCGTTACACCTTGACCCAAAAATTAAACACCTCAGGTAACTGTTTAGTTTTTATATTGAGATTTCAAAATCACGGCTAATTTAAAAAATGCATAGACTTCTAAGTGGCAGCAGAAAGCAACAAAGTAGAAAACATCAGTTTGATAAAGCATGAATTTCTTTCTTTTTCATCTTATTGCATGTATGTCTAGCTGACTTTTCCGTGCCTAGCATGTACGTGAGAAGAGAACAAGAATGCAAATCCAAAATCTCTGGGTGCCAGGTAACAACAAACTCTCACAAAGTTTAAAATCCACAATTGCTTTTCACATTGATAATCTGAATACCAACTTAAGAAGGAACATGCAAATCTTCCTGAACTCTCAGCGAACCTACCTTGCCAACAGCTCCCAGGAAAATGGTTGCATCAGAGCATCCGTATACTGTAGCATATTTCAGAGGTGCTAAAATGTAAATGACTGATTCATGGCAATTGACAACCTGAGCAGAACACAGAAAAATGAAATGGAGAAAGTTTCAATATCAAGATCCATGTAAAAGTCCCTCTTTTTAAACTAATTTAGATGACTGCACAAAGCATAAAAGAGAAGTTGATAGAATGCTGCAGAATTATTTTCTATTGGATAACAAGTCCCCAACTTGTTTGGGACTGACAAATACTCCCTCCGTTTCAAAACGATTAGCAGTATTTCCGTATTAGTCCGTTTCAAAAAGATTGGCACATTTTTATATTTCCTTAATGGGAAGCTTTTATAGCCACACAAATGTTATGGCTTGTTTAAGACCACAAGTTTCAAAAGTATTATAGCCACACAAATATTATGGCATACTTAAGACCACAAGTTTCAAAAGTCTTCCTCTCTATTAAATTTTGTGTCAAGCCAAACTAAGACAAATAAATTAAAACGGAGGGAGTAATTGTTGTCGTCGTTGGATTACAAGCCCGAAGCATTACCTAAAGAACATATGACATTCATTTTAACCAAAGCAAAAAGAAAGGCTAAAGATTTTACCAATGCAAAGTCATTTCATGTTTTAATCCACAACTGTAACAGCCTCACAAGGTTTTGGGAGTTGAGACTAAGTTGGGATTTACCAAAGACATTAATGTCTGAGCCGGGTTCGAGCCGTGGAAATAGCCTCTTACATAAATGCAGGGTAAGGCTGCGTATGATATACCTTTGTGGTCCGGCCCTTCCCCCGACCCCGCGCATAGCGGGAGCTTAATACCCCGCTTAATGCACTTGGCTGCCCATTTATTAATGTCTGAGCGCATAGCTAAAGAAACACATACAAGCTGATCAACCATTTCCATCCTAAAGACATAGCTTTCTCTTTTTATGAGATTGGCTTTCAATTGACCAATCAATCATGACTCAAATTCCAAACTAATTGTGGTTGGCTATATGAGCCCTCTACACCTATTTTTCCTATTCGAGTCCATTTTATTCTTAAGGGATTCTCTAAACTAGAGGTTTTCTAAACCACATTTATATACTGAGTTTTAAGAAAACTAAAAAGCTCTTGGCAAGCATTAGACCTAATACAAGTGAAACGACAACTGATATTTAATGCAAGTTGGTATTGCCTATATGGATCCTTTGCTTCCACAATAGGTTCTTAACTAAGTCACATTAATCCCAAGAGATAGCAGGTCTTTCATAACAATTTTGGTCGAGGTAATTTTAGATCTACCTCATCTCTTTTTAGCACCTTCACTCATAATTGTGTCGTGCACAAATGAAACTAATGCATATAGATGTCTGTAAGCCTTGGCTAAACTATCTCACGTGACCTTTCTTTTGCCATCTATCTCTACTATTTGCATCCTCTATCGGATGCAGTCATTTTTATCTTGTTGAATCATGTACAACTTGTCTACGATGATTATCTTGTTGATATGTTGCGCCTCAAAAGCCCAAGTTTCCCAAAAGCCCAACATTCACCATCACTATATTATTGGTCTCAAAATTGCTCAATGAAACTTACTTTGTTACTTTGGTAGGCATCTTTCAATTGGGTATTACTTCCATGAGTTCCATCACCCTCATCTATTTCAACTATTGTGTTCTGATCTAAAATAAAACATCTTTCTCTGTCATGCCTTTTTCCCTTGAATGTCTGGCCTAAATATGTGAATTGTCTGCATTTAAGCATTACAATCGCATCAAATATCACTTTACCTTCACGTGAACAAAAAACTTGTGGTACATATATTCTATCTTACTACTACATATCGTAAAACCCCAATTCTTAAGAGTGCTTCTATATAATACCATTTTTGATTGATTACCTCTCTTGTTTCCTAAATTGACAGAACATTATACACAAAAGAAAAACATGCACCAAGGAACCTTATCTTATATACCCCTGTGGTCCGGCCCTTCCCCGAACCCCGCGCATAGCGAGAGCTTTGTGCACCGGGCTGCCCAAAGAACCTTATCTATATACCTACAGTTAAATCATTTAAAACCAGGGCAAGTTAGTTCACTCATCCACAACAAAGGTAAACAAATAGGGGCACAAGCCAGATTCCTGGTATAAATCCACGAAAGTTCCTCTATATCTCTCTTCGCCATTTTCACAATAGTGATCGCTCCATCATACATATCCTTCATGACATATATATATTTGATATGAGTTCCTTTCATCTCAAGCATCAACCTAAGGGCTTTTCTTTGCTTTATATTATAAGCTTTATTTAGCGCAACTACTATCATTGAGATCCTCTTCCTCTTCTTCTTTCATCAACTTTCCAATCAGAAATACAACCTATGTTGTAGATCTACGATGCATAAATCCAAATTGATCCTGCACTAATCTCTAAATTTATGATCATCAATCTTCAATAACATTCCATCATGATTCATAAGTTAATATCACAGATAGTTTTCACAATTTTGAATGTCTCACAATTCTAAATGAAGGATACCCCACTCGTTTGGCTACTTTCTACTTCTTAATATAACATTAAAATAGTTGGGTTAATCTTAACTAAACATAGTACTCCAATCTCTCCAAGCACTTCAAAATTATCAGGATCACAGGTTTTTAAACCATTTTCAGGTCATCCTTTACTTCATTAGACCTCTACAAATGCAACTAAGGTTTTGTCACAAATGTACGAAGATCTATAAAGCTATCTTTGTGATTTCTGTTGAGCAATTGATTGCTATAGCATCTTCATTTTCTCTTTAATCTCACTGTCTCTTGTCAAACCTTGTCAAGAGTCATCTTTAACATACTGAACTTGGTCCAAGTCTTTATCCTCTCCCCTGTTGTATCAACTTATGCATTTCTTTCTCCCTTTTCGCATCAACTTTTGTATAAACCATCTAAAGCTGCACCTCTCCCTTTGCTAATCACATACCTCAATTTCTCTCTTAACTCGATAACTCTTTAAAGACTTATTCATCTTCTGTTGTAGGTAACTTCCTGTATAACTCTTTTTTTTCTTTAACAACTATTTGACTACTTCATTCCACCACCACAATTCTTGAGGTCAAGGCCCTAGCCCCCCCCCCCCCTTTTTTGACAAGTAAAGGAAAACGATGAAGGCCCTAGCCTTTAGACTCATTTATACTTCCAATTGCTACTTTTCTTCAAGTAACTATCTATTTCCTTCTATTTTATATAACAACCCAGTATAATCCCACTAGTGGGGTATGGGGAGGGTAGTGTGTATGCAGACCTTACCCCTACCTGGGGTAGAGAGGCTGTTTCCAAATAGACCCCCGACATCCTTCCCTCCAAGAACTCCCACCTTTGCTCTTGGGGTGACTCGAACTCACAACCTCTTGGTTGGAAGTGGAGGGTGCTTTCCTTCTATTGTATATTAACAGTAATTTCTAAGCTTCATGCTCCCTCTTTTCTAACTTGTCCTCACATGTTATTTGCTTTGTCGCTTTTAGTGTCAATATCGAATTCTCAGTTTTATGCAATTTTTCTACTTTCCCAATCCACTCTTTTGCTTCACATCCAAGACCACTCCTTAGTATCATCTTGTACTCCGTGCACGTCGCTCTGTCGCATCTATTGGCTTTCACTTAATACAGTAGTAAAGCCCTATACCAACAACTTATCCAATACTTCTTCCTATCATTTTCCACATACTCCGAGAGTGCATTTCTCTTCTAGCCTCGAACGATCTATCGCCAAACTGACAAGGGACTTGTATCTTGACACACTAGCCCCTAGGACACATGAGTAATGATGCTTTAAAATTGTCAAAAAATAAATCAAACAACAGCCAGAATTCCAGATATATGTTGAAGCTATTGCTGATCAGTTAGACATGAAACCAAGAAATCAAAAGAAGTAACATACCAAAGAGGCCCCAAAATAAGTTGCCAACAGAAAACTACTTCAATGAATCAACTATTAAGCAAGTAGATTCTCAGATACATGATGCCATGTAAGAGGAAATCTCCTTGCTGTTAACTTAGAATATTTAGCCCTTTTTTGGGACAAGTGCACAATTAATATTAATAGCTTCAGATATTAAATTAATATAACAAACATATAAAGACAGTTCTTCTACATTAGAATCTTTATAGATAATTCTAGTTTTCCAACTTCACAATAGCATTGATCATGAGAACAAACATCAGAACATAAAGACAAGTGCGCACATACACAGATTACAGCACATTACTGGAAATTAAAATTCTTCAATAAAAATGGTGTTCTGGAGCACCCGTGCAGCATCTTATTATCTGTGTGATGTGTCTGAAGTTTGTGTTCTTTAAGTTCCAGCCCAATTGTCTGATGTTCTTTTAAAAATACGGAATGTTCGCCAAACGGCACTGCGACTAAGCTCCACATTACTGTGTTTCCAATTCAAGAGGGAGGAGTATACTGGAAGGGTATCCATTGATGACAGGTAATGCACAGAGGAACAGGACTTAGATAAGGGAATTGTGGACCTTCTATCAGAAACTCTACCAGGAAGAGAGCAATTGGATATCAACACAAGAACGGGTTGAATTCAGTATTATTATGAGAATAGTGCAAAAGCTGATTGCAATAGAATCTTTACTATTCTGATTGCAATAAAACCAACTCCAGATATTTTATGCCTGACATTTGTAGAAGAAAGTAGCTGACGATATTATATCTTGATATAACTTCACAAATGGGTAAGATAGAATCCTGTCTCTTCTAGAACAGAAAGCACCAACAAATTATAAATATTTCAGGCACACTTGTTATGATTCAATTCAAAACCAAGAATATGCATTAAAATGGTGGCAAAAGAAGCACATTCAGAATAAGCTTCCTTGAATCAGACCACTGAGGTCATTTTATTTTAAAAATTCTAGAGACCAGATCGAAATATTAAAGACTAAGGAAAGATTCCTGTGCCACCGACAAAATACTTGTCTCACAGAAGCAGTATCAATTTATATTGAATCATGCAACTTATATCTTTGACAACAACAATAAAATAAATTCAGTTTTTTTTATTGGTAAAATTACGTTTTAGCATAAGACAATAAGATAAAGTCAGTTAAAATTTACCTTCACAGAAGAGCCTTTAAGATCATTTGGCTGACGTACATATGATGTTTTCGAGATTCCCTCAATGAAATTTGGGCCTCTAGGACTCAATGAACTCTTTACTGAACTTGCAGAGACATCAGCCATTGGCACATCCTGGTCGATGGCACTGGTTGGTCCATTTTCCTTCGCAGAAGCCCTCTCAGTAATGCGTTCCAGAGCAGACGCTATATTTTGTAGCAGCCAATCATGTACTTGAGCTGCAGGAACAGGAACAGCTGGCATGTCTGGATCTGAATTGGCAAAAAATGGGGCATTCTGACTCAATGGGATTCTCTCAGATCCCTTTTCACCAAAATAGAATAGAAAACCAAGATGCTCAAATTTCTCTGCGGACAGAACCTAAAGGCATTACACTAATTGGTCAGCTTTACATTATATCTTTACCCAGTACTCTATGACACAAAGGTAAGAGAAATGGCTGCAAACAGGCATAAATTTAGGCAACAGGTTCAGCATTAGATGTTTCAGTTTCTAAACTTCCTGGCATCAGTTGTCACTGAGAGTTTCACAAAATGCAATTACTAGGGTAATTTTGTTTTTTCTTAGATCCTACAATATCGTGGAAATCAGCATAACAGAGGGCATCATAACTACCCCAAGTTCATTAGAGAGGGCTCCAATCGTCACCCAGGAAGAATTCTATCACGAGGCATAAAAGTTGGAAAAGAAGGCCTGACAGGTAACATCATGTGCACGCAGTTCCAGAGTGACAAAAAGTGCATTTGGCTGGCATATCTGCAGTTAGAATCCATTTAATGGCCATTATCCTTGCACAACCTGTGAAATTTGATGCACGGGAATTAAGTGCATTGGAGATTGCCAAATTCTAGAGAAAATACTCCACTATGTACCTACGGGACTCCCCCATTCATATACCTTCTTCCACATAGTTAAAGGACAGACTCACCTTTTACTCATCAAAGAAAAATGACAGACTCTGCCAACAGCCCCGAATAAATAACATTTGTTACTTGAAGTATCATTTCCATCAAATGACAATTTGGAGATTGGATATTCACACATGCTCTCTCAGGGTTCTACATCAGAGGCTACACAAATTTCAACTGCCGTGAGCAAGTAACTATAATCTCCCTTCTTTTTTTTTCTTCGACAAGTCGATCAATCGTCTTCACTTATCTCAATTAGCTTGTTTGATCGATAACCTAAGATCAGGCGTGCCTCCTTTGTGATATAGAGAATGTTTTAAAGTTCATGTAGCACTGCTGCTTATGCCTAGATTGTTCTTGAGACTAGCATCACTAAAATGTAAAATGTCATGTTCATGTTCCCAGAGAAGACGTGAGCTTGAACATAGACGGAAAGAAAAAAATGTCGGGGATGATGATTATGAATTTCAGTGATATCTACAACTATCCAACAAGGCTAGGGTTCAGTATCATCAGCTATGCCGAGGCTAACTGTGCTAATCTCATGTCAAATCCTCAAATCACATAAGTATCAGGCCCGAATATATAAAGAGCAGTAGGATATCGAATACATGGTGATGGACCTCTACAGTTCGATGATTCCCATGAATGATATGTTCTAGGCTATTGGTAAACTTTTTGATTGGTTAATAAGTTTAGTCACCTTGATGGGGAAATCATACATACGAGGCAGTGTACCCACGTATATAAACTTACAAGGACATAATTTTCTACAAAAAGCGTCCAGTCACCATTACTAGCCATGATATTGGTAAATAGAATTTGGAAACAGAAAATATTATTTGAAAACAAAACCCACTTTGATACTGGTAAATATGATTTGAAAATGGAAACATATTCACAATAAAAACTATCTTACTTTCTAGAAACAATCTCATGCATCCCTCCCACGTATATCCATTTGTCTCCACTGTAAACTAACCTTGTAAATTGTACTTGACGCCAAAAGAAAAACTTCTAAACAATGAAACTCTATGGTCAACCTGAGCCTAGACATAGATAATACAGCATATAAACCTAGGCTAGAGAATGTAGAAATAATTTTAGAACTACCAGAAGGGGCTACATGATATTAAATTCTATATACAGGATAAAGAGTGTACTAACTATTTATTGAAGTATTAAACAAAGAACTACTCATATGATTCGATTTTATGTGACACTCTTTCCTCTTTAGCATGTTCCAAAAAGATTGACACCTTTTTCTAATGCACCTATTTACTTCTGGTATTCTCATTTTACCTTAATAACATACTCTTATTTAATAAAATACTCTTATAGGAATGACATAGCATCTTTCGGATCACAAGAAGGTAAGGGTACTTGGGCATCTTATACACATTTAGCTTATCTGTCAAAAGTTTCCTTCTTTTCTTAAATTCTTTATCCAGTCAAATTGTCATATAACATTCACATAAGCAAACTAGAAATAATCATACTATTTAGTGAACAAGTTGAAGTGGGCGTTGAACTTGTCCTGGCCCACACTTGCTTGAACTTTATTCTCACGCTTGGCTAAGTTCACACCCACCTAAGGCTGAATCCTGATCTTAATGGACAGACTTGTCGAGCTTCGAGCCCAACCAACCCAATTGACAATCCAAACCTTCCAAGATACCTCATAGGAAAGAAAAGTGAACTTTACATGATACTAAAAAGTTAATATATCCGTTGACTCTGTCACATGAACGCAAATATAATTAAATCTTTTTCATCAATTGGATGCATAGTTAATGTCTTACTGCATAAGCATGACTTATAAAGACCAGGACAAAAGTAATTCAACAAATCAAACCTGAACCTGCTAACCAAGTGGTCTAAGAGAGATAAAGCAAAAACTTTAACCTGTTAACCAAGTGGGTCTAAGAAAGGCAAAGCAAAAACTTGAAAGGAAGCTGTTCTACATCGATACAAGTGGCAAGCATGTAGATGCAGGGGGAAAACAACGCCCGAAGTTATACATCATTCACCAGTGGGTTTTTGCATTAGTATTGCTAGGCATACAAACCTCCCCACCTGCACCTCAATTTCTTTCTAGTTGTAGCAGTTAACCACAAAAATTTATGTTCCTCCCAATTCTTTTGTATTCGCATTGTTTCTCTCTCAAACATTCACACCCCAGCTTGCAAGACAACTTAAAACCGCATAGAATCCAAGGCCATACTGCATCAACTCCCTTAGAATTCTTTATTTTTATTTTTAGCATTGCATGTTGAAATCATAGGATATCAGCTAAACCATGTATGTTGAATAACAAGAGGGGTGTTACAAACATGAAGTATGAAATTCACAAACCAGTGTTTCGTCGCCCTCTCCTTCTACTGCCTCTGACAAAAGAGACAGAATGTTTCCCAGGTGCTTTTGTAAATAGGATAACTGATGAGCCTCTTCATCAGATTGTGATGGCATATTTCGTCGACTATTGCTACGTACAAGCTGCAATGACAGAAACAAATCTTCTGGTTATTATTTCACAGCAGTGCAACGGGTGTTTCATGGTACATGCCACACTATTTAAATGAATAGCACAAATAAAGAAAACAGACTCGTTAAGATCAAGAAGGGAAGTCATTTAACATAGTCAGAAAAACGAGCCCCGGGAAGCATCCTTCATCAAGATCCAAGAATCAAAAGAAAGCAAACTTGCACAACCATAGGCCTATCTACAATCTTATGAAATTCCATGCATAGGACCAGGGAGGATCCACGGTGTTAGCTATGGGTTCGGTCAAACCCAAAAGCTTTGGCCTAGATCCGAAATATGTATTAAGAAATCCACTAAATATGTATAAATATTTAATTATGAACCCTGCTATTAGCACTGAGGTCTATCCTAGAATCCCGAACCCATATTCAAATCGTAGATCTTCCTCTGCATAGGGCCACAACATCCACCACTACTCTTTCCGCCTACAACTTAGTATAAACTAGTATTTTAAACCTTTTCTACTAGATATATATTATTCTACTTAGTATAAAGTTTTGACACCAAGTACAACACTTTATTAGTTCTCAAGTTCTTTTCAACATGGTAAACATTTCATCTTACAACTTCTTCATATTATCTAAATCCTATTAAAAAACCATAACTACAACTAAAAGCTTCCAACAAATAACCAAAAATGCAAAGAAAGCTCAGTAAACAAATCAAAACACTGATAATTAGAAGAGCTTTAAGTTATATATACCACAACACCATCACCAGACAAATCATCAATGATAATTAGAAGAGTTTTAAGTTATATACACCACAATGTAAGGAATTTTTACACCATCAAGCCACCTTTTACCTACTTTGCCAGGTAATTAATCTTGTTTTCAGGAGTATAAATCCCACATATAAGAAGGCTTACCCTTTGGTGACATGATAAAGTAAACAATTCTTATGTTTATATAACTTAAACTCTAATTTAGGAACTACACATTCACAAAAATGCCGAGTTTGGAACAATGTCCTCACCTGCAACGGCGACAATGCGGACAAGAACCCGTCGAAAGCCGAAGTAGAAGGCCAAACATCAGCTACGGCAGCTGAATCCTTATGTCCTTTAGGAAGCAACCTTTTGTAACTCTGAATGTACAAAAATACAACCAAATCAAACACATTAACACCGATAGAGCCGACCTCGGAGGGCTTAGCGGTAACGAGAGGGTCCGAATCGGAGTGAAGAACACAAGCAATGGTTTCGAGGACGAGGCGAGCGTGTTCGAGCGAGATCTGAAGGGACTCAGCAATGGATTCCGTGTTAACGCGTTGGTTCGTAGTACTTGACTCGGAGGACGAAAGGGAGGATAATAGCTTGTCCTTAATTGGACCTAGGGTTTGTGTTCCGTCGGTGAAGATTAGCTTCGGGATCGGTAATAGGCCGTGTTCAAATGGCTCCCTGCGTGGGTGAATGTATATTGGGGCGGTGGATGGTGTCGTCGCCGGTGACGGTGTTTCATCGGATTCCGCCATTAGTGTTATTAGTGGAGAGGAAAAAGGTAAGAAAAAGCTGTGGAAGAGTGGAAATGGCAGTGATCAGTGCCAATTTATTTTATTCAAATATTCAATCAATCTCTTACTCGAAAAAACAAAAGGAAGAAAATGGCAGTGATCAAAATCTCAGCGAGAGAAAAGCAAGGCTGAAAGCCCGCATAGTGTTGATTTGTAAAAACTTAATCAATAGCAAAACAAAAATGCATATTGTTAGAAGAAGAAAATGCAAAATATATATTTTTGTTATAAAATAAAGGCTATAAAGTAAATACAAGTATAGATAGAAACTGATATATTATTCTGATTCAAATTGATGTACATAATGAACTGAAATCTTTTCTATTTATAGAAGAAAGGAAGTTGTTGTGTAAGCTGCTACGCAAGCTGTTGTGTAAGCTGCTACTACAAGCTACTGTGTAAGCTGCTACGCAAGTTGTTGTGTAAGCTGCTACTGCAAGTTGCTGTATAAGCTGCTACTGCAAGTTGCTGTATAAGCTGCTACTATACCAAATATGGATAATCTAATGTTTATCCATAACCGGGTACCGAAGTGATAAGCTTCTTCAGGAAGCTTATTTCCAATAGAGTACTAAATAGATAAATATATTTACGGTGGAGTCTCATATGGATAAGCTTCTTCAGGAAGATTATTTACAACGGAGTACTAAATGTACATCCATAATATAATATATTTATAACACTCCCCCTTGGATGTTCATTAAAAGATAATGTGTCTCATTAAAACCTTACTAGGAAAAGCCACGTGGGAAAAAATCCTAGTGAAGGAAAAAGAGTACACATATTTAGTAATACGCATTGTTAGGTGTCTCATTAAAAACTTTATAAGGGAAAAAGAGTGCATTGCGTATTTTACTCCCCCTGATGAAAACCTTGTTTCAAATATTTGAGTCTCCGCATTCCAATCTTGTATATCATCTTCTCAAAAGTTGAAGTTGACAAAGATTTAGTGAATAAATCTGCTGGATTATCACTTGAACGGATTTGTTGCACATCAATGTCACCACTTTTCTGAAGATCGTGTGTGTAGAATAATTTTGGTGAAATGTGCTTCGTTCTATCTCCTTTTATAAATCCTCCCTTCAATTGAGCTATGCATGCAGCATTGTCTTCGTATAAAATTGTGGGTCTTTTCTCACATTTCAAACCACATTTTTCTCGAATAAAATGAATTATTGATCTCAACCATACGCATTCCCTACTTGCTTCATGAATAGCTATTATCTCAGCGTGATTTGAAGAAGTAGCAACAATAGATTGTTTTGTGGAGCGTCATGATATGATAGTACCTCCATATGTAAATACGTAGCCGGTTTGAGATCGAGCTTTATGGGGATCAGATAAATAACCTGCATCTGCATTACCAATACGATCTGCACCACTTTTGTTAGCATTAGCAAGATAAATAAGTGCACCATCTACACCGAGATAGAGTATTTCAGGACCAAGGAGCTCCTCATCCTCTTCTAGAGGTTGGAACGGATCCTTATTCACTTCAAGTGATTGAATATTCATTGGTGTACTTAATGGGTACACTTTGTCCATGTAAAAGTATTTTTAAGACCCTCTTGGAGCTCTTCCGGAGTTCCAATAAGATTTATGTCACCAACATAAATAGCAAGTGTAACAAATTTTGATGACATTTTCTTTATAAAAATACATGGACAAATAACATAATTTATGTAACTTTCTTTCAGCAAATATTTACTGAGGCGATTATACCACACGCGCACAGATTGCTTTAAACCGTACAAAGATCTTTATAATTTGATCGAGTACATTTCTCAAGACTTTGAATTATATGCTTCGGGCATTTTCAATCCTTCAAGGATCTTCATATAGATTTAGCCAAATAAGTCATATAGGTTAAGACTTGTATCTAAATGGTATGACATCTTCAAGTGTCTGGACTGCTAGTCTGATCCTCACAATCGTTTATAATATTGTGCACTATATTGTATTAAATATATCGTCGACGATCATTTTGTGTCAGTTCCGAAGCGACATAACTTGTGGAGATCTCATCACTTTCTTTATTTTCAGGTACCTGAACTTTTTCGGGAGTTTCATGAAATGTTATGTCGTGGGCTCTTCTAGAGCTTATTTCCTCCTCATTTTGATCATTAGCTCCTACTATTTTTCAAGGATTGTTACCTTTGGAACCGATTGGTCTACCACGCTTCATGCGTACAGTAAACTCTATCCTTCAGGGACTTTAATTTTAATAGGAGCATTTGCAGCTGAAATATGATATTTAATTTTGGATCAGCAAATGCTTCTGGCATTCGACTTGAATTATCTTCTAAGTGAGGATCATGATAATTCGATTCATATAACATATTTTTCAACTGTTTATTCCATCCCCAAATGTTAGAAAAACTAACATATATCCCCAATCATCTTTGGAAAACATATCTTTGTGTATTATGATAGAGAAATTAATCATATACCACGCAACAAAAGATAGTAAAAATATTTGGTTTCTGATCCTAAAACAATTGTGAAGGGATGACTTATCATATATTGTTGATCTGATGCATACAAGTGTTGTTATATGCAATTTAGAAAATCTTAGACCAACACATGAAGCTTTGTTCTCATAAGCAATGGTTTAGCCATTAATAGGAGGTATTCAATACTAAACCAGCTTGGATATAAACCAGCATTATCAAGATGAACTGTCTTGATTTCATTATCTGAAAATTATGCTTTTAATCGAGAAAAGCAATTCCAAATGCCAAACTGCAGGTTGACAATAATTACACATGTAACCATCTCATATATGCACCTATAAGTAGTTCACATGATAGGTGAACGGACCCATATTCACTTTTTATATATTTCAGAATCAGGGGTCTTAGTCCCAACTTTAGCTGGTATAATCAATTCATTATGAGAACAAGCAACATATGAGAATTCCTGAAGAATCTTAAAAATCATTTTTTCAACAAAATATTTTTTTTTTGTAAAAATAAAAAAAAAATATTTTCAGTTTTTAACAAAATATTTTCGTTTTTTAAAAACTGAGAAAAATATTTCCAACAAACTATTTTCGCTTTTGAAAAATGTTTTTTTTTTCTTCATTTTTCAGTTTTTTTTTAAAGATTTTCTTTTTGTAAAAACTGGAAAACAAACTTGTAAAAACTGATTTTTTTTTTGTTGTAAAAATAGAAAAAAATCATTTTTTAACAAATATTTTCGTTTTCTAAAAACTGAAAAAATTATTTTCAACAAAATATTTTTGTTTTTTGAAAAATATATTTTTCAGTTTTTTAAAAGAATTTTGTTTTGTAAAAACTGGAAAAACAAATTTGTAAAAACAAAAAAAATAATTTTTTGCTTTTTAACAAAATATTTCGTTAAAAAACTGGAATTTTAAAAAAGAAACTGGAAAAAATGAAAATAGGGGTCGGGTTGTGGGTTTTTTTAAACACGGGTCGGGTAAAAAAAAAGAAATGAATCGTTTTAATCTGGTGTTGCCACATGGCACTCTATCCAAAAATGGGGTATTTTTGTTTCAAAGTATGACAATAGGGGTATAGATAACCCAATAGTATGACGGTAGGGGTATGGATAACCCAATAGTATAACGAAGGGTACAAGTAAATAATATTTGAAAGTAGAGGGGTATATTTAGACCTTTTCCGAATTCATTTAGAAAAGAGTCTTCCGGCCACACGAAATTCTCAAAAAACTTTGTTGATAAAGTATTTTAGAGAAAATCAACCCATATAATTTTTTGTACAAACTTTGATTTATATCTATTTATAAAGTTATTTTTTATTCTTTACAACGTAATACAAGAAGCCCTACTCCCCACATAAGAAATACTCTCTCCTTTCCAAAAAAATTCTATTAATATTTTTTATTAAATAACAAATTAGTATTTAAAGTTTGTTAGGTGAAATATATCTTTATATTATTTCTAAATAAATAAATTTCACCACAACTCATTTACAATATTATTCATATTTACATTAAAACTTAGATACTTTGATTCTCGTTTTTCAACTTAGATACATAAACTAATGATGGGGCAACTAAGTAAATTTTCAGATAAGCCTTCAATTGGGTTGAGATACACTTATTTTGGGGGTGAGCTTCATGAGTTGTATTTAGCCTGCTTCATGGGGCAGAATGAGCTATAAAAAATGATGAGTTAACTTGGGCTCAGCCCAAATGAGCTAAAATGTTTCCAGCCTAACCCATTAATCTCTGGACAGTTTGGGCAAGTTGGATGAGTTTGGGCTAAAATTACCACCCCTCGCAAAAACTTTTTTTCATTATTGGATGTGTACATGGATGGAATCTGTATCAACTTTTTAATTATTAGTGCGGGTTATATATAGGGTTTGTTCGGTGTTACATGAAAAATTTTCATGAAAAATGAGTGATTTTATCACTTATTTCTCTTGTTTGAGTGGTGAATGAATTTTTTTTCTAGGGTTTGGTTAGAGAGTGTAAAAATATTTTTTAGGAAAATAATCTCTTATGCTACTCTCCTCATCCCTTCCCCCCCTCCTCCCCAAGTCCCCATGTTTCCTGTGCTCTTCTCCCTTCCCCCTCCCCCTCTCCCCTCTCCTCTTCCCCTTCCCCATAAATACCTAATGTTTTAAGGACTCTATTTTATTCAAGAATTTAATTATTCTTCTAAAAATTCACACAAACCCCAAAGTAACTAATGTTGTGCTTTACTTTTTTGTGCAAAAACAATGTTGAACTTTGTGCTCCATAATTAAAAAAAATCCTTTTTTGTTGTTGAAAAAGAATGTACTATTTCTACAACATGAAAAAAGTACTTATTTCGTTGAAATGAAAGAAAATACTTTTTACTACATCATTTTATTGAAATGAAAGAAAATATTTTTTCTACATCATGAAAAGAAAGTACTTCTTTTGTTAAAATGAAAAAAATATAGTATTGTTTATATCATAAAAGGAAAATACTCATTTGTTAAAATGAAAAAAATATTTTATGTATAACATGAAAAGAAAATACAATTAATAATATTTTTATTTAGGGTTGGGGTGTGGCGAAGGTGAGGGTGGGGTGGGTAGGTGGGGGTGTCGGGGTGGGTTGGTGGGAATTGATGGAGATGGGGAATAGATTGGGATAAATTGAAAAAGAATTTTGGAAAATATTTTCCCTTCTTTTAATAGGAAAAATATTTTTCTCTAATTGGATAAAAATAATTTCATGAGGAAAATATTTAAGCCAATCAAATATAAAAAATTTAAAAAATATATTTTGAAAAATATTTTCCTTCGTACCAAACACTATCATAGTGGAAAAAAAATTAAGGGGAGTTGAAGAAGAAGACAAGAAAAAGAGAAGCAATAGAAGAAGCGAGAAAGAGAAGAAGATAAGAAAGTTACCTTTTTTTATTGACTGGCTACGCTTTAAATACAAACCCAAATAATGGCTATCCCTGTAACAGTAAGTGAGTTCGCCCAGCATGGAAAAGGACTGAGCAGCTCAAATTATAGTGGACCTTGTAGGTAAAAGTGAAGCCATTTCGAGGAGAAAAAATTCACAAATAGCCACTTTTTAGTTCCTATAATAGAAAAATAGTCATGATTCATGAAGTTAAAACGAGTCCGAAACTGAAATAATGGTATTTTAAATTTAAAATACCATTATACAATTAAAAAAAGTTATATTTCTAACTAAAACGCAGTATAATACTACGTTTTATTTAATAATTTGTTTATTTTATAGGAAAACGCAGTATAGTTCTACGTTTTCCTATAAAAAAATATAACCCCTTCTTCTTCCCCACGACATAATTAGTGTTCAATTTTAACCCCCCCCCCCCCAATTTCTGCTGGTCCCCCCCTCCGATTAAAAAAATTCCTTGGGCCCCACTCGTCACACAAAAAGTGAAGAGCGTAGGTCCCGCATATAACCCGAGCCTTTGATTATTGTGGATTCCTTCTTTCGGGCTCAAAATTTCAAATTTCCAACATTTCAAAAAACATAATAAATCGAGATATTCCGATTTAGTTTATGTCGAAACTCGTAGAGCATATGCATATTTGTTTTCTTGAATGTGTTTCCACATTGATTTGTGTTATGTTTACGATTAAATTTATATGTTATTTTTACTCGGATTAAATTATTAGTATTTTAAAAAATAGTTAAAAGTTGAGAAATAATTTTTATTTTTAATGAAATTGTTCACAAATATCGTTTATTGTTTTATATGTAATTTCGTGAATGTTATGATCATATGTTTGTTGTTTTTATTTAGTTTAGATTATTTATTCTTAAAGAATAGTTGTCTTTTAGCATAGTAAAATATAGAGCCTTTTAGCGTAGTAAAATATAGAGTCTTATAGCGTAGTAAAATATAGATCCTTTTAGCGTAGTAAAATATAGAGTCATTTAGCGTAGTAAAATATAGAGCCTTTTAGCGTAGAGTCTCTATAGTTTAAGTATTTACTAACTACAAACTCTATCCAATTACCCTTTATAAAATTAATTATTTAATTTATAAAACAAACTTACAGAACTAACAAATTAATATATGTTGTCAAATTAAATATCGAGCGTGGAACTCATAGTTATATACCCTGTCCAATTAAAAATTAATTATTTAATTTATAAAACTAACAAAATTTTAAAAATATTGAAATTGACATACATAAAAATTCATGATAACTTGGTGCTACTGGGCCTCAAATATCGAGCCTGGAACCCATAGATAATTACTCTGTCCAATTAAATAATTAATTATTTAATTTATTAAACTAACAAAATTCTAAAAATTTTGAAATTGACACACATAATAATTAAGGATAGCTTGGTACTACTGGGCCTCAAATATCGAGCCTAGAACTCATAGATAATTACTCTGTTCAATTAAATAATTATTAAACTAACAAAATTCTAAAATTTTTGAAATTGACACACATAATAATTAAGGATAGTTTGGTGCTACTGGGCCTCAAATATCGAGCGTGGAACCTATAGTTATATACTCGGTCCAATTAAAAATTAATTATTTAATTTATTAAACTAACAAAATTTTAAATTTTTTGAAATTGACACACATAAGAATTAAAGATAGCTTGGTGCTACTGGGCCTCAAATATCAAGCCTGGAACGCATAGATAATTACTTTGTCCAATTAAATAATTAATTATTAATTATTATAACACAAACACACAATTAATATGTTTAAATTACAGTAGACGACATGGACTTGCCGCCTGTGCATCCTGGACCAGCCGCAGATCAGATATTAGTGTTACAGGGCGACCATAGGTCCACCTACATATGGGAGGGACATTTATTGGATCAGACTCTCCGCGCCAGGAGACCGGACGACTTGTGGGACTTTTTGAGGGAGAGAGATTTTCATCCCCGCATAGTCCATCGCCTGCGTGCTACAGGCTTCCTTAGAATTTTTTAGATTGGGTAGTTGCAGCTCGACTGGTCTCTCATCACGGCGTTGATAGAGCGGTGGCGATCGGAGACACATACTTTTCCCCTTCCCACTGGAGAGGCCACCATCACGCATCAGGATGTTCAGGTTTTATATGGGTTGCGTGTTGATGGACTGGTCGTTGCACTGCCCCAGTATATGAGAACTATGACGTGTGCCCAGTATTTCGATTTGATGGGGTAGTATACTGGTTTCAGGCCACAGGGTGAAGCTGCAGTTAGAGGGTGCAGTCGCATTTCTGTGACAACTATCAGACAGCATATGGAGGTATTGCACCCCGACATTACCGGCGAGACAGAGGATCTCCATATTCACCGGTACACAAGGTTGACGATGTTTCTTCTTTTTGGGGGTGTCTTGTTCCCGAACACTTAGGGAAATCTAGTGAGTATGCGCTTTCTTCATCTTCTTCAGCAGCTAGATGAGTTACCCTAATACAGCTGGGGAGCTGTTGTTCTTGCCTACCTGTACAGGAGTATGTGTCGGGCTAGCATATTGTACATATTCGGACGGTACCCCCTATAAAAAATGTGAGTGTTAATACAAATCCAATTCAAACATAAAATAAACATCGCTAAAGCATAGAAAAATTAAAGTTTACCAGTAGTCTTGTGGATTATATAAAGTCAAAAAATTATTTTGTGGTTGCTCATTTGTCGGTGGCGACAAGTTTAAATCAAGGCAAACTCTTTCATCATGAATCTGTCCGGCAAAAACTGCTCCAGAATAACCACCCGACGACTGGGGGTTATCCCTACTATGCACACCCTCATTATTGGGAACGTCTTCAACCTTGACGTACATTTCCAACAATTTTATTACAATAAATTCCCTGTATTCATCTGGAATCCGCAAAAAATCTCTAAAAGTTTCATCATCTTCAATGTTAAACTCAGAATAATAAGCAAACCCTTGTAGAGTCACAGAATACAGAAATCTACTAGTTACTTTAAGGTTCATCGAACGTTTCTGCACACTCATTTTTTTACGTAACAACGATACCAATTTATCATACTCCATTGTAAGCGACAATTTAACATGACACTGTGGAAGTAAACTATAACTCACAGAGTTATTCTCCATTACAACCTCCCCCCTCCAAATATAATGAAACCCTTATTTTTGGCTCTTCAGACATTATAAAAAAAATGCTTGATAACAAGAAGAGAAGTATGAACGGAAGTTTGAAGGAAAGTTTTGAATGGATTTTCATAAAATCCTAACGCCTTTAAATAAGGCAAGTCCTAGCTTGGGGTGCAGAATTTTTTTTATGTAAAATGCAGTATAATACCACGCTTTATGTATTTGAATTATTGTTATGTCATTTATCCGCAGAACACTTATTGGTGGGCCCAAAAATTAATGTAAAACACAGTATAATACAACGTTTTAGTAAAATGTAGTATTATACTACGTTTTATATTTAAAAAACGAATATTGTCAGTTATCCTTAGAATAGGGAATATTGGTGGGCCCAAATTGAAGTAAAACGCAGTATTATAATATGTTTTAATAAAACGTAATATTATACTGCATTTTAGTTAGAAATGTAACTTTTTTTTAACTGTATAATGGTATTTTGGGTCCAAAATACCATTATTTCAGTTTCGTACTCCATTAACATGGCTATTTTTCAATTAAAATGCTGAAAATTAGCAGTCTGTGCTGTTACTATATTTTCCAGAGAGGTCTGAAAAGTAGTAATCAGCAAAAAGCATTTGGTTGGGAAAATTCCTTTCATTTTCGATTCGGGGTAACGAGCCAAATCCAACAGGACATAACTCTCTTAACCAGTGTTGAATTTGAATTTGCCAGACCAAAATCTTTCTTTCAGATCAGATATGATAGCAATAGTCCATGGGACTGAAACACTCTATGCCCATAGACACAAATTTTTTGTTTCATTCTTTAAGTTGCAACTAATCTTTTGATGGTCATTTCCCGCAGTTGCTTGAGCAGCATTTCTTGCATGATGCTACTATATATGATTTGTGATATCTTCTTCTTTTTCTATAACTGTCATTTTTGGGTCCACTTGGTTGCAGCTTGACTATTCCATCAAATTCTTGACCTCCCACTAGCACAACTCGGGGCAGGGGCGGATGTATAGCCTAATTCACGGGGCACGTGAACTCATGGTCTCTCCGTCACAATAGGTATTTTATGTACATATTTTCTTAAATTTATCTAATATCATCTGCTGGCACCCATGCTCCAAAGAGGCTAAATGATGCACTTGATTGAATGTTAAGTTATTTACCTAGAGGGGTAGGTATCAATTTCCATTTAATACTTTCTTTTTTCTCATTTTTTTAATGGTGCACCCAAGTTATAAAAATCCTAGATCTGCCTCTGACTCGGGCACATCTGCCACCAAAACTTAGGCAGCTGGAAAGAAATCATCTAGCGTCTTTTGTCTCTATTGAAATTTGAACCTTAGTTTCTCATGGTTTTCACCTATGTAATCGAACGCTAAGCGACATTCTTGGGTACATGACCTTTACATATCATTACCAGAATAATGCTGGAAACCAAAAACTCAACATTTTCTGGATGTTGTAATCCTGTGTGTTAAACACTATAAGTACTGAGGACTAGTCTCTTTTACACAAATTTAAGATCCCGCAAGTGGCTAACTGAACCTGATACAATGAGGAATCATAGACCACATAATTCTATGCAACATTCCAAAACCCATTATGTGCTAGAACAATGACAAACAGATGGTCAATCAACTACTTTCATAATATAGCACTTTCATTTCTAGAAGGGGAAAAGAAAAGGAAATATGAAGGTCCCATACAGCATTCTCAGGCTTCCAAAATTCATACATACAAAAATTTTGGATTTTTTTCTTCACGTCCCTTCTTTCTTTGGATTAATACCTAATGTAATCGACCTTCGGCCACAAACTGGAATACCACCACTTTCTACACAGGTATATACAGATTCCCGGCCGTGCTTCTTCTTCCATGGAAAATTATGCACAGTAATGCTGATAACAAGTTATTATGAGCAGATAAACTGACCAGGTGCACTCCACACCAATAAACATCTGATTAAAGATCTATCCGTTCTGATCTCGCAAAATCTTGAAACTTAATAGGCTGTAAAAGATACATGGAAGAGATCCTTGTCTCACATGCTCATTTCCATCTAAGTTCACGATATAACATCGACAGACATAATTTCTTTTGAACCTTTTCTCCTTTCAACTGTGTAACAACCATATACGGAGCCAATATTTAAGTTGCTTGGACACGGGTGCGGATCTACAGATCGGATATGATTCGAGGATATGGATCTTAGTACAGATATGTGTGCGGGGATCCGGCTAAAAATAATTCAAAAACAGAAAAATATCTCTAAATTATGAGAAATTTTATGGAATACTTATGTATAGCTTGTAAAGTGTGGATTCTTTTTTATTCTCAAGTTGTAGATAAGTAAAGGATTGATTTCCTAGATAAGGTATGTTTTTTTAGTTCAAATTTACCCTAGTTTTGGTTCTGACTTCGGGAATTAAATTATATCTCGTCTAGAATTTTTCGTCGGTCGTGGTCAAAGCACGCAAAATTATTTGACCATATCCAGTAAGGATCTCATACCCACACCTATACTAGTGTCGTGTCGACACGGGTGCGACACCTAAACTGCCATGTCAGAGCAACTTAGGCCGGTATCAAGTGAACTGATAATTTCACACTTAAAAAGAGAAAAGCTAGTTTTGAATTTTGAGACGCATAAATATAAAATACAAGATAGCAATAGTCCACGGTTGAAACCCATTATTATGTCAACAGAAAAGAGATTTGAACTTCAATAGAGAAAGCATTTATATAGAGCTGAATGCACATTTTAAAAGAAAGAACCAACTGACTACGAGATATTGAGTTGCATGAGACAGCTAGCTTTCAACAGACTTGGAACACATAAAAACCGAAAATTCACAAGACTTGATCTTATACATAAAGGTATTAATTTTTAGAACTAGGCGAAGAGGATAAAAGGTTAAGAAGAAAAGCCCCTTATTTTCTAGTATTACACATCATTTTCTTTCAGTCCGGACACAAGGGGGAAAATAGCATAGGAAAAAATGAAAAACAGATAGCAGACAAAGGTACAGCTCATAGCAAGCAGTCTCTTCTGGTAGGCAACCTTTCAAAGAAATTAAGTGGGATAGAACGAAGCTTGAAGCGTAACCACGGATGTCTCAATGTATAAAATCCAGTAAAGAGTACCAGAACTTGGAAAGGCGTGATATAGACTACAATGGCAGCAACCAAGCAGAAAATCACAAGCACGGCTGTCGCCCTAGGGTCACACCAGCTCCGCAATGATAGCAGCCTCTCCCCTTGAGTAGCCCAGTCACCAACCACAGTCTGAATTCTCCATGCAATCATTCTCAAACGGTCATATCTCATACTAACAATATCCGATGAAAATGAAGTTGGAAAACTATCAAATTCCTCAGATAATTCATCTTTAAGAGCAGTATCAACACAGGAAAGACTAGTATCTGTGAGTGGAGGATGCACCGGCCTCCACCTGTAGTTCCAAACACTGATTAAGGAGAGAGAGAGGAAAAAAACAGGTAGGATAAGTTTTGGATTTAGAACCAGTATGATGAACATGATATGGATCAGAAAAGTTGTAACGGGGTTTCTCCAATTACATATTTGATCAAATTTTTTTGCTACAGCCTCTAAAATACCCATAAGCCTGAAAAAGTTAACCCTGCTTTTCCTTATACTCCACAAAGAATACTCTTCTTCAAACATATATTCCACTACCTCTTTTCCCAAAGATGGATCAGCACGACTCAGTCTCATGAAAATCTGCTGGGCATGGTGCCTCAAGTCGTCAACCTGTTTAATTGTTAAAGGATGAAGATACTGCATCTTGGGTAACAGTGGCCGAGAGTACATATACGTCATATTCAACTGATGAGCAAATAAAACGCATAGTCAAGCAAATTTCACCCGTCTTCCTCAGCCCACTAGTATCAAAGAGCATTAGTGGATAAGAATGTGTGTAGACTCGGCCTGTTTCAAGAGTGGAAATACGGATCCTAACCTTTCCAATCCTCAAGTCCTTTGCACCTTCAGGTTTATCTCCTCCTTGCGGTAGGCAATTATCAAAGACACCTATAGTTATAACAGTGCAAGGGTCAAATACCTCCCAAGTGTAATGCTCATTCCACGTGGGAGAAAGGCTATCAGTAATCGTCCTAGTTCCGACCCACTTCTGCCCATATTTGGCAACACAATAGGCATCTGTAGTTTCCTGCCCGTCTTGTCTCTTCATTGGCTTGAGGCCCTGAGCATTCAAAATACCCAATTCAAGCACGCCAATACTGGACTTACACAATTGCTTTGCGGTTGGTCTAAGATCACTACTGTAACAGGTAGACTCCTCCAGAACATGGTAACCTCCCTCCAGACATATACTCATCAGGATCTTGCTATCAAACCAGACTTTCTTCTTCTTTTCACCGCCAACTTTAACCTGCTTCTCAAGTTCATACCACTTACAGGTTACAGGTTTCTCATCCAACCTCATATCCACATGTGACAAACGAATCGCAAACCTCCCAAGAACCTCATCCTTGTTAGGTGAAACTTTATCTTCCACAGTAAGAATCAACAGCTGATCAAATGGTTCTGCAGCTACAAACATTAGATCCTCGTTCCAGCAGGGATTGATAGTCATACTCGTGGAAACCTTTGTACAACATGTCTGATTTCCGAGGATGGCTTTTATGAAAACTTGCGGTTGCCGGATCCTATACATATCACTTGGAGTCAAGTCCTGGAACTCAATCACATTAACTCTCAGGTACCAAAGCTTTGGCAAGAGGTACACCTTAGATCTTACATTTGCAAGGACATCAACAGCAGAAACATCTGAATTCCAAGCTTCAGGAAATGTGTCATCTGCTTGAGCACCCATCCAAAGAGCCAACAGCAACTCCCCTTTGTCTTTAGACGACCAACTCCTATCCTCCAATCTATACCACTGAGGAACCAAGGTCTCAGGGGGAACCATTTTTGGGATCTCACAACTTAAATCAAACATACAGCGACCAACAAAATCATCATCAGAAATATCCTTATCTTTCACGGTCACCTCAAGTACAGGAGCCTGAATCCTATCTTGGGAGAAAGCAAACGTCTGATTCCATTCAGGATTTGACGTCTTCTCAAAATGGCGGGTCGTATACTTTTTATCCCCCAGCCTAACCTCAACATAAGGATCAAGACTACCCGTAAGCTCATTCGTAGGTAAACCTCTAGCCTTCACCTCCCGCACATAAAGATATTCCATTTGCTCAACCTAATCTTCACTCCACCAAAGTTGGAGTTCCTCTCCTTGAGTGAAAAAAGAATTTTTTTTCTGGTGTCTAATACTACAATGATCAATAAGTAAAGCAGAAGAAGTCTCAGCAGAGACTGGAAGTTAATTATGAAGAGAGACAATGTGCTATGTTAATGTTCACAAATCGAAACATGGACTTAGACAAGGCAGCCAATAATAACATGAAAAACAGCAAAATCTAATATTTGTCACTGGAAAAATTCAAGGGTTATATAGAGGGAAAAGAACCTCATAAATGATACTTAGAAAATAGCAGAACCATTCACCACTGTTGATCTGAATGCTTCAATCCTGCACAACATCAATAATGAAGAAAATCAAGTTCAGACACAAAAATTAGGATCGTCATATCCAATTCAATTATCTTAATTTCAGTTTTTCCGATGAATAGGGAGGATATTAAACTAAATTATGATTAAAATATCTAAAATAATACTCCAACCTGAAGAAGCAAAAAAAAATATCTTATAGTATTCTTTTGTCGGAACTGACCCCTGAAGTCCAAATAAGACTTTCATCAGCAGAGAAATATTCTTTTTTGTTTTTCTTTACTTTTTCCTATTTTTCACTACATTTTGTTCTGGTACCCACATACAGAAAAACTTGCCCCAATAAAGTCAAAGAAAACTAAAAATGATTATGTCTGTCTCAAATCGGTTCATTTCAACCTTATTCATTGTCCAGGACAGTCGAGTGATACTGAAGTAATTAGTTTATTAGTACTATATTTAGTACTCCTTTAGTCCCATTTTAACTATTACTCCATCGGTTCCAATTTACGTGTGAACATATTTGACTGGACATTTTAAAAAAAAATAAAAGACTTTTTGAATTTGTAGTTTTAAACAAGTTAAAAAGGAGTCCAGAGTATTTGTGTGGTTATAAAAGCTTCTCGTTAAGGGTAGAATTGAAAATTTAAGCTAAATTTATTTTCAAATTTAGAACGGGGTCATTCTTTTTGGAACAGACCAAAAAGAAATAGATTCACATAAAATGAAACAGGAGAGTATATGTTAACTTTTTCGCACACTCATTAAGAAAATAATGAATACAAAATATAATTTACTAAATTATTTTTATTAAATGCTTTTTGCGAATTGAACAATATTTAAAAAATCACCACTTTTTTATTTTTAAGGTATAACTGAAAATAATTAATAAATTTAGTCTTGAATTCCTGAAGTTATAATTATTTTGGAATAATTTTTTTTTAGATAAGGCGACAGTTAAAATGAGACGGATGGAGTATACAAGTATAAGTTTTTTTTTTTTAGCTAAAGCGACAATTAAAATAATATAGAGGGAGTGTACAAGTACAAGTTTTACAATAAAAAGAGTTAATTAATACATTTATTTTATTTTATAGTTTGACTTGGCATAAAATTTAATTAAAAAAATAATATTTTAAATATGTGATTTTAAATATGCCATAATATTTGTATTGCTGTAAAACTTTTGAAATTGCTATAGCATTTGTACCGCTCTAACATTTTCTCATTCCTATTCATAAAAATTGCACGGGACACCCTATTTGGTCGCCTCCATTTAAACTATACCCATTTTTTTTTTAAAAAGTTTTAACGTGTACCCACTTTTTAAACAACTTCAGCCCCCTTTCTCCTCCTCCTTCTCCTCCTCAAAGTTTTATCTTTTCTTTTTCCAGAAGTAAGGTTCATCCCTATCTACTTCTTCTTATTTCTCCGGTGAGTCCTATAAATTTTCAATCATTTTTCCTTTTCGCCGACACCCTCAGCTGTAAAGGTTCTATCTTGGTTTTGCAACTTGAATTTTATGGACAATTTTGATGTGAAAATGGGACAAGAGAAATTAATTATTAATTTTATATTGTTGTTTGGTGAATTGGGTCTGGCGGAAATTGGAGATTTCAGTTGTCAATTGGATTGGTAATGTGTTGATGTTTCTTGGTTCCTGCTACTGTTGTTTTAAGTTACTTCATGTGGGTACAACATGCCCCCTAGAGCTCTAGAATTGATGTTCGCCAGTTACAAACAAAAACTTCAGCTCTAGAGCTGAAGTTCGCCAGTTACAAAAAGAAAACTTTAGCTCTAGAGCTAAAGTTTGCCAGTTACAAAACAAAAACTTCAGCTCTAGAGCTGAAGTTCGCCAGTTACAAAACAAAAACTTAGCCAGTTACAAAAACAAAAACTTCAGCAATTACAAACAAAAACTTCAGCAAATAGAGAACAAAACTTCAGCTACTATGCTTAAGTTCAGCAATTACAAACAAAAACTTCAGCGCACTTGGTTCAGCACACTTGCTACTTCAGTCCCGTCTACTTGAATGCTGAAGTTTTGCGTGATTGCCTTTGCTACTTCAGCCCCGTATGCTGAAGTTACGTGAAAAAGTGGGTATGCTTGCAATTTTTTTGCAAAGCAGACACAAATTAAAACGTGACCCAAAAAGCGAGTATAGATGCAAATGCTCCTTCCTATTGCTACTATTAATAAGGGGCAGTTGAGGAGCTTGGGTCAGGTTACAATTATTTTGTACATTAACTATGTTGTACTAAGTGCTACAGTGTGCACCTTTTCCCGGAAGAAATTTAAAAATAGTTAGATTTACAAGTGGTCATTCAAAAATAGCCAGATTTACAAGTGGTCATTCAAAAATAGCCACAATTTCAAAGGTAATCGAAATTTAGCCACTTTTCATGTAAAGATAAATCTGAACGAAAACATTGTTCAAAATCCGGAAAAATACTCCAGCATAATATACTGGATTATACTGGAACTCCAATCTAATATACTGGAGTTCCAGTATAATATACCGGTCTAGCATAATATACTGGAGTTTGGAGCATCAGTGCTCCAGTCTCCAGTATATTATACTGGAGCCAACAAAGTATACCGGTCCAACATAATATGCTGGAAGTTCATACACATGTGCATCGAACTCCAGTATATTATGTTGGACAGGTCTCTGTTGCAGCAAAATAGCGGTTATTTTTATTGACTTGGTAAATGCTGGCTATTTTTGAATGACCAGTTCGAAAACTGACTAGATCGTGCTATTTTAATCCTTTTCCCTTGTGGCTCCAACCTGAACTTTCTTTTTCATATGCAATTGTCACTGAAGATTGAAGATGAAGACACAACCAAAATTTGTTATTGAGAGAAAATTGAAGATGTGGAATTTTGCCAAGGTGGAGATTTGTTGAAATTGGCAAAATGTTTGTCCCACATCGGTGGGAAAACAAAAGTTGGGGGGATTTTCCCCCTATAAAAGAAGGCTTAATGTTTAGGATTTAAACACACCTCTCATTTGCCTTCTCATCTGTTTAAGGCATTTGTATCTTCTCTCTTTAGTATTATTTCACTTGTATTTTTGGAGTGAAATAAAATATTGGTTGTGTCCGAGGAGTAGGCAAAATTAGCCGAACCTCGTAAATTCTGGTGTTCCCTTTATTGTTGCTTTATTGTCTTATTTATTATTTGGTGGCTGTCATAATTTTGGTATAGTAGTTGTGACTTATTCACACTATATACATTTGGCTTCCGCAACAATTGGTATCAGAGCCAAGGTACTGTCTAAGTATGCTCTGTGGTTGCAGCATAGTCTGATCTTTCCACATCAGAAAAGATTTATCTTGGTAACTGTGTCAAGGTTCTGTCTGAGTATGCTCTGTAGTTGCAGCTTAGTCTGATCTTCTACATCAGAAAGGAAATAATCTTGATTTGTGTCGTCAGCTATTAAATAATATTTGTGTCAAATATGGGAGATAATAAACAAGAAGAATCTACATCAAGTGTCAACAATACGTCATCATTGGCATCTTCGCTTATGACAAGAATTGTGTCAAATGCGAAATTTGCGGTAGAAATTTTTGACGGGTCCGGGCATTTTGGGATGTGGCAAGGCGAGGTTCTAGATGTCCTTTTTCAACAAGGGCTAGATCTGGCCATTGAAGAAAAGAAACCAGATGTTATTGGAGAAGAAGATTGGAAGATTCTCAACCGTGTTGCTTGCGGTACCATTCGATCCTACCTTGCTAGAGAGCAGAAATATCCATACACAAAGGAAACTTCTGCAAGTAGATTATGGAAAGCACTGGAGGATAAATTTTTGAAGAAAAACAGTCAAAATAAATTGTACATGAAGAAGAGATTGTTTCACTTCACCTATGTTCCTGGTACCACGATGAATGAACATATCACCAGTTTCAATAAGTTGGTTACAGATTTGCAAAATATGGATACAACTTATGATGATGGTGACTTGGCCTTGATGTTGTTGGCGTCACTTCCTGATGAGTACGAGCACCTTGAAACTACTCTACTCCATGGAAATGACGAAGTTTCTCTCAGAGAAGTTTGTTCGGCTTTGTACAGCTATGAACAAAGAAAGCGAGAAAAACAGAAGGGCGGAGAAGGAGAAGCACTATTTGTGAGGGGTCGTCCTCAAAATCAAACGAGGACAAAGAAGGGAAGATCCAAGTCAAGATCCAGACCCAGCAAAGATGAATGTGCCTTTTGTCGAGAAAAAGGGCACTGGAAGAAAGACTGTCCGAAGTTGAAGAATAAGGCCAAATATAATAATGGAAAGGCCATTATGGATTCAAATGTAGCTGATTGTGATGATTCAGACTTCTCATTAGTTACAACAGAGTCATTAACATCATCAGACATATGGTTGATGGACTCGGCTTGTAGCCATCATATGTGTCCCAACAGGGACTGGTTTGTGGAATTTCAAGAAGGAGAATATGGAGTCGTCCACACAGCGGATAACAGCCCTCTTACCTCATATGGCATTGGTTCAATACGATTAAGGAACCATGATGGAATGATCAGAACATTGACAGATGTTCGATATGTACCGGATTTGAAGAAGAATCTCATCTCTGTGGGAGCCCTGGAATCAAAAGGGTTCAAAATCATTGCAGAAAATGGAGTGATGAGAGTATGCTCCGGTGCACTAGTGGTAATGAAGGCTAATCGGAAGAATAATAATATGTACCGCTATCGTGGCAGTACAGTTATTGGGACAGCGACAGTGACATCCAGTGACGACAAAGAGGCAGAAGCAACCAAGCTATGGCACATGCGCTTGGGACATGCTGGAGGAAAATCCTTGAAAACTCTATCAGATCAAGGATTGTTAAAAGGAGTAAAGGCTTGCAACTTGGAGTTTTGTGAGCATTGTGTCAAAGGGAAACAGACAAGGGTTAAATTTGGTACAACGATCCATAATACTAAAGGCATTTTGGATTATGTACACTCTGATGTTTGGGGTCCTTCCAAAACACCTTCATTGGGTGGGAAACACTATTTTGTAACCTTTGTTGATGATTTTTCCCGAAGAGTATGGGTGTATACAATGAAGAGCAAAGATGAAGTGTTGGGAATTTTTCTCAAACGGAAGACGATGGTGGAGAATCAGACAGGCAGGAGGATCAAGTGTATTCGCACAGACAATGGAGGTGAATACAAAAATGATCATTTCAATAAGGTATGTGAAAATGATGGCATCGTCCGACACTTCACTGTTAGACATACACCACAACAAAATGGAGTGGCAGAATGTATGAACCGGACCTTGCTGGAGAAGGTACGGTGTTGTTGTCCAATGCTGGCTTGGGCAAAGAATTTTGGGCTGAGGCAATTACATATGCATGCCAACTCATTAATCGCTTACCATCTGCTGCTATTGATGGCAAGACACCATTTGAAAAATGGTATGGAAAGTCTGCTGTAGATTATGACTCTTTGCACGTGTTTGGCTCAACTGCATATTATCATGTGACAGAGTCAAAATTGGATCCAAGGGCAAAGAAGGCTATTTTTATGGGAATTACTTCTGGAGTCAAAGGATATCGCTTATGGTGTCCTATGACAAAGAAAGTAATATTCAGCAGGGATGTTACCTTTGATGAATCTGCTATGGTAAATAAGGTAACAGAAGATACCAAACAAAATGAAGGTGCTTCTAAGCAGGTGGAGTTTGAGGGAAAATTTATTTTTCCTACACAAGAAGCAGATGAGGAAACAAATGAAGATTACCCTCTGGAAGGAGAGCCAGTAGAGGAGATTCCAACTCAGGAACCTCAACAACAACTTGAATCAATAGCAACCAGCAGGCCAAAAAGAACAATAACGAAACCTGTTCGTCTCATAGAGACGGTTGCTTGTGCAACCTCAATTGTAGCTGATGATGTTCCTACTACTTATAAAGACGCTGTCCAAAGTTCAGAAGAAGATAAGTGGAGGATTGCCATGAATGATGAAATACAGTCCCTTCATCAGAATCATACATGGAGATTGGCCAATCTCCCGAAGGGAAAGAAAGCAATTGGGTGCAAATGGGTATTTGCAAAGAAGGAAGGATTTCCTAACCAAGTAGATGTTCGCTACAAAGCAAGATTGGTGGCCAAAGGATATGCTCAAAAGGAGGGAATTGATTACAATGAAGTGTTTTCTCCAGTTGTAAAACATTCCTCCATTAGAATTATGTTGGCTTTGGTAGCACAATTGGATTTGGAACTAGTTCAGATGGATGTAAAAACTGCGTTTTTACATGGAAACTTGGAGGAGGAAATCTACATGACTCAGCCAGAAGGATTCAAAGTTGCTGGAAAAGAAAATATGGTGTGCAAACTTGAAAAATCATTGTACGGATTGAAACAATCTTCTAGACAATGGTACAAGCGATTTGACGAGTTTATGTTGCGGCAAGGGTACAAGAGAAGCAAATACGATCATTGTGTGTATTTGCGCAAGCTTAAAGATGGTTCCTTTGTATATCTTCTCCTATATGTTGATGATATGTTGATAGCTTCCAAGAATTCGGAAGAAATTGATAAGTTGAAGATTCAACTGAAGAAGGAGTTCGAGATGAAGGATTTGGGTGAGGCAAAGAAAATTCTTGGCATGGAGATAATTAGAGATAGACGTTCAAAGAAACTCTGTTTATCTCAAAAGGAATATTTGAAGAGAGTACTTCAACGTTTTGGCATAGATGACAAGACTAAGCCAGTTAGTACTCCACTTGCTTCCCATTTTAAGCTAAGTACTACTATGTCGCCAATGGATGAAGCTGAACGAAAGTATATGTCAAAGGTACCATACGCAAATGTTGTTGGTAGCTTGATATATGCAATGGTTTGCACAAGGCCTGACATTTCACAAGCTGTTGGAGTTATTAGCAGATATATGCACAATCCAGGGAAGGAACATTGGCAAGCTGTGAAGTGGATTCTACGGTATATTCATAATACTGTAGATGTCGGGTTAGTTTTTGAGCAGGAAGACAATCAGTCTGTAGTTGGATATTGTGACTCAGATTTTGCGGGTGATATGGACAAACGAAGATCAACTACTGGTTATGTGTTTACTTTTGCAAAGGCACCAGTTAGTTGGAAGTCTACTTTGCAGTCAACAGTTGCTTTGTCTACAACAGAGGCAGAGTACATGGCTATTACAGAGGCTGTGAAAGAGGCAATTTGGCTTCAAGGATTGCTAAAGGAGCTTGGTGTTGAACAAAAAGGTATCACAATTTTTTGTGATAGTCAAAGTGCTATTCAATTAGCGAAGAACCAAGTGTATCATGCAAGGACGAAACACATTGATGTTCGGTATCATTTCGTACGAGAAATCATAGAAGAAAGTGGAGTCACAGTGAAGAAAATTCATACTACGGAGAATCCTGCTGATATGCTGACAAAGGTGGTGACTGCGGTCAAGTTTCAACATTGTTTGGATTTGATCAACATTGTTGAAAACTGAAGATTGAAGATGAAGACACAATCAAAATTTGTTATTGAGAGAAAATTGAAGATGTGGAATTTTGCCAAGGTGGAGATTTGTTGAATTTGGCAAATTTTTGTCCCACATCGGTGGGCTCTTGAGTTTTGGGGGGATTTTCCCCCTATAAAAGAAGGCCTAATGTTTAGGATTTAAACACACCTCTCATTTGCCTTCTCATCTGTTTAAGGCATTTGTATCTTCTCTCTTTAGTATTATTTCACTTGTATTTTTGGAGTGAAATAAAATATTAGTTGTGTCCGAGGAGTAGGCAAAATTAGCCGAACCTCGTAAATTCTGGTGTTCCCTTTATTGTTGCTTTATTGTCTTATTTATTATTTGGTGACTGTCATAATTTTTGGTATAGTAATTGTGACTTATTCACACTATATTCATTTGGCTTCCGCAACACGTATATCACCTTTAGTAGATTTAATCCCTAATGTATGTCAAAAGCAGATGAATTTGGTCCTGGAGCCCTAAAACTAATCGATTTTTCAGAACATGTTAACTTTAACCCAAGTAATCATTAGCTCCGCCAGCGACCTCTTACGGTTTTACTCCTCCCCTTACCCAACCCATAACGCGCCATAACCTATATATCAACACTTTTATAGAATTTCAAAAAAGAAAAGGGTAAAAGTTTTGATAATGGCAATTTTCTGAACTATCGAAGAATTAAGATATGGAACCCCAACTGAAGAAGAAAGTTAATATGAAAATGGCTTCAAAGGAAAAATAATCTTGAAAACGAAGTGCTCAACGAACCAGTATCACAGATTCATAATTCTTAAAGCCACTTCCTCTTATACCTCAACCCACAAGAAGGATTCTTGAATTAAGCAACACGAATGAACTCCAAAAGTACCCACTTGAGAGAACCAACATCTACGATGGCACCTTCTTGTTTAGCCTCTTAAATTAAAATAGATTATCACTAAAGTTCCGCCTACATGCAAAAGTTTTAAGAAATTTCAAAACAAGTTTTGCAAACCACGAAAATAAAGAACAGATGTTTTTTTTTTGCAAAAACATGTGAGGTGATGTTTGGCTTCAATATGGTTCATCTTAAAGTATATCACTACGGAGAACTAATAATTCTTTATAGCTCTAACAAAAAGAATTAACATTTCCAAAAAACACAAACAACCCAGTTCAAATAGGCAATTACTCAGACAAGAACAAATTCATATCTAAATAAATAACATGAGAGAAAAAGATGTAGGCTCAACTCAAAGTCCCAAAGAGACAACTTAACCGAAATTGGTTAGACACCCAAGAAGAAAAACGTCAGATAGCCCAAAAATCTAGTGGGGTCAAACAATAATTCCACATGAGATTCATGAAGATAAGAACTCTACATTGAATAGAAAGTGATACTCAATACACCAGATGAAAAGAAATCGAGCTTCCAAATCAACATAATGGCGGTTTTAGAGTAAAAAATACATTGCGAGGATATATGCCAAGTAATTTTGTAACAATTCGGCCGGTTGTTTTGAGTGTTTTAGCCTCGTTTCCCTATTTATTATTTCTTCTATGTTATATTATGATTATGTGACTTGTCGGGGTGGTTAGTTTTGGTTTCGTATGAGTTTCAGAGTGAATTGGGATGCTTAGTCCCAATGTTGGAAGCTTAAATTGAAAGAGTGATTGGAGTTTGACTTGTATGTAGATGACTCTGGATGGGGTTTTGACGGTTTCGATAGCTTCGTATGGTGATTTTGGACTTAGGATCATACTCGGATATTGATTTGGAGGTATGTAGGCCGTTTCAGCTTGAATTGACGAAAGTTAGAAAATTGAAGGTTTGGAAAGTTGAGAAGTTTGACCGGGAGTTGGCTTTATTGATATCGGGACCGGATTTCAATTTCAAAAGTTGGAATAGGTCCGTAGTTTCATTTATAATTCGTGTGCAAATTTTGAGGTCAATCGGAGTTCGTTTGGTATGAACCGATGTTAATTTTGGGCGTTGGGTGTTCATGATTTTCATAGGTTTGAATAGGGCCGTGATTCATAGAATCAAAGTTGTTTGATGTGATTTTAGGCCTCGAGTAGGTTCGCTATGTATTTTGAAACTTGTTGGTATGTTCGGACGGGATCCCTGAGGGCCCAAATGAGAATCGAATTGAAATCGGATCATTTTTGGAATTTGTTGATTGCTGAAGCTGCTGATGTTCTGGTGTCATCACACCTGCAGTAGGATTGGCCGTAGGTGCGGACACGTGGGTGCGAGAGTGCCATCGCAGATGCAAATTTGAGTGGACTGGGGGAGGACCGCATGTGAGGTCAACACTCCACAGAAGTGGGCTTGCAGAAGCGAGCCACTGGCCGTAGAAGCATGAGCGCAAGTGCGTTTTTGGTGCCCGTAGAAGCAGAATCTCAGGGCTTAAGTGAGAGATGCACCTGCGATGGAATTTTCGTAGGTGCGGAGTCGGAGAAGTGATCTATATTCCACAGAAACAGAAATCACTAGGCAAAAAAGGGGCAAATCAAGGGTTTTATTTTATTCTTGATCTTTTGATCTAGAGAGCTTGGTTTTTGGTGCTTTTTGAGAGAGATTTTCAAGGAGTTGATCGGGATAAATGATTCTAACTTAGATTTGGCTATTATACATGAATCCATAGTTGTTTTTATTACCCGAGGCTAATTCAGTTAGGAAGTCTTGTTAGTATTTGGAAGAAACTAATATAGAATTATTACCCGAGGCTAATTAACATAAACTCGCTCATATTTGTAAAGTCGTGAAATACATTGGATCGTTACTTGAGTGTAATTCCCCGTGTATCCATACTTGTAGCCATTGATCATTTTACTTGCTTTTTTGGTTAGTTTACCATTTTGCATTTAGTTATAAACATTTTCTAAAAATAATTCTAAGTGTTTTGCATTGCATAACAAGTGATAATTCTCTTATATTCCTAATCGCCTACATATTGTTCTCTGTGAGATTCAACCCCGACTCATAGTTGGGTAAATTATATTGTATGCGACCGTATCCATTTACTTTTTAGTAGTGGATTTGGACGTCATCACTCTGAACAAGTTCAGACAATTGTTGCAACTTCACACAATTCTCTGATGAAGATTCTATGTATAACTCAACTAGTAACACATTGGCCTATTCCTGCTTTAAGACTGCATGTGCACACAGCATTCAAAGGAACAGGAACTGTACATTTGCGTGCCTCTGTTGATCATCTTCTGAACACTGATAGGCTGCCTCCCAGTGGTATTAGCATGATATCATGCTCATTCTGGGGGTGGTCTTATGGTGCAAGGAGAGTCACATAGTAGCAAGATTTGGCCAGTGATTGTCACAAGAAAGCAGGAGGTAGAAACATCATGGTACAGCCCATTCTACTCACACGCAGTACTCTGAACAACTTTGGAATTTAAGTACTGTATGGGGATGTATCTTACCAGTGGTATTACCATTTTATAATTCTCATTTTGGGAATGATATAGCACCATACGAGAAAGAACTAAAGCTTGTTCTGGAGTAGGGAATTTGTGCAGCTGATAATGACTTTGTCCATTCAAGACTGGGTAAACAAGTATGCTTGGAAATGGTCCTTTCGAAACTTCTGCTAGAAATCCAATTATCCAATACCCAATCAAAAAGGTCAAAACTGGTGTGGTCTAGCTGCACAAACAGTCGACTAACCAGTCATATGATAATACGCAACAACTAACAAGGAATCTTTCTCGGCAAATGCATCACAACATTTGGAAAGACTAAGGTGTCAAACATAGTTCCACGCATCATCAGATTTTTAGACAGCTACAGCAATTGAAGGTACCGTTAGTGATTCAGTTTGACCAATTTGGTAAGCAAAACATGGCGCATGATGAGAGATTTCGAGGTGCTACACTGACGTTTTGCACGTGGTTAGAGGATACAAACGCCACCTTCAGCTTGAAGTTGTCTACCTCAAACTTTTGTAATAGTTAGGTGTAATTGCTTTTGCTCATTTTCCTTCCATTTGTACGTATCTTGTATTAACTGGATTCCTATTTTGGATTATTATTTATATATTTACCACAAGGAATCAAGTTGAGTGGTATATTTGCTTAAAAAAAAGTTCAAAAGTTCATTAAGCTTGAATCGCTGTGTGATTCATGATTTTAGTATTATTTGATATGATTTGAAGGCTCGACTAAGTTCATATGAGGTTTTGGGACTTGTTGGTATGTTTGGTTGAGGTCTCGGGGGCCTCGGGTGAGTTTTAGATGGTTAAGGGATCAATTTTTGGACTTGGTGTTATGGCTGAAGTTTTCTGGTGCCTATGTTTGGTTTCCTTACATGCGATTGCGTGGATGGGTCCGCGATCGCGTAGGCTTATTTGGACAGTGGTAAAATTTTACTCTACGTGTTCACGAGCTGGAGTACTCGATCGCATAGGTTAGACCAGGCAGAGCATCGCGAACGCGTGGGCTATGCCGCGTTTGTGGAGAGGAGTAGACTGGGACCCCACGCATTTGGTCTATGTGTTCGTGGAAGGGGAGTCATGTTCGCGAAGCCTGGGGTCAGTTAGGCACTGCGTTCGTGAGTGTTACCTCGCGTTTGCATAATAGGATTTTGGCGTCAGAATAGTTTGTGCTACGCGAACGCGAGAGGGGGGTTGCGTTCGGAAGAAGGGTCACCTAGGCAAAAACTTTTTTTTAGGGAAATCCGTAGCTAAATTTTTCATTAAACACCACCAAAATAAAAAATACATAAGCCATTCGAGCTATCGAGCCAGGTCATCTAAATTTCCTTTATCCCGTCCCAACTAACCCCCCCAAAAAAACGAAAACAAAAAGAAAGAAAACCTTAAAAAGAGGGTATCTATTTATCAAGGAAAGGGCTGAAAGGGATTCCTACATCAACTTTGCCATAATTTTCTGCAATTCAACAACTGTTCAGTTTTTAATCATCCTCCTCCTCCTCTTCGCTTCCATCATCGTCCTTGTCATCATCATGAACCTCAGACTTTGACTTGTCTGATTCCTCCTCTTCTGCATCACCAGCCTGTTTTCTGTTATAGGCATCCATGTTCTTTTGGTATTCAGCCTTTCTTTTCTCAGCCTTTGCCCGGTAAGGTGCTTTCTCAGCATCTGACAATTTTTTCCACGCGTCTCCGCCAGCTTTACTAACAGCGGCAACAGATTTGTTGTTTGGGTGCTTTTCCTTGTACGTCTTCCTAAACTCCTCCATGAAAACGAAGAAGGCATTTGGAGGCCTCTTAGGCTTGTTTGGATCCTTCACGACTTTCTTCGCTTTCTTCGTCTCCGTAGCCTTCTTCCTTACTCCAAGCTTGGAATCAGCTCCAGCCTTAGATTTAACTCCTTTCATGACGAAACCTCTAGAGAGAGAGAAACAAATAGATGTATATTCCTTTGGTGCGTTGTGAGTGAATTGGTTGAGCGAAGGGGCGAGAGATGAGAAAGTTCCAAGTGAGGGACTGTAAAAGAATTTTGCATAGTGTAAATATCGAATCATAGGCAGAAACTTAAATATTTCATAACGAGGGTTTGAGTTCATATCACAAATTTGATTTTGGGATCTCGGTAGGAGGCGATTCTTGGATAGATTTTACGTGGGTGATTGGGGTAAGTGATTATTACTTAGTTTTGGTTAAATTCCATGTTTATGTCTTTGATTTCATCATTTAATTAGTGATTTGGGGTGAAAATTAGAAAAAATGGAGGAAAGTTCTTAGGTCAATTTTTGGGGATTTGATCGAGATTTTGGTATCGGATTTAAGTAATTTTTGTATGGGTGGACTCATGGTTGAATAGGTGTCCAGATTTTGTGACTCTTATCAAATTTCGAGACCCGGGGGCAACTTTTTGGGTTGACTTTTTGACTTTTGATTAAGATTTTAGCATTTTCTTATGGAATTGATTCCTTTAGCTTGTGTTGATTGTATCGAACTGTTTGTGTCTATATTCGAGCCATTTGGAGGCCGTTTCACAAGGTAAGGGCTTGTCGGAGTAGGGATTTGCATAGTCTGAGGTAAGTAACACTTCTAAACTTGGTTCTGAGGGTACAAAACCCTGAATTATGTGTTATGTGATTGGTGTTTAGGTGACGCACATGTTATGCGATGGGCGTGCACAGTAAGAACTGTAACTTGGTCGATTCCATGAAATTGTATAGTTGATTTATCATGTTGTTATCCATATTTTCATCATGTGATAAAGTAATTGAGTTGTCAGTCACGATAGAAATCATGCTTAGGCCATGTGTTGGTACTGTAAGGGCTCGTAGAGGCCGTGTTAAATGTTGAGTTAGTTGCTAAACTGTCATTTTGTACTTAGTCATAGCTTTTATTGTATATTAGATCTCAGTCTATGTTGTCCTTTTATTGATACATTATACCTTCATTATTTGGGCTGATTATCATGATTTTTGAGAGCCCGAGTGATTGGAGAAATTGATGACTGAGTGAGGCCGAGGGCCTGATTGTGAGGATATTTATGGGAGCGGGTTGCACTCCACAGTAGGTTAATTTGATTCATGTCATGATTGTCCTATTATAGCGCTTGGGCTAGAAATGCCCCTCCGGAGTCTGCACATCCACAGTGAGCACAGGTACCTACTAAGTGCGAGTACGAGTGATTGGGAAGAATGAATGATTGTGAGGTTGGAGTGAAAGGGAGGACTGAGTGACTGTTATCTGAGAGTATGCACCTAATTTCATTATTGTTGTACTTCAACTGGCATATATCACTGTCATGTAGTTACTGAGATGTACTATTTCCTGTTTCAATTGAACTTGACATGAATTAACTATTTTGGCCTTAACTGTCAAACTTGAGAGCATGCCTACTTTCCTGTACTGTATTTCTGATATTGAACTACAGTCACTACTTTCGGTCCAATAGTTAGTCTTGTTACATACTGAGTTGGTTCTACTCACGCTACACCCTGCACTTCGTGTGCAAATCTAGGTATTTTCGGACACAGTGGGAGCTGATTATATGAGCAACTTGATCATTCGGAGATTTCGAGGTAGCTACCCGGCGTTTGCAGACCTTGACTCTCCCTCCCTATCTTTCAGCTTTATGTATTTAGTTACAGCTTTTCATAGACAATATTTTTCAGACTTGTGTTGTATAGACGCTCATGTACTCAGTGACACCCTGGTTTGGGAATTTTTGAGTTGAGTTTTGACCTTTTATCCAGTTATGAAAGCTTTAATTATTCAATTCTGTTTTAGTTCATCTCTTTATCTAAAAGTGTTGGAATTTATTGAGTTGTCGGCTTGCCTAGTACCACGTAAGGCACCATCACGACAGTCCATGTTTTGGGTCGTGACAGCAGGTGCGGTCACACCAGAACCCCTGCCAAGCCAGCATAGCCAAAATGATCCAAAACGATCTGAACCTCATCCGAAACTCATCCAAGCCCCTCAGGACCCCGTCTGAAAATACCAACAAGTCCCATAACATAACACGAACTTACTTGAGGCCTCAAATCATACATAACAATATTGAAACCACGAATCATACCTCAAATCGAACTTAATGAACTTTAAACTTTCAACTTCCAAAACTTGTGCGAACTATAACAGATCAACTCAGAATAACTTAAAAATTTGTACACAAGTCCCAAATGATATAACGAAGCTATTCTAATTCTCGAGACCACAATCCGAATCCGATATCATCATAGTCAACTCCCGATCAAATTTATAAACATTTCAAACCTTCAAATTGCCAACTTAATCCAAATAGTGTCGAAACCTTCTAGAAACATCCAAATGAAAATTCGGGCATACCTCCAAGTCCAAAATCACCATCCTAACCTAACGAAACCATCAAAACTCTGATTTGGGGTCAAATACACAAAATTCAAATTTGGTTAACTCTTCCAATTTAAAGCTTCCTAGTTAAGAATCATTCTTCCAAATCAATTCTGAATCACTTGAAAACTAAAATCAGTGATTCACACAAGTCATGATATATCATATGAAGCTAGTCAAGATATCAAACAGTTGAATAGAATGCAAATTCTCAAAACGACCAGTTGGGTCGTTACAGAATTTTTCCTAATAATTAATATTGTTTGTCACACACAGGGATGATGTATATATAAGGTGATGAGCGTATATACATGTGCCATGGGTATTTATACTCGAAGTAGATTCTAGACTACTTTATGTCTTATTTGATTGTGTGTTCTACTAGTTCTATATTTTACTCAATTGATTGACTACATAAGCATAATTAATCATGCTAGAGTTAATGTAGAGGCTAATGATATCTTATTTTGAGCATGATCAACTATTCTTGAGTTCATCGCTATACTTGCATTAGACGTAGTCACATGTATATTATGAACGCATGTCTGTCGTTGTTATTCTTATGTTATGCCTTAAATTGATGTATGCCTACTAGAGTTATCTTACCCATGTTAAAGATTATAAAATGTCTTTTGATATTTATTTAGGCATGATGATGATTTGGATGATGTATTACATGTATGGTTTGTGGTCATACATACATATAGGCATACATCCAACCTAGGCAGAGGCGGATGTAGTGTGTTAGTTATGGGTTCAATTAAAATTTATGTAATGTCTTTCGATGCAGAGTAGAAATTTATGTGTAAAAATTCATTAAAATTGCAAAAATAATAGATTTTAACCCATAACTTTAAAAATATAATGGGTTCAATGTTAAAAATCTTAAAAGTTGAACCCATAGAGTTTAAATCCTGGATCCGCCTCTGAACCTAGGGATCATCTCTTATATACATCCATATATCCATGCATGGTTATTTCTCTGTCCATGTGCATTGTATATGCTTACATCATATTCATATGGATACATCACTGCATATGATTCTCGGATATGGACTGAGGTTATGACATGATGTTTCTGTCGTGCGGATATTGTGATATTATTATTGATTTGGCATGAGATCTTTGTCGTGAGATAATTGTGATATTGTTTTTAATTTGACACGAGGTCTTTGTCGTGTGGTAAATTTGATGTGAATTTATATTGGCACGAGGTCTTTGCCATGCGTTTATGGTGATATTGATATTATTGCAACACGAGGTTTCTGTCATGCAGTATATGAGGCTTCGTCCATGCATCGTGTGGATAAGGATCCATCTTCCTAGGATCGTCCTCTCATATTTCTCTCTTGATGGCGTATACGCAGGTTGTGAGAAATTGATAGCTTCCTAGTTGATTGTTATGTAAGATCCAATGTGATAAGTAATTGAGCATGAAGGTGGAAGCTTGCCCATTCAAGTGAATCATTTGTGCATATACACGCATTTATATGTTCTCCCCATGCATATAATCTATCTATGCAAGTTGATACATTTTGCAATGCATGTGACATTATTAATGAGCTGTTTTACTCTTAGAAAGTATCAAATGGATATAAAAAGAGAGTTATTATCATACATTGATATGTTGGACCCATGTAAAGGTTTCATAAACATACCAATTAGAAATTGATATGAAATTGGATCATTATTGTATATAAACACTCTACATACATGTGGAGTATTTGTGTATACGTTGGTGTATGTCTTTTTTGTGCACAGATTTGGTACAAGTTGTATTTTCTTTGACCTGTTTAATTGGAAAAAAATATTTATTATCTCTTTTTCAACTATGCATCTTTATTTGCGATATTTACTGTTCTATGACTATTTCCCTGGATACTTTTCTGCCCTATATATGCTATTACACTGCACGGGTTATATGAGTGAGTATCTTTTGACTTAAAAACCTCGTCAGTGCTTCACTGAGATTACTCAAGTTACTTACCGAGTACATGAGGTCAGTTGTACTCATACTACACTTATGCACCTTGTGTGTAGATTTTGGAGTTGAGTTGTTGTGGAGGACAAAGCCTATCATTAACGACGTACCATCATTCCATATATAAACTACTACTTGTTCATGGTAGCTTAGGACTTATATTTCTGTTTATATAAATTTCAAATAGATGATGTATTTTTCTTCAAACTAGAGTTGTATTCTTATTCTTAATCGCTCATGACTTGTACTACCAGTTCTTTTGATAGTTGTATTGATTTTCATATTCTTATTTATTATTATTGATGATTTTTCATTAGAGTTGCATCTTTGATTATTTAGCTTACCTAGCGGGTTGAGTTAGGTGCCATCACTATTATGTGAGATTTTGGATCGTGACACTCCCAAACACACAAATCTGAACAACTAATGGTACGTGCAAGTATGAGGGTGTCTAGCCCATTCCCTAACCCTCAGCTTTTACACCTGGGAAGGTTAACCACATTTTTCTTTTCTGAATCTAGAGTGTTGATACCCAATTTTCCTTATATTTTTAATTTTTAATATATATACACTTCCAAAATAGCATATATGCATATATAAGCATGCATAAGCATTTTTATAATTTTTCTATAATTTTAAAGGCTTCAAATTGATTTATTTCTTCCCTTTTACTTATAAAAATTCCAATAATTATCCTTCAAATTATTTTTTGTTGTGATTTAGCTATCAAAATTCTATATTTATGCCAAAATTGTTTAAATATTTTTAGCATATTTTTTATAACTGCATTTACATTTTTTAAGTTAATTTGCATAAATTTGCAATACTAGCCCTATTAGTGCATAATTACGTTATTAATACATAAAATAGTCTTTTATATTTTTAAAATATTAAACAACTATTTTAATCATTTTAGTACACGAAATTTGTTTTTTCGAAAATAATTTTATTATTTTTTATAAATTATATAGTACTGAAAATGGCTATTTAAAATATGGCCTAATTATATTTCAATTGTAGCCCCAATTCAACCTTAATCCTAACCCAAATTTCCAGCCCAGTACCCAATTAAACTACCCAGACCCAATACCCATCCGCCCAAACCCAATACCCGGCCAAATCTTGGCCGTTGATCGTTTTGATCAATGGACCAGGTTTTTCCTTTCCTAATTAAACTAACCTATACCCCCCCAAACCTAATTCATTTCACGACCTACCCCGCCGCCCTAAAATCCTCTCTACTCTCAAAACGCTCTCACCCTAACCCTAATCCCCAATCTTACTGACCCCCATCTATGGTTATCTCCGATGACCTCTCATCATCTCTCAAGCCTCCAATGGCCTCTCTCATATCACTCTTTCCATCTCTAAGGCCCTCAAGGGACCAGGGCTATGTCGACTTGTATCTAGGGTTCATCTCTCACCTGTTCAAGGCCATTCTGGTGTGATTTCGAGTGAGATCGTCCTATATTAGCCACGATCTATGATTTTCTAAACAAGTTTCTTCATCTCTGTATGGTTCTCTTCGAAACCTTAATTTCGTTTCTAAACTTCCTAGATCCGTACAGATCTAAGACGATTTGAGTTTATTTCTTGTGTGTTTTACAATAGCCTTGTAAGAATCATATAATTTCAAGTGATTTTTCATTTTTCCTAAAACTAGGGTTTCTGAAAGTTCTTTTTAAAATTTGTTTGATAATTCTTTGTGTTTAAACTTCTGCTTCTCATACATTTTTGACTAATTCTATAAACCTGCTGCAACCCGAGCCCGTTTGTACTGAAAACCTTAATCTTATGGGGTTATTTGTTTGGTTTCTGGATGTTGGTACCTCTGATTGTGTTCTTGCCTTGGGTTCTTGTAACTTCTCATGATTTACTTGTCCTATTATGCTTCTACTGAATTTTCTTAGTTCAACATTTCACTGATATTATGAACTTGTGTTTATACCGACCATTCATGCAAAACTTGTATGCTTCTCTTTGAATCAGTATCGTTTAACCATGAGTTTTGTTAAAGCTGTGTGAAATCCCGACTATTCATGCTATACCTCATTTTATATGCTAAGCATGCTGCTTCTTTCATGACATTCTGAACCCTTGATTACTCAGAATCCCTTATTTTCTGGTTTAATTTGACCCCTTTCCATCTAACGTTTGATCCATACTTGTTTACTCAATTTGATTGAATTTACCTGCCTTAATTGTTTTTTCTTGCCTTGTTTGCATTCTGCTGATTGTTATTGATTTGTTTCCTTAATTAAACTATTGTGCATTTACCCTTAATTACCTGTTCTTTACCTAAATACTTAGTATGTTTTACCGTTGATTGAAATTGTCCCTCGATTAAGGGAAGATCTTATTGATTTACGTGTGATTTCCCTAATTTACTACTTAATTGATCTCTTACCTTGTTTTGTTGAGTTTTGATTCCTATATAAACCTCTTATTCTTTTAAGTTCTAGACAACGACCATAACAAGAAGACTAGTTCGAAATTCTCTCTTATACTCAAAGCTTTCTGCTCTTTTCTGTTACTTGCTACTTCTATTGAACTAGCCGGCTGTAAGTCAAGGCTAGTTATTGCACTACACTGCTCTATACTTTGTGTCTGCTCTCCTTAATCGGTATGTTCTGATTTAATTACAAGTTCAAAACTCTATGTGTCCTCTTACTGCATTAGCTTATTGCATCCTGTCTATCATTTGGCTTTTTGATATGTAACTAGCATGCTTAAATCCTGATTTTACTTAGCATATATGAGTATGTGACGACCCAAAGGGTCATCACCGTAATTCTTCCTTGTTCCGTGCTTCCGAGGCCTTGAAAACCTCACTTTTAATTGCCTCGATATTGCGTGCGCAGTCCGGGCGCCAAGCCAAAAAGCTTTTATGTTGAAATATGCGAATTTTGTGAGAAATTTGATGAATTTTGATATTAATATGCATAATATTGACTTCGGTCAACATTTTGGGTAAACGGACCCGGATCTGTGATTCGACGGTCCCGGAGGGTCCGTAGAAAAATATGAGACTTGGGCGTGTGCCCGGAATTAAATTCCGAGGTCCCAAGCCCGAGAAATGAATTTTTGTGTGAAATTGTTTTCTGAAATTAATTAAGGAAAATGAAGAAGAAAATTGATCGGAAAACTGTGGTATCGGGCTCGTATTTTGGTTCCGACGCCCGGTACGAGTCTTAATTATGTTTTAAGCACTATTTATAAAATTTGGCTAAAAATGGACATCATATGACGTGTTTCAGACTTAAAATGGGGAATTTGAGTTTTATGAAAGTTGAGAGAAAATCATGTGTTTTGAGGCTTGATTCTATGTATATGATGTTATCTTGGCGATTTGATCGGACGAGTAAGTCCGTAAGATGTTTTAAGGTTGTGTGCATGTTTGATTTGGAGCCCCGAGGGCTCGGGTGAGTTTCGAGTGGGGCCCGGGAGGTCTTAAACTTAAAAAAAAATGCAGGTTCAGGTGTTGCAGGTCCGGCGCGGCCGCGGCCATTTCCGCGCGGTCCGCGCTGGCAGCCACGCAGCCGCGACACTTTTCTGTGCGGTCCGCGTGGTGGGGTTCAGAGGGGGTAGCCAGGTCGACCAGCGCGGCCGCGCACCAAATCAGTGCGGTCCGCGCTGGGTGAGTTCAGAGGAAGCCCACTTCTCCCCTCCCTCAGCGCGGCCGCGGTGCATTTCTGTGCGGTCCGCGCCAGCCCCCGGCAAAATGTATAAATCCGGGATTTTCAGTCATTTTTCCACTTTTCAAAAACCCAAAACCTAAAGGGCGATTTTCCAAACAACTTTTCTTCTTCAAAACGATTGGTAAGTGATTTCTAACTCATTTTCTTCACTTCTTAACATCTTTAACATGATTTCAACTTCAAAACAAAGATTTTCATGGGGGAAATTGGGTGTTTTGGGTAGAACCTAGGTTTTCTACAAATTGAGGAGTTGGACCTCAATTTGAGGTCCGATTTCTAAACAAATCATATATTTGGATTCGTGGGAGAATGAGTAACCGGGTTTTGGTCCGAACCTCGAGTTTCAACCACGTGGGTCCGGGGGTGTTTTTGACCTTTTTGGGAAAAACCTTGTAAAATTATTTTCAAACATTGGGAGTGATTCATTTAGTAATTATTAATGTGATTAAGTAACTTATGACTAGATTCGAGCGGATTGGTGGTGGAATCAAGAGGTAAAGCTATAATTGAGACTTGAGTGGTGTTCAAGGCATCGAGGTAAGCGTTTGTTCTAACTTTGGCTTGAGGGAATAGGATTAGGATGTTATTTGCTACTTGCTAATGTGGAGTACGGTGTATAGGCATGGTGACGGTTATCTATGCACCGGAGTCTAGCATGACCGTGGATCTTAATTGCTTTTAATTCGAATAATGTGACACAATCTCCTTGTTTACTTAATGAGTTTCATATAATGTGAACGATTGAGGTAGAATTGTGATTGGTGTACTTTTGGAGCGTTAGCTCGAACATGAATGTGTTAGTTGGGGAAGAGGTGATTTAAAAAGAGAATGTGTTGTGAGTACTCCCTTGCCGGGATGTGTAGACTGATATATACTCTCCCTTGTCGGGATATTTTGGGATGTTAGCTGTACCCTTGTCGGGTTAAAGGTATTGAGTTGTTATCCTCCCCTGAAGGGGTCTACCATATGAAGTCAGATATTATATACTATGTTATGGGATCGTGTGGCACGCCGTCCACTTATATATGATATTATGGGATCGTGTGCCACGCCGTCCACTATATATGATATTATGGGATCGTGTGGCACGCCGTCCACTTATATATGATATTATGGGATCGTGTGGCACGCCGTCCACTTATATATATGATATTATGGGATCGTGTGGCACGCCGTCCACTTATATATGATATTATGGGATCGTGTGGCACGCCGTCCACTTATATATGATATTATGGGATCATGTGGCACGCCGTCCACTTATATATGATATTATGGGATCGTGTGGCACGCCGTCCACTTATATATGATATTATGGGATCGTGTGGCACGCCGTCCACTATATATGATATTATGGGATCGTGTGGCACGTCGTCCACTTATATATGATATTATGGGATTGTGTGGCACGCCGTCCACTTATATATGATATTATGGGATCGTGTGGCACGCCGTCCACTTATATATGATATTATGGGATCGTGTGGCACGCCGTCCACTTATATATGATATTATGGGATCGTGTGGCACGTCGTCCACTTATATATGATATTATGGGATCGTGTGGCACGCCGTCCACTTATATATGATATTATGGGATCGTGTGGCACGCCGTCCACTATATATATATATATATATATATATATATATATATTATGGAAACTGGAGTTCTTTTGTTTATTCCCGATATTTCATTTTTATCTGTTACTCCCCGATAGCATGTCCCCTCCCAGCTTTACTTTGTATTATCTTGTTATTGTTTTCTTGCACTTGCTATATATATCTGTACAGGTTAATTGTGGTAGGTCCTGTCTAGCCTCGTCACTACTTCGCCGGGGTTAGGCCAGGCACTTACCAGCACATGGGGTCGGTTGTGCTGATGCTGCACTCTGTGCATTTTTGTGCACAGATCAGGGAGCAGCTTTCGAACCGCAGCAGTAGGACTTTTTGGGAGCTATCTTCAGTCCAGAGATTCTCGAGGTAGCCTAGCTGGCGTTCGCAGGCCGAAGTCCCTTTCCATGTTTTTCATTTGTTTATCTTGTATCAGACAAACATGATGTATTTTCCTTTCAGACATTGTTTGTAGCATTCTGTAGTAGTCTGTGAGCTAGTGACACCAAACTCTGGGTAGCATTTTGGTTCAAACTTCCACACTTTTGGTTTTCAGTTGTTTTAAATTTAAAGTCTTCAGCTTAGATTTTGTCTCGCTTATTATATTGTTGAAAGAAAGCAGGAAAGGTGTTTTAAACATTTGGCTTGCCTAGCTCCGATAGTAGGCGCCATCACGACACCCGATGGTGGAAAATCCGGGTCGTGACAAGTTGGTATCAGAGCACTCGGTTACTTAGGTCTCACAACTCGCGGACAAGCTCAGTAGAGTCTGAGGGATCGGTACGGAGACGTCTGTATTTATCCCGCAGAGGCTACTGAGTTAGGAAAACTTCACTTTGTTCATTCTTGTCGTGCGATTCTGTTTCTCAAGTACTGATTGTCTTTCCACTCTGTTCTTTCGTAGATGGCGAGAACACGTGCTTCCTCTTCTACCGTGCAGCTACCTGAGCCCCCAGCAGCAGCTCCTATTAAGGGCAAAGAGCGAGGTCGGGGCAGAGCTCAGCCCCGAGCAGCAGTCCTAGCGACGGAGCCTCAGGTCGATTTTGAGGAGGAGGTTCCGGCCCCAGCGGTTCCAGTGGGCCCAGCTCAGGTCCCAGAGGGTTTCATAGTCACTCCAGTGCTTTAGGACGCTTTGGTCCGACTGGTAGGCTTTATGGAGGGCATTTCTAGAGCGGGTTTGCTTCCCGTAGCTCCAGCCACATCTCAGGCTGGGGAGGAGTTCGGACTCCCGATACTCGTACTCTAGAGCCGGTAGCTCCTCAGGCTCAGGTTCCAGCAGTTCAGCCAGCTGTGGCAACCCAGCTAGGTATTGCGGCTCAGTCTAGTGATGGTGCGGCTATGTCCGCGAATGCTTTGTGGAGGCTTGATTGTTTCACCAAGCTCTTCACTACTACATATAGTGGCACTCCCTCAGAGGATGCTCAGGATTTCATCTTCAGCTGTTATGAGGTTCTATGGACTATGGGCATTGTAGAGACCAATGGGGTCGACTTCGCCACTTTTCGCCTGGCAGGATCCGCCAAGACTTTGTGGAGGGATTTCTGTGTAGCCAGGCCAGCAAGGTCGCCATCATTGACCTGGGATCAGTTTTCAGAGTTATTTATGGGGAAGTTTCTTCTAGTTACTCAGCGAGATGCTCTTCGCAGGCAGTTTGAGCGTCTCCAGCAGGGTCCTATGACGGTTACCCAGTACGAGACCCAGTTCATTGATCTCGCTCGTCATGCCATTGTGATACTTCCCACCGAGAGAGAGAGAGAGGGTGCAGAGGTTTGTCGATGGGTTGGTTCAGCCGATCCGTGTTCAGATGGCCATGAGTGCCGGGAGTGAGATTACATTTCAGGAGGCGGCAGATGGTGCCCGTCGGATAGAGCTGGCACTTTCTCAGGGAGGTGGTAATGGGTCTGATAAGAGGCCCCGTCATTCGGGTAGATTCGGTGGTACCTCGTCTGGAGGTAGGGATTCTTATGGTAGAGGCCATCCTTCGAGGCCCTTTCAGTCAGCTCTCCAGGCTTCTCATGGTACACCAGATGATCGTGGTTCTCAGCTGCAGTATTCTGACCAGCAGCTCTTCAGTTCACCATCAACACCTATCAGTGCACGACCACTTCGTTATTCTCAGCAGCCGAGGGCTTGTTATACTTGCGGCGATGTGAGTCACATTGCCAGATATTGCCCTCGAGCTTCCATCAGCTCGCAGCAGCAGGGTCCTCGCTCGATGATTCAGGCACCAGTTGCCCCACAGCCTGCCCAGCCAGCTAGAGGCGGGGGTAGAGGACATAGAGGTAGAGGTAGAGGCCTTAGAGGTGGAGCTCAGACCGCTAGAGGTAGGGGTCAGCCAGCAGCAGATCGTCCCAGGGATATGATTCAGGGAGGTGGGGCCTAGCCCCGTTGTTATGCCTTGCCAGCCAGGCCAGAGGCTGAGTCATCAGATGCTGTGATTACAGGTACTATTCTGGTCTGTGATAGGGATGCTTCTGTGCTATTTGATCCCGGATCTACGTATTCATATGTGTCGTCCTATTTTGCACCCTATTTGGTTATGCCTAGTGAGGCCTTGAGTATTCCTGTATACGTGTCTACACCAGTGGGGGATTCTATAGTGGTGGACCGGGTTCATCGTTCCTGTGTTGTGGTATTCAGGGGTCTTGAGACCCGTGTTGACTTGTTGCTCTTGGATATGGTGGATTTCAACGTCATATTAGGGATGGATTGGTTGTCCCCGTATCATGCGATCATGGATTGCCATGCCAAGACCGTGACCTTGGCATTGCCAAATTTGCCCCAACTAGAGTGGAGAGGGACTCCTGGTCATTCTGCTCGCAGCGTTATTTCTTATGTGAAGGCTCAACGCATGGTCGAGAAGGAATGCCTAGCTTATCTGGCCTATGTTCGCGACTCCAGCACTGAGGTCCCGTCTATTGATTCTGTTCCTATTGTTCGGGAGTTTCCCGAGGTCTTTCCTTCGGACCTGCCGGGCATGCTGCCCGACAGGGATATTGATTTTTGTATTGATCTGGCTCCGGGCACTCAGCCCATTTCCATTCCGCTGTATCGTATGGCGCCGCCAGAATTGAAAGAGTTAAAGGATCGCTTCAGGATTTACTTGAGAAGGGTTTCATTAGAACCAGTGTTTCGCCTTGGGGTGCACCAGTGCTATTTGTGAATAAAAAGGATGGTTCGATGAGTATGTGCATTGATTACCGGTAATTAAACAAGGTGACAATTAAGAACAAGTACCCACTACTGAGGATCGACGACTTATTCAACCAACTTCAGGGTGCGAGGTTGTTTTTCAAAGATAGATTTGAGATCTGGCTACCACCAGCTGAGGATCAGGGCATCTGATGTCCCTAAGACAACATTTCGCACTCGGTATGGGCACTATGAGTTTTTGGTCATGTCATTCGGATTGACTAATGACCCAGCAGCGTTCATGGAGTTGATGAACCGAGTGTTCAGACCTTATTTGGACTTGTTTGTGATAGTCTTCATTGACGATATTCTTATATACTCCCGCAGTCAGGAGGAGCATGAGCAGCACCTCAGAGCAGTTCTTCAAACCCTGAAGGATAGTCAGTTGTATGCTAAGTTCTCGAAGTGCGAGTTTTGGTTGAGTTCGGTCACCTTCCTAGGTCATATCATATCAGCAGCAGGTATTCAGGTAGACCCGAAGAAGATAGAGGCAGTCAAGAATTGGCCTCGACCAGCTTCAGTTACGGAGATTCGGAGTTTCCTGGGGTTAGCAGGTTACTACCGTCGGTTCGTGGAAGGGTTTTCATCCATTGCAGCCCCTATGACTAGATTGACCTAGAAAGGTGCTCAGTTCAGATGGTCAGACGAGTGTGAGGCGAGCTTTTAGAGGCTCAAGACAGCTCTGACCATGACACCGGTGTTGGTTTTGCCCACAGGTTCAGGGCCTTATACAGTCTATTGTGATGCATCTCGCATTGGACTTGGTGCAGTGTTGATGCAGGATGGCAAGGTCATTGCCTATGCTTCGAGGCAGTTGAAGGTTCACGAGAAGAACTATCTAGTGCATGATTTGGAGTTGGCAGCCATTGTTCACGTATTGAAGATTTGGAGACACTATCTGTATGGTGTGGCGTGTGAGGTGTTCATGGATCATAAGAGTCTTCAGTATTTGTTCAAGCAAAAGGAGTTGAATTTGAGGCAGAGGAGGTGGTTGGAATTGTTGAAAGATTATGACATCACTATCTTATATCACCCGGGAAAGGCCAATGTGGTGGCCGATGCATTGAGTAGGAAGTCAGCCAGTATGTGCAGTCTTGCTTATATTCCGGTTGGTGAGAGACCGCTTGCTTTGGACGTGCAGGCTTTGGCCAATCAGTTTGTGAGGTTGGACATTTCTGAGCCTAGTTGAGTATTAGCTTGCACTGTCGCTCGTTCTTCGTTATTGGAGCGTATCCGTGATCGGCAGTTCGATGATCCCCATTTGTGTGTCTTGAGGGACACGGTGCAACGTGAAGGTGCCAAGAAAGTGACCTTAGATGATGATGGTGTATTGAGATTGTAGGGGCGAGTTTGTGCCCAATGTTGATGGGATTCGAGAGTTGATCTTAGCGGAGGCCCACAGTTCTCGGTATTCTATTCACCCGGGCGTCGCGAAGATGTATCAGGATTTGAGGCAGCACTATTGGTTGCGGGTAATGAAGAAAGACATTGTTGTATATGTGGCTCGTTGTTTGAACTGTCAGCAGGTTAAGTACGAGTATCAGAGGCCCGATGGTTTATTTCAGAGGATTGAACTTCTCGAGTGAAAGTGGGAGAGGATTACTATGGATTTTGTTACTGGACTTCCGATGACTCGGAAGAAGTTTGATGCGGTTTGGGTTATTGTTGATAGGCTGACCAAGTCAGCGCATTTTGTTCCTATTGAAGCCACCTATTCGTCTGAAAGGTTAGCCGAGATTTATATCAGGGAGATTGTTCACCTTTATAGGGTGCCGCTATCTATCATTTCGGATCGGGGTACGCGGTTTACCTCGCATTTATGGAGAGCGGTTCAGCGAGAGTTTGGCACCCAGGTTGAGTTGAGTACATCATTTCATCCCCAGACGGACGGTCAGTCCGAGAGGACTATTCAGATCCTTGAGGACATGCTCCGAGCCTGTGTCATTGATTTTGGAGGCTCGTGGGACCAGTTTTTGCCTTTAGCAGAGTTCGCCTACAACAACAGCTACCAGTCCAGCATTCAGATGGCTCCGTATGAGGCATTGTATGGTAGGCGATGTCGGTCTCCAGTTGGATGGTTTGAGCCGGGAGAGGCTCGATTATTGGGTACGGATCTGGTTCAGGAGGCCTTGGACAAGGTCAGGATTATTCAGGATAGACTTCGTACAGCTCAGTCCAGACAGAAGAGTTATGCAGACCGCAAGGTCAGAGATGTTTCTTTCATGGTTGGTGAGCGGGTATTGCTCCGTGTATCGCCTATGAAGGGCGTGATGAGATTTGGGAAGAAGGGCAAGCTCAACCCTAGATTCATCGGTCCATTTAAGATTCTTGATCGTGTGGGAGAGGTGGCTTATAGACTTGCCTTGCCACCTAGCTTGCCAGTTGTGCATCCCGTGTTTCATGTATCTATGCTCCGGAAGTATCGCGGAGATCTAGCGCACGTGTTGGATTTCAGCACTATCCAATTGGACAAAGATCTATCATATGAAGAGGAGCCGGTGGCTATTCTAGACCGGCAGGTTCGACAGTTGAGGTCAAAGAGTTTTCCTTCGGTGCGTGTTCAGTGGAGAGGTCAGCCTCCTGAGGCATCGACCTGGGAGTCCGAGTCCGATATGCGGAGCCGCTATCCTCATTTATTTCCCGACTCAGGTACTTCCTTCTTTTGTCCGTTCGAGGACGAACGATTGTTTTAGAGGTGGAGAATGTGACGACCCAAAGGGTCATCACCGTAATTCTTCCTTGTTCCATGCTTCCGAGGCCTTGAAAACCTCGCTTTTAGTTGCCTCGATATTGCGTGCGCAGTCCGGGCGCGAAGCCGGAAAGCTTTTATGTTGAAATATGCGAATTTTGTGAGAAATTTGATGAATTTTGATATTAATATGCATAATATTGACTTTGGTCAACATTTTGGGTAAACGGACCCGGACATGTGATTCGATGGTCCCGGAGGGTCCGTAGAAAAATATGGGACTTGGGCGTGTGCCCGAAATTAAATTCTGAGGTCCCAAGCCCGAGAAATGAATTTTTGTGTGAAATTATTTTCTGAAATTAATTAAGGAAGAAGAAAATTGATCAGAAAATTGTGGTATCGGGCTCGTATTATGGTTCCGATGCCCGGTACGAGTCTTAAATATGTTTTAAGCACTATCTGTAAAGTTTGGCTAAAAACGGACGTCATATGACGTGTTTCAGACTTAAAATGGGGAATTTGAGTTTTATGAAAGTTGAGAGAAAATCATGTGTTTTGAGGCTTGATTCTATGCATATGATGTTATCTTGACGATTTGATCGTACGAGTAAGTCCGTAAGATGTTTTAAGGTTGTGTGCATATTTGGTTTAGAGCCCTGAGGGCTCAGGTGAGTTTCGAGTGGGGCCCGGGAGGTCTTAAACTTAAAAAAAATGCAGGTTCAGGTGTTGCAGGTCCGGCGCGGCCGCGGCCATTTCCGCGCGGTCCGCGCTGGCAGCCACGCGGCCGCGGCACTTTTCTGTGCGGTCCACATGGTGGGGTTCAGAGGGGGTAGCCAGGTCGACCAGCGCGGCCGCGCACCAAATCAGTGCGGTCCGCGCTGGGTGAGTTCAGAGGAAGCCCACTTCTCCCCTCCCTCAGCGCGGCCGCGGTGCATTTCTGTGCGGTCCGCGCCAGCCCCCGGCAAAATGTATAAATCCGGGATTTTCAGTCATTTTTCCACTTTTCAAAAACCCAAAACCTAAAGGGCGATTTTCCAAACAACTTTTCTTCTTCAAAACGATTAGTAAGTGATTTCTAACTCATTTTCTTCACTTCTTAACATCTTTAACATGATTTCAACTTCAAAACAAAGATTTTCATGGGGAAAATTGGGTGTTTTGGGTAGAACCTAGGTTTTCTACAAATTGAGGAGTTGGACCTCAATTTGAGGTCCGATTTCTAAACAAATCATATATTTGGATTCGTGGGAGAATGAGTAACCGGGTTTTGGTCCGAACCTCGAGTTTTGACCACGTGGGTCCGGGGGTGTTTTTGACCTTTTTGGGAAAAACCTTGTAAAATTATTTTCATGCATTGGGAGTGATTCATTTAGTAATTATTAATGTGATTAAGTAACTTATGACTAGATTCGAGCGGATTTGTGGTGGAATCAAGAGGTAAAGCTATAATTGAGACTTGAGTGGTGTTCAAGGCATCGAGGTAAGCGTTTGTTCTAACTTTGGCTTGAGGTAATAGGATTAGGATGTTATTTGCTACTTGCTAATGTGGAGTACAGTGTATAAGCATGGTGACGGTTATCTATGCACCGGAGTCTAGCATGACCGAGGGTCTTAATTGCTTTTAATTCGAATAATGTGACACAATCTCCTTGTTTACTTGATGAGTTTCATATAATGTGAACGATTGAGGTAGAATTGTGATTGGTGTACTTTTGGAGCGTTAGCTCGAACATGAATGTGTTAGTTGAGGAAGAAGTGATTTAAAAAGAGAATGTGTTGTGAGTACTCCCTTGCCGGGATGTGTAGACTGATATATACTCTCCCTTGTCGGGATATTTTGGGCTGTTAGCTGTACCCTTGTCGGGTTAAAGGTATTGAGTTGTTATCCTCCGCTGAAGGGGTCTACTATATGAAGTCAGATATTATATACTATGTTATGGGATCGTGTGGCACGCCGTCCACTTATATATGATATTATGGGATCGTGTGGCACGCCGTCCACTATATATGATATTATGGGATCGTGTGGCACGCCGTCCACTTATATATGATATTATAGGATCGTGTGGCACGCCGTCCACTTATATATGATATTATGGGATCGTGTGGCACGCCGTCCACTTATATATGATATTATGGGATCGTGTGGCACGCCGTCCACTATATATGATATTATGGGATCGTGTGGCACGCCGTCCACTTATATATGATATTATGGGATCGTGTGGCACGTCGTCCACTTATATATGATATTATGGGATCGTGTGACACACCGTCCACTTATATATGATATTATGGGATCGTGTGGCACATCGTCCACTTATATATGATATTATGAGATCGTGTGGCACGTCGTCCACTATATATGATATTATGGGATCGTGTGGCACGCCATCCACTTATATATGATATTATGGGATCGTGTGGCACGCCGTCCACTTATATATGATATTATGGGATCGTGTGGCACGCCGTCTACTTATATATGATATTATGGGATCGTGTGGCACGCTGTCCACTTATATATGATATTATAGGATCGTGTGGCACGCCGTCCACTATATATATATATATATATATATATTATGGAAACCGGAGTTCTTTTGTTTATTCCCGATATTTCATTTTTATCTGTTACTCCCCGATAGCATGTCCCCTCCCAGCTTTACTTTGTATTATCTTGTTATTGTTTTCTTGCACTTGCTATATATATCTGTACAGGTTAATTGTGGTAGGTCCTGTCTAGCCTCGTCACTACTTCGCCGGGGTTAGGCCAAGCACTTACCAGCACATGGGGTCGGTTGTGCTGATGCTGCAGTCTGTGCATTTTTGTGCACAGATCAGGGAGCAGCTTTCGGACCGCAGCAGTAGGACTTTTTGGGAGCTATCTTTAGTCCAGGGATTCTCGAGGTAGCCTAGCTGGCGTTCGCAGATCCCTTTCTATGTTTTTCGTTTGTTTATCTTGTATCAGACAAAAATGATGTATTTTCCTTTCAGACATTGTTTGTAGCATTCTGTAGTAGTCCGTGAGCTAGTGACACCAAACTCTGGGTAGGATTTTGGTTCAAACTTCCACACTTTTGGTTTTCAGTTGTTTTAAATTTAAAGTCTTCCGCTTAGATTTTGTCTCGCTTATTATATTGTTGAAAGAAAGCAGGAAAGGTGTTTTAAACATTTGGCTTTCCTAGCTCCGATAGTAGGTGCCATCACGACACCCGATGGAGGGAAATCCGGGCCGTGACAGAGTACTACCTATTCAACTTATGATTAACATGTCTGATGACTTGTCTATTGCTTTCTCTAGCATGTCTCAATTTGACTCTACTCCATGTATGATTGTCTGTCTGTTTGTTTACCCAATTCCTGATAGTAATCTACTTTGTTAGGTTACTTACTACTCCCTAAGTACTTCTGATCCTCTGTACAATTCTGCCTAAAATAACTACGCTCTCACTGTTTTTTCTATGGCTGTGTAATTGACTCCTAAATCCCATAAAGAACTCTGAAAAGGAAACTTCTATGCTCTTTTTGTTACATTAATATGTTCTATGTGTCCCCAATTCCCATACTCTCTGAGTGAAATCTGTGTCTGAATGGTGATATTTAAACTGTTTGCTGATTTCTCACAAGTTCACTGTTTCTTTCAAAACTGTTTTATTACTAATCAATTCCTATTTTTATAAAACTTCTTCACTTAATTAAGCCCTTTCCAACACTGTTTTTTCATATCAAAACCATTTCAAAACTAGGTCAAGCACTCTCACATTACTCCTAGAGTATTAGGTTCGGCCCCTCTAGCATGTGTACTACCTTGAGATCCTTGAGATCTCTTTGAACTCTGGCATATCAGAGCTGGCCCTTCTACGCTGCACCTAAATGAGCTATTTGTTTGAGAAAAGGTCTAGGTGTGAGCACTGCCCGGGATCCTTGAGGTCCTTAGGGAACTTTGACACACCTAGATATGATACTGTCTATGGAACTTTGGCATTTGAGGCTATTCGAGGTTTGAGAAGTCATTTGGGCCTGCTTCAGGCTCCCTATAGTTAGCTTTTTCTTTTTCTTTACTTGTTTATGTAATTTATCCAGCTAGTTTGTAATAATTATTTGTAAGTAACATTGGGGTGATTAGTGAAAAAGGGGAGGGCAGTTATATCTGTTGGGTAATTCGGGTAGATACCATGCCTATAAGATTGTGTTAATGCACTTACTATATTTTCACAGTATTAGAAATCATGTCTCCAGGATTTAAATGGCTTCAATAATAGAAATCATGTCTATAGGTTAAAATTAACTTTATAATTAGAAATCATGCCTATAAGATCTAAATGGCTTTATAATTAGATATCATGCCTATGGGGTGTAAAGTGATTAAGTTCAGTTTTGTTACAACATGTATTTACTTTTGTTTCATTAGAAATCATGCCTATAAGTTCCAACATCAGCTCTTAACAATTAGATACCATGCCTATAGGAATTAAAATCAGAAATCCTGCCTATAGAACTTAAAATCAATTTAGTTAAACAAATTAGTTTAATCCATGTTAGTTCCTTTTGAACTGGTTTAATCAACTGTCCGCTTCTTTAATGAGTTTTTAAATGCTGCCTTAATTTACTACCGCTAGAAAACATGTCTATAAGACCTCAAGTATCTGTTTAAAACTGTTCACTGTTTTATTGCATCAATGTAGATATCATGCTCTTAGGACATCACTGTTCTGCGTTTAGGCAAGCCTATAGGGCGATTTAAATTCTGCAACTCTGAAACTGTGCTTTGGTTATTTAAAACTGTCCAGATTCAACAGGTTTAAATCAGTAGGCAAGCTAAATAGGATCTTTTACACTTTGTCCTATGTCAATACTGCATAATCCTTGCTCACCTACATATCATGTTCTAGGATTTTCTCTTAAATACTTGACTGTTGTTTGGAGACGTGCATTTATTTGTTCTATTTGAGGAGGTGACTGTGAGCCTATAATCTATTCTCTTTAAATGCAGTCCTACTTGTTCTTGATTGACGCCTAAACTTTTATCCTTTAAAACCTTAGGAAGGTTTAGAACTGTCCAAAAGTAGAGGTCCTAAAATACTTCTAGGGCCACAAGGAAGGGACGAGTAGTGCATACATAGGACATTTTTAAGGTTGCTAGAACGCTTTAGGCTATGACCAATGGGAGGAAATTGGGTAGAAAGGGATATGATGACTACATGCTAATGTCACGTGTAGCCCCTCATTGAGGAGTGTTTACCGGGCATTGTGTGGGGTGATCCTATAGGCTAACCAACCTAGGACCCCTCTTTCCCAATTCCCGATGTTTAAACTTTACTTTTTATATGCAACTTGTTCAAATTCTTTAAGTCATACAATGTCCAACATGCTCTTATTTGCAATTATGTGTTTCAACTACTTATTTGTTAAAGGACTAATTCATAAGTATAAGTTCAGCCGGGACCCACCGTTGTGGACCAAGAGGGGTGCCTAACACCTTCCCCTCAAGGTTATTCGAGCCCTTACCCTAAATTTCTGATAATGCAAACTAGTCTAAGAGTTAATCACTCTAGGTGCCCTAACGCACCATAATCCGTTAGGTGGCGACTCTTCAAATACCCAAATCCCAAAAGGAAATGAGTTATTACCCCCATGAACGTCGAAACCCGGACTTTCTCCGTGGAGGAAAATAGGGGGCGCGACAGCATGACGACTATACTGGGGATACCTTTAGGCTTTTACCATAACGAACTTATCTTTTGTGAATTAGTCCAATCATGCTCCATCCCATATCCTTTCCCCTTATTTGAATTTAACTGCCTATTTTCTTTTAAGCCTTTATGATTCTTTATTCCTGAAATTGACTTGTCTCTTTGTTTTCTTTTCCGTAACTGTCTTTCAATTATTTAAATACTGTATTTATTTTTCCTACGTGCATATACTTAACTACATGCTATTTATTGCTGCATAAATCATGCTCCACATCATATTCCACTCGTGCGTATCAAATCCTATAGCAACACTTGATGAGTGGTTGCGCTCTTCCTATTTATTACCCTTAAATTCGGAAAGGCTTATTTGCGGTAAAACCAATCGATCAGCGGTGCAGTCGACGGTTCCGTGTCTTTTCCCCTCAAGTTGTCCGCTTGAGGGTACCAGTCTAAACCCCCATAGTAACTGATCGCAGCCTACTCTGCACTACTAAAAAGTAGGAAGAGAGGGTCACAATAGCTTTTACCCGATTTGTGGGTCGGGATCGATTTCCACAGGGAGCTAGGAATGGAGTCGAGTATCTATTTAGAGTGGAATTGTGTATTTGTTCCAAATATCACTTCCAATCATTTTTGGTTTTTCTTTAACAAACTACTATTATCAACTACTAATTATAAATGCAACTAGATTATGCTAAACGAGAATTGCTAAAAGTTGTATCTAATGGATAAAAAGGCACTAGGGTAGTGACTTTCACCTAGGTGGCTAATTGACGGGTAATTGCTTCTAAGGCACGATTGACATGATTAGGGAAATATACTATGACCGCTGCACGATTTTACCCACTCTCACACCTCTCGATAGAGATAGTGATTTTGTCCAATTGAATTTCTCAAGACCAAATGAGTAGGCAAATTTGCTCAAGCAACTAGGGTTCAAGTCGGGTAATTACTCTCTCGAGGTTTAACCCTGGACTATCAATTCTCTTGAGTCCATCCCAATTCCTTGTTGGGTAAATTTTGGAGACTTAGGCTCACTTTCTCAAGAAGAGCCAATTCAACTTAGCACAAACCAGTGTTTGCAACCACCAATTCATAAATTAAACCATAAAATTGACCCAAATAACAAACACCCATAGTCAATCTAGTCCTAAATCACAATACCCATCAATTACCCACACTAGGGTTGAGCCACAACCCTAGCTAATGGGTTTAGCTACCCATGCTTGAAGAGAAAAACAGAGAAATAAATGAAGATAAAGACATATTAATTAAACACTAAAGTAAATACAGAGATTCTATCGGTAAAACTAAGTTAAAATGCCCAAAATGGCTAAGAAAAGTCTTCTTACGAGCATAGCTAATGTTTGATAATATATGATACCCTAAAAATGGAAAAAGGTTCTATTTATACTAAGTTGGAAAAACTAGACAAAAATGCCCCTGCGGGGTCAGTGCGGACTGCACAAAATAGTGTGCGGCCGCACTAGGCTCTTGACTCTTAAAAATCAACTCTCTGAACCCAGGCTCCGCGGACCGCACAGAATGGAATGCGGCCACGGAGGAGTCTAGCGCAGTCCGCACAAACACGACCGCGGACCGCATAGGCTTGAACCTTGGCACTTGACATCTCTTTGAAGTTTGCTTCCGCGGATCGCATAAAATGGTAGTGCGGCCACAGTATCTTCAGTACGGATCACACAATATGTACTGCGGCCGCACTGCTTTGATGCCTTCAAATCCAGCTCTCTGAATCTCCCTAGTGCGGACCACACAAAGTGTAGTGCGACCGCACTAGGCCTGTTTGTCCTGAGTTATCTTGTCTTTGGTACTTGTGCAGGTTTCACTCCTTTTGAGCCAATCTTTGACGTCTCGTCACTTTGTTGATCAAACCTGCAACCAAGCATAATTTATGAGCCTTTTGGGACTATTTTGTAAGAATTTATAATCAAAGCGTAAGCAAGAAGGAGCATGAAACACATCAAAATCCCCTGTTATCAACTCCCCCAAACTTAAGCTTTTGCTTGTCCTCAAGCAAACAAAATAAGACCCACCCCTTAAGGGAAAATCCAAGAATTGTCAGCTATCCTAAAGTAACCTCAACTAGCATCAATTGGGACTAACAATTGCCCTCAATACAAATGAATCATTAACAACATTTAACCTTTGAAAAATCATGGATCAAGTATGACACAAGAGCATCAAGAGTTGACTCATTACATCAAAGAACTCTCTCAATTAATTTGGTCATTGTGGAACCCAAACTCACACATCCTCAACTCTCCCTAAGCAAACCTCACCTTTTTGAATATTGGCACACAAACCGAGGTTAATGGAAATCAACTCATCTCTCTCAAGAAAAAGTCACAAGTCCGGTTCTAAGTACCATATGCTTGTCCCTCATGTGAGTATCCACTAATATAAGCATCATTCAACTCAAAATCATATAGGGCTTTTGTGGCGTCATTGTGAAGGATTTTGGTTCAGGGCAGGGAATGTTTTGATCTAAGTGGGTTCCATCTTCCCTTAAGCACTTCTTTCGATTCATTCGACATACATTCTCTTGACTCTTTGAGTCATATCACCTCTTTCTAAGGGGTTAGAGGGACACGTTGTTACTCTTTCTTATGCAATTCAAACCGTTTCTCCTTTTTCAACTTTCCACACCTTTCATTCTTTTGCTTTTCTTGAATCCCTTTTTATTCTTTTTCACATTGAGCTTTTTTTTGTCTTTTGCTTTTCTTTCTTTTTCATTGCCTTTCCTTTTCTTCATTTTTGGTGCCTTTTACCACTTTGTTGCCACCCACATCTCTCCCCCAAAACTTATTCTTTTGCCATGTGCTCAAGGAAAGATCGGGTGCCAAGAGAGGGTATCTTTTAGAACGGGTATAGGCTTGTCTCATGGTTCTTGAAAGAAAAAGGTCTAAGGCTCAAAAGGGTTAACTAGGGATCATATCATTGGTAGGCTATGGAATTTTTCAAGTTATTATTTGGATCAAAGATGGCCTATAATCACGTCTCAAGTCAAAATTTATGTAGGATTTCGCCTCAACAAATATTCGGGGCAAGTTCTAGACCAATGGCTCGGGACTTGGATTTGCAATTCAATTACTCACCACACAAGCTAAAGGATCGCTAAAGACATAGAGTCGGGGGCCCACAACGACCTTAGATACGATTTGAGCACACAATGGTCCCAAAAAACCACTTGATGATTATCGGTCAACACAAGAGTCACAAGGTCACGACTTTTACCGTCCTAAACACAACATTTTTTGTCTTTGACCATGGGATCAAAGGCAAATGTGCTAAGTCCAAGTGAAGCTTTGCTTGAGGTATCCTTAACTATAAACTACTAAAAACAAAAACAAAAATGGACTCAAACCCTTAAGAAGGTTGTCACGCCATCCATTATTGGGAAGAGCCACCCGGTTCACACAACACTCCACCTTTGGAAAGAACCGTGGTATTAAGAAAACCAAAGGCTTATTGAAAATGTACAAAACAAAACAAAAGCTATTAACATAAATAAGAAGCTAAAAACAAGAAATTTTTGCGGAAATAGAATGAATATATACAATAGGGAGTTTGAATATACAACGGGGGATGAATATATACAATATGATGTAGCTTTATATACAGACCCAAGGAAAGATAAAAAATGCGATAAAAGTAACTAAATATAAAATTATATACATACCAAATGAAAAATCAAGAAAGCATAAAGATATCAATATATACAGTCATCTATAAATGTGTAGGGCACACTCCCTCAAATAAAAGCTGGCATTGTCCCCAATGCCACTAGTCTAAATAAGCACCAAAAATAATAGAAAAAAAGGATATAGAAGACTCCCTAAGCCGTGTCTGTCTGTATATGCTCATGGGTGGTCCCTGGGTCCTCTGTGTGATTGGGAACCTCAGACTGGTTCCTGGTGGTCTGCTCTGCTGCTACTAGGACTTGGGCCTGGACCTCGACAGGCTGTGGAACTGGTACATCCTGTGGCTGACTGGAGGAAGCCTCATGTGGGTCCGCCAACTGGATGATGGTATCATCTGTTCTAGGGATCTTCCTCCTTTTCGGAGGCCTCTAGGTCTGCTCCGACTGTGGATGAGTTGCTGAGACTGGGTCATCGAGAAACAGGTCCAAAGGTAGCTGGTCTGCCTTCAGTCTATCTATATCTGCCCGCAGCTCCTTTACGGACTCCTTGGAGGCCCGTGTCTTCCTAAGCTTCTTATGCTCCCGAGCAAGCTCCTTGAGAGCCTTGCTGTGTGAATCGACTGCCTTGGTCAATGTCTCCTAAGTAGTAAGGATTTTCTTCTAGTTCTCAAGTATCTCTTTCAAAGCATCCTTTATCGACTGGGGCACCTGTGGGGCTGGAGGAGCCGACTGAGCCTCTACTGTGGTAGTCAATGTGGACAACTTGGATGAGGCAGTCTGCATCTAATTGCTTATACTAAAAAGGGCCTGGCTCAGTCGGTGGGCAGTGATGGGATGGGCCCGGGTAGATAGGATCTCCGGGCTTGCTGATGTGGAAGGTCCGGGAGGCATTTTAGCATGAGTAGAGGCAGGCTCAGTGGGGGTATCTACCACAACTAGCTCTTCAGACTGGCTAGTTGGGGCAGAAGCAGGGGCTTTGTAGTTCTTGTCCTTGGGGTTGTCATTCCCTTTCAAGCTGTACCAAGAGAACGGGGCTGTTGCCTTGACCTTGATGTTATATGACCTCTTGTCCACCCCCAAGTCCCGGAAGTACATAGTGAGGGTGTTGGGGAAAGGATAGTTCCGGTCATGCTCGGCACCCACTATAGAAATGATTCGGGACATCACATTCCCCACGTTGATGGGGTACCCTGCCATAATGGAAGCAACCAAAATAGCCCGGTGGAGAGGAAGAGTCTGGTTATGGGTAGTAGGATCTAATCGGCTGCACACAAATGTCTCCCAACCCCTCGCCTCAAAGTTTAAGGTCCTCCGTAGTATTTTGACCCTAGCTGTCAACCAATCAGGAACGGTACCCGGGATTGCCAGGTACTGAGCTAACCATGGACGTACCTCCTCGCCCATCTCCATCTTTGCCATATAAATAGACTCATTCTCCTTGTTGAAACCCAGATATTCGTTGAGCGACTTCCCGTCAAACAATACCTTGAGGTTCCGAACCTTGGTCACTTTGGAGCCCTTTAAGATGTGGGCTACATTACAATACAACTCTTTGACCAAGTGTTCGTTGGCGTTCACACATGAATCTAAGAAATATTCCCAACCTATTCTAGTTCTGAACTGTCTTTGCACGTCAGGGTTGTGGGGTAAAAGGTCTTTGTCAATGAAACTCCGCTCTGGTATCAATTTTCTCACCGGCCACCACTCCCTAAACTTGTGGTATGCCACCTGTCTCACAAACCTATCCTCCCAAACATCGAGCTTTCTAGTTCGGGCAATGCCTCCAACCTGAGGCTCACCACCTTATTGTTGATTGCCCCAATTTCCTTGGGGTCGCCATTGTTGGTTTGAAGAGTTGCCTCTATTGCCTTGATAGTTGTTTACATATTGTACCTCTTCACTTTGGTCATCATAACCATCATTTTGACACCCATCATATTCATCAACAAATTGCTCAGAATTTCCTTGATTTTGTTGCCTCTTTTGCCTTCTCTTGTTGATAAGCATACTAACACCCTCCATGGCATTCACTTGGCGAGGATTCTGAACTTGTTGCAACTGTGCCTTAGCCAATTGGTTCATAGTAGTAGTAAGTTCAGTTATCGCTTGCCCGTGGTCGTGCAATTCTTTGTGCAAATGGATAACCGTAGGGTCACCTTGAGGCATATTTGCTCTACTCTGCCATGTTGAAGAAATGTCTGTCATTTCATCAAGTACTTCACATGCCTCATCATAAGAAAGCATCATAAAATTACCCCCGACCAATTGGTTAACAATGCATTGATTTGTAGTATAGAAGGTTTGTTGGATCATGGCCTAGGTAATATCATTATTTGGGCACTCCTTCACCATCGTTCTATACCGCTCCCAAATCTCATGCAAAGGTTCCGTTGGCTCTTGCTTGAAGGCTAATATTTCATCTCGAAGTGTCGCCATATAACTAGGAGAGAAGAATTTGGCAATAAACTTATCCGCCAACTCATCCCAAGTGGTGATGGAATGGTTGGGGAGTCTCTCGAGCCAGTCTAATGCCTTCCCCCGAGTGAGAACGGGAAAAATGTCAATCTCAGCGCATCCTCGGATACATTCATCTGCTTGCTCCCCCAACATGTATCTACGAACCCCTTGAGATGTTTGTAAGCATTTTTATTCGCAGCGCCCGTGAAGTATCCACGCTGCTCAAGTAAGGTCAACATCACATTGGTTATCTGAAAGTTGCCCGCCCCGATTCTAGGTGGGACAATAGCACTTTCATAACCCTGGTTCAGAAGTACTCTAGGGGCCACTCTTGGAGGTGGCGGAGGAGGTTCTGGAATATTGTCATTTGGATTCACATTGGCATTGCGGTCTCTACGTTGTCCTTGAGGTGCAAGAAGCACCTCATCTTGCTCAAGATCATCTACCTCCTCCCCCGCTATCACGTTTCCAAGAGGGTCATTAGCGTTGTTTAAAGCCATGTTGGTACCTGAGTGGTGACACAAACAAGTAAGTAACAAAGAAGGAAAGAAGAACAATACACAAAACTAACTAAATAGATAGCCAAAACCGTTAGCTCCCCGACAACGGCGCCAAAAGGTTGATCGCAGCCTACTCCGCACTACTAAAAAGTAGGAAAAGAGGGTCGCAATAGCTTTTACCCAATTTGTGGGTCGGGATCGATTTCCACAAGGAGCTAGGAATGGAGTCGAGTATCTATTTAGAGTGGAATTGTGTATTTGTTCCAAATATCACTTCCAATCATTTTTGGTTTTTCTTTAACAAACTACTATTATCAACTACTAATTATAAATGCAACTAGATTATGCTAAACGAGAATTGCTAAAAGTTGTATCTAATTGATAAAAAGGCTCTAGGGTAGTGACTTTCACCTAGGTGGCTAATTGACGGGTAATTGCTTCTAAGGCATGATTGACATGATTGGGGAAATATGCTATAACCGCTGCACAATTTTACCCACTCTCACACCTCTCGATAGAGATAGTGATTTTGTCCAATTGAATTTCTCAAGATCAAATGGGTAGGCAAATTTGCTCAAGCAACTAGGGTTCAAGTCGGGTAATTACTCTCTCGAGGTTTAACCCTGGACTATCAATTCTCTTGAGTCCATCCCAATTCCTTGTTGGGTAAATTTTGGAGACTTAGGCTCTCTTTCTCAAGAAGAGCCAAGTTAACTTAGCACAAACCAGTGTTTGTAACCACCAATTCATAAATTAAACCATAAAATTGACCCAAATAACAAACACCCAAAGTCAATCTAGCCCTAAATCACAATACCCATCAATTACCCACACTAGGGTTGAGCCACAACCCTAGCGAATAGGTTTAGCTACTCATGCTTGAAGAGAAAAACAAAGAAATAGATGAAGATAAAAATATATTAATTAAACACTCAAGTAAATACAGAGATTCTATCGGTAAAACTACGTTAAAATACCCAAAATGGCTAAGAAAGTCTAATAATATCTGATACCCTAAAAATAGAGAAAGGTTCTATTTATACTAAGTTGAAAAAACTGGACAAAAATGCCCCTGCGGGGTTAGTGCGGACCGCACAAAATGGTGTGCGGCCTCACTAGGCTCTTGACTCTGAAAAATCAACTCTCTGAACCCAGGCTCCACGGACCGCACAGAATGGAATGCGTCCACGGAGGAGTCTAGCGCGATCCGCACAAACACGACCGCGGACCGCATAGGCTTAAACTTTGGCACTTGACGTCTCTTTGAAGTTTGCTTCCGCGGACCGCATAAAATGGTAGTGCGGCCGCGGTATCTTCAGTGCGGACCACACAATATGTACTGCGGCCGCACTGCTTTGATGCCTTCAAATCCAGCTCTGAATCTCCCTAGTGCAGACCGCACAAAGTGTAGTGCGGCCACACTAGGCCTGTTTGTCCTGAGTTGTCTTGTCTTTGGTACTTGTGCAGGTTTCACTCCTTTTGAGCCGATCTTTGACGTCTCGTCACTTTGTTGATCAAACCTGCAATCAAGCACAACTTATGAGCCTTTTGGGACTATTTTGTAAGAATTTATAATCAAAGCGTAAGCAAGAAAGAGCATGAAACACATCAAAATCCCTAGTTATCAGTAACCTTACTCTGATCAAAATTGTGCATGCATCATGGTCAAACCTAGTCGGATCAATTATGTTGTCCACATAATGATCCTTTAAGATGAGCCTTATCCAAAGTCCACCAGGGTTTCCATAATCCAACGGATACAACCATGTTCTATGCATTAATTTGGAGAACCAAATGCCAATATGCTAATCATGAATGTATAATGGTGGGGAGAAAGGCCTAACCCTTTTGTTTTGCAGAAAATGAGGCACGAGGTCCCCAGATTCGGTATGGTTAGCAACATTCCACCATTGCTGCTAGATTGGTAGGAGGACCTTTCCTCAAGTGACAAGAAACATGTAAGAAAGTACCTGGGTAACTTGCCTTCCCTGTTAGACATTGAGCCAAACAACAAGTTGATCGAGGCTGCCACTTTGTTCTGGGATAGTGAGAGGTCTGTGTTCCATTTCGGCGACATAGAAATGACACCACTTCTAGAAGAAATTGGAGGGCTTGCAGGGTTGACTTGGGATAGTCCCGGGTTATTGGTGCCAGAGAACCGTACCAGTAAAGGGTTCTTAAAGATGATGGGGCTGAAGAAAAATACTGACCTGGTATGCTTGAAGAAATCTTACATACCCCTCGAATATCTGTATGGGAGGTATGGCTATAGTAAGTCCTATCGTACCTACCATGATGAGATATATCTCACTTTTATGGGCCATATTCACCGCAGAGTGTTCGTGTTCATTGCATGCTTCTTGGGACTGATAGTATTCCCAATGAAAAGGGAAAAAATCCACACTAGGTTGGCTATGGTCGCCAAGACTCTGATGGAAGGGATCAATGGATAGACGTACACTATAATCCCCATGATCATAGCCGACATCTACAGGGCTCTGGAGCGCTGTCAAAGAGGGGTCAAACATTTCGAGGGTTGTAACTTGTTGTTGTAGTTGTGGTTGTTAGAACATTTTTAAAAGGGTCGCTATCGCCAAGAATTTCCGTAAAGGGCTTGGAACGACCATATTGCCTTCCATCATCCCAAGCGGATGACTTACATTCCAGACAGGTTTACTCAGTCAGAAAGTGTGAAAGAATGGGTAGAGTTCTTCGACAATCTGACCGAGAAACAGGTGCAATGGATGTTTGAATGGTTCCCAACAAACGAATTTATCATCAGATCCAGGGAAGCTCCACACTCGGTGTTGATTGGGTTGAGAGGGATATACCCTTATGTCCCTATCCGAGTTATGAGGCAAGCATGCAAGAAATAGGTAGTACCAAGGGTTGCCAAGATGAGTCATTTCAGGGCAGACTTTCAAGACGACGACGTCCCTTACAAGTGTCAAGCTCAGCACATGTGGCACTGCAAAATTATTATGGAAAGGAACACCGTTGAGCCAGATAGGTATCATATAGGGTGTGAGCCTCTCTACCCAGCATAGTTGGAGGACAATCTAAAAGGAATGGTGATGCCAGGAGCCGGTCGAGGGAATAGGATCATAGATGAAGAAGCTGAAGCTCAAGTCAAATACAACAGGCTACGCAAGAGGGTCCACGACTCTGAGAACGAACATCGGGAAATACATGAGAGGGATGTGAGGTTGATTGAATAATGGAAAGAGATGGCAGTCACTTCCAACAGGAAATTAGAATATCTGGAGCAAGGAATAGTGGAGCTGGAAGGTAAAATCATAAAGAGGATCGAGGATTGCCAGAACGCTGAAGGAGCTGAAGGAGGGCATCTGGCCAGAGCCTACTTGTTGTTGGGTCTGTGCGAGCTGGGGAACCTATATGATGGAGTCAGGAAGATCGAATCTGGGGAAGGTCCTTCTGGGACCAAATAGACTAGATTTATTTGCTTTCCTAAAATGTAATAAGGCCAAGTGCCAGTAGTGACTAATTTTTTATTATCTTAGTGTCGTTTTGGATTCATCTACTTTTACATTATGAAATGAAGCATTTATTGGCATCCAAAGTTCTCCAAATTTATTTGTCGCTAGGCCTACCTCGGGCAAATAGAGGCTCCCAAATTAAGACATGAACTTACATTTCCTCAATATATGTTTAAATACTACAAACATTTCAGAATCCTCACTAACTTGTTACCTTTTTTTTGTTTTTCCTTATTTTGATTATTCCCATCCCCTTAGGTTGGTTCACTCATACTAGCCTTATCAGCGTATCTTACCAGATCTAGAGGCCCTCCACCTCCTCCTCCAAGCAACACAAAAGGCAGAGGAAAAGCAAAAATGAACGACTTAAGTGGTATCCGAAAGGAGAATATTGAGAATGCAGAAACCTCAGATGGCCATAGTACTCCGGCCCCAAATGATCTAGTCTTGAGACTGGAATAAAAGATACTGGAACTGCAAGGAGAACTTGAGCAGGTTCGCAACTTGGCAAACTTGTCACTCACCCAAAATGTCCCCGACATCCACCAACAAAACACAAAGAACCCAGCACCTCACCAAAACACACAAAACCAACATCCACAAAATCCTCCCACACCAAATCAATATGCAACTCCACCCCAAAATCTCAATCCACTGCCAATACCAACTCCGCCACAACATCACCATCAACCAATTCAGTACCCACCAACCACCACTTACCACACTCCCCAAAACACACCACAACCCATTGCCGATCCCCAAAACTCCACCAATGACCATCATTACACCCAAGTCCCTGGCACCTATCAAAGTAACTATATATGTGGAAACTGTACCTCACTCTATCCAACCAATCTCCTATACACCGAAATCCTCCAAAAAGGACCTGCTCATTCAAAACATGGCTGAGGAACTCAAGAAGTTGACAAGTCGAGTTCAAGGTGTCGAAGGCGGCAAAGGAATAGAAGGGTTGAACTATGAAGACATATGCATACAGCCACACGTAGAACTGCCAGAGGGATACAAACCTCCCAAGTTTGAGATGTTTGATGGCATAGGTAATCCCAGAGTCCATCTGAGGACATATTGCGACAAACTCGTCGGGGTCGGGAAAGACGAAAAGATCCGAACGAAACTCTTTATTAGGTGTCTTACTGGGGATGCTTTGTCTTGGTACATCAGTCAGGATCCCAAGAAATGGTCCAATTGGGTAAGTATGGCATCGTATTTCATAGACCGATTCAGGTTCAATACAGAAAATGCACCGGATGTTTTCTACATTTAAAATCTTAAGAAGAAACCTACTGAGACTTTCCGTGAGTATGCTACTCGTTGGAGGTCGGAAGCGGCCAAGGTGAGACCATCTTTGGACGAGGAACAAATGAACAAGTTCTTGGTCAGAGACATGATCCGCAATATTATGAAAGGTTGGTGGTTATCGAAAATCATAAATTCTCTGATATCATCAAACTTGGAGAAAGAATCGAAGAAGGAATCAAGAGCGGAATGGTAACAAATTTTGAGGCACTACAAGCCACAAATAAGGCATTACAATTAGGTGGCATATCGAAGAAAAGAGATGTTGGGGCAGTAATGGTGGCCCAGGGCCTAAAATCTCCACTTACCTATCAAACGCCTCCACCCACATATCAACCACATCTACTCACATATCAAACACCTCCACCCACATACGAAGCACCACCGCCCACATATCAGCCCTCATCTCCCGGATATTCCCAACCAGCCACTGTCCATCACACCTATTACTCCCAACCATCACATTTCCAATCACCTCCAACTCGCCAAAACTTTCTAAGACCAAGACCCAACTTCGACCGCAAACCACCTAGACAATACACTGCCATTGCTAAGCCCATCGACCAGTTGTATGAAAGGTTGAAAGTCGCGGGTTACGTCACTCCTGTTCTTGCTATGGTATTAGAAAACCCATCCCAATGGGCCAATCCGAACAAAACGTGTGCGTACCATTCCGATATGAAGGGGCACACCACTACTGAGTGCCGAACATTGAAGGATAAGATCCAGATGCTAATTGACAACAAGGTCATATAGGCTAAGGAAGCCGCACCTAATGTCCGCAACAACCCCCTCCCTGATCATAGAGGTGGTGGAGTACATGTGATAGAGACGAACAAAGAATGGGACCCTGAGAGGTCGATTGAGCTTATTCCAAAAGGCGATGACTTTAAAGTTGCAGTCACACTTACTCCTATTGTGGTATAGGCTCAGTCACCAATTGAGGTTGAGATAACTGCATCAGTTCCGTTTGAGGTAGAGGTGGCTCCACCTGTGGCCACCCCCGCTCTATTTGAAGTGGAAGTGGTCACACCTTTCACTGTGATAGTATCAACCACACCTCCATTCAACTCAAAAGCAATACCCTGGGATTACGTTGCCGAGGCTCAGCGAAAAGGGAAGACCAAGGTAGAAGAATCTAATGCTTTACAAGGAATGACTAGGACTGGAAGAGTCTATACACCTGAACACTTGGGAGGATCAAGCAAGGATGTCACTACCAGGTAGCTCATCATTGAGACAGGACCAGGTGACCTGCGAAGGAAAGTACAAGCAAAGGAGTATTCTGTTGTTGACCATCTGAAAAAAACCCCAGCTCAGATATCTATCCTATCATTGTTGCAAAATTTAGAGGCGCATAAGAACACTTTAATGAAAGTGCTGAGCGAAGCTTATGTACCCAATAACATCACTGGTGGAGAAATGGCCAATATGGTAGGGCAAGTACTGGAAAGTCAAAAGATTATCTTCTACGAAGATGAGCTATCGCCTCAGGAGTTGAATCACAACCGAGCATTGCATATTACAGTGTAATTTGAAGATAAATTCATTGCTAGGGTCTTAGTTGACGGAGGTTCAAGCCTCAATATTTGTCCATTGGACACTCTGAAAAGGTTGGACAAAAGTTTTCATGAAATACGGGTAGGAAGCATGAACGTGAAAGCTTTCGATGGGTCCCAAAGGGCCACAATCGGGGAAATCAACCTTTGCTTGCATATGGGGCCAACTTGGTTCGACGTCGAGTTTCAGGTGCTTGACATACCAGCCTCATATAATCTTCTGTTGGGCCGCCCATAGATCCATGCCGCTGGAGTCGTGCCTTCTACACTACATCAAGTCGTAAAGTTCGAATGGAATCGTCAGGAGGTGATCATTTACGGAGATGGGAGTAACCCCATTTACACTAGTTAAACCATCCCCGCTATTAGAGATAGAAGAAGGCTAAGAGGGGAAACCTATCATCACATTGAACGGGTCAATGCCGTTAAGAAGGATAAATGTTGGAGTAGTAAAATAGAAAGTATATTATCCTGGTCTGGATATGAACCCAGCAAAAGGTTGGGAAAGAACCTCCAAGGTATCACTAAACCGATACAACTGAAAAATCATGGTACCACCTTTGGGCTCGGATACCAATACACATGGCAAGAGTATAGAAATTGGTCGCCTCCATGGCGTGGACCCGTATAACCCTCTCGAGCAACCAGTGCCACGCTTGGAACAAGCTTTTCACCAAGCTGATACGATATGGGGGACTGCAGAAGAAGAAGCACTAGCTGGGTTGAAGAATTTGTTCATGGAGGATGAGAACATGGACTGCAGTGCCATAATTGAGGAGGAGGAGGAAGGAGGCCTCACCATTCAGACTGTAAAGAAGGGAGCTATTCTCATAAATTGGACCGCTACACCATCCTGAGCCCACCGAGTCTCTGGGTAGCTTGATAGATTTTACTTCTATAGCCATTCTAGGCATTTAAGATTTCCAGTAATTTTGTTATTTCAAAATAAATGACTGATTCATTGAGCCGTACTTGTCTGGATGATTTTTCAGTCTTAATCAAATGCATTTGCTCTTTATTATTCATTACTATTTTTACACTTTTTCTTTCTACGGTGTTATTATTACTTTTCCCGATGAACCAGTGACTGTGACATGTAATGAGGCGACGCAACATAAGAATAGTGATTCAGATGAAGAAGATGAGATACCTGAGGAAATTATCAGGGAGGTTGAAAATTTTAAGAATAAGCCTAAGTCCAATCTGGACGAAACCGAAGTAGTAAATTTGGGAGACGCCGAGACCATCAAAGAGACTCGCATCAGCATTCACTTGTCACCAACAGAGAAGGAAGAGTACATTCATTTCCTAAAAGAGTATGATGATATTTTTGCATGGTCGTATGATGATATGACCAGTTTGAGCATGTCTATAGTGGCTCTCAAGTTGCCTACTAATCCCATGTGTCCGCCAGTGAAGCTGAAACTCAGAAAGTTCAAACGAGACATGAGTTTGAAAATCAAGGAGGAATTTACCAAGCAGATCAAAGCCAAAGTTCTCAGGATGGTTGAATGTCCAACTTGGTTAGCTAACATTGTGCCAGTTCCGAAGAAGGATGGGAAGGTCAGAGTATGTGTTGACTATCAAGATTTAAACAAAGCAAGTCCCAAGGACGACTTACCACTACCAAACATACATATTTTGTTCGAAAACTGCGCCAAACATGAACTCCAATCCTTTGTGGATTGCTTCGCGGGTTATTACCAGATCTGGATGGATGAAGAAGATGTAGAGAAAATAGCTTTTATCACACCTTGGGGGATATATTGCTACAAAATGATGCCATTTGGTATGAAGAATGCTGGGGTTACTTACATGAGAGCCATGACAACCATTTTCCATGATATGATACACAAGGAGATAGAGGTGTATGTGGACGACATCATTATCAAATCCAAAAGGGCCGCAGATCACATAGCGAACTTGAGAAAGTTCTTTGATAGGCTAAGGAGGTACAACTTGAAACTAAACCCCACAAAATGTGCATTCGGGGTTCCCGCAGGAAAATTATTGGGATTCATCGTCAATCGTCGAGGGATCGAGTTGGATCCGTCTAAAGTCAAAGCAATTCAGGAGATACCACCACCTAAGAGCAAAAAGGACGTGATGAGCTTCTTAGGACGTCTCAACTATATCAGTCAATTCATAGCACAGTCCACAGTCATATGTGAACCCTTCTTCAAGATTCTAAGGAAAGATGCCAAAACAAGCTGGACCGAGGATTGTCAGAAAGCTTTAGACAAGATCAAGGAATACCTGTCCACAGCACCAGTTTTGGTCCCACCAGAATCAGGACGACCTTTGTTACTTTATCTATCTGTGTTGGATGGAGCCTTCAGATGTGTTTTGGGACAACATGACGAGACAGAAAGAAAGGAGCAAGCCATATATTACTTGAGTAAGAAGTTCACACCTTATGAAGCACGGTACTCTCTGCTGGAACGCATTTGCAGTGCTTTAACCTGGACAACTCAAAAATTGAGGCATTACTTCTGTGCCTACACTACTTTCCTCATATCCAGGATGGACCCCCTGAAGTACATATTCCAGAAACTCATGTCGTCTGGAAAGTTGGACAAATGGCAGATACTATTAAGTGAGTTCGATATTGTCTACGTAACCCAAAAGACAGTCAAAGACAAGCATTGGCAGATCACCTTGCTGAAAATCCGGTGGGAGGAGCATACAAACCTTTGAAATTATATTTTCCTGATAAAGAAGTGTCGTTCGTAGGGGAAGACATTACCGAAGCATACGACAATTGGATGATGTTTTTTGATGGAGCTGCAAATTTCAAAGGAGTGGCATTGGGGCAGTATTGATATCAGAAATAGGTCAACATTATCTGGTATCTGCTAAACTCAGATTTCCCTGTACCAACAACATGGCAGAGTAAGAAACCTGCATACTAGGGCTCAACATGGCAATCGACATGAACATTCAGGAGTTGCTGGTGATCGGTGATTCAGATTTGCTTGTGCACCAGGTACAAGGAGAGTGAGCCACCAAGAATTCCAAGATATTGCCATATCTGCACCATGTGCAGGAACTGAGAAAGAGGTTCACAAAGATAGAATTCCGACATGTGCCCAGAATTTAGAACGAGTTTGCCGATGCATTGGCCACTTTATCATCTATGATACATCATCCAGATAAGAATTACATTGATCTTATCCCTGTGAGGATTCATAATCAGCTGGCATATTGTACCATGTTGAAGAAGAAATAGATGGAAAACCTTGGTTCCATGACATCAAAGAGTATTTGGCGAAAGGAGAATATCCATAGCATGAAAACCACACTGAGAAACGCACACTCCGGAGATTGTCTAATCACTTCTTCCACAGTAGAGGAAATTTGTATAGGAGAACTCCTAGTTTGGGACTACTAAGATGTGTCGATGCAAAAGAGGCTTCTAAGCTACTTGGGGAGATACATGCTGGGACCTGCGACCCACATATGAATGGTTTTGTCTTAGCTAAGAAGATACTCAGGGTCGGTTACTTTTGGATGACCATAGAGACAGATTGTATCCAGTATGTCCGCAAATGCTTCCAATGATAGGTGAATGCTGATATGATAAAAGTGCCGCTAAACGAGATCAATGCAACAAGCTTACCTTGGTCATTTGCCGCCTAGGGAATGGATGTTATCGGTCCAATTGAGCCCACAGCTTCAAATGGGCACAGGTTTATTCTGGTAGCCATTGATTATTTCACAAAATGGGTAGAGGTTGCATATTACAAAGCTGTAAGCAAGAAAGACATCGCAGATTTTGTCAAAGATCGTATTGTTTGCCGATTTGGAGTTCCCGAGTCCATTATTACTGATAATGCCGCCAATCTCAACAGCGATTTGATGAAAGCTATGTGTGAAACTTTTAAAATCAAGCACAAGAATTCCACAGCCTACAGACCTCAGATGAATGGAGCCGTAGAAGCCGCCAACAAAAACATCAAGAAGATACTAAGGAAGATGGTAGAAAACCACAAACCATTGCACGAGAAGCTACCCTTTGCTTTATTGGGATACCGCACTACAGTTATCACATCAACCGGAGCAACTCCCTACATGTTGGTTTATGGTACCAAGGCTGTCATTCTAGCCGAGGTAGAGATTCCTTCTTTAAGAATCATACATGAAGCTGAACTCAATGATGAAGAGTGGATAAGGAGTCGCTATGAACAATTGACCCTTATCAATGGAAAGAGGATGAACACAGTATGTTACGGTCAACTTTATCAGAACAGAATGTCCAGAGCTTTCAACAAAAGGGTCAAACCAAGGCAATTTGCACCAGGACAGCTGGTGCTGAAGAAGATCTTCCTATATTAAGATGAAGCCAAAGGGAAATTCTACCCCAACTGGCAAGGTCCTTATATGGTTCACAGGGTGCTGACAGGAGGAGCACTCATACTTGCAGAAATAGACGAAGAAATTTGGCCAAAACCAATCAATTCAGATGCAGTCAAGAGATACTATGCTTAGATTATTCACATTTCCTCATCTGATGTAATTGAACTATGCTTGACCTGATTCTCGTTTAAGAAGGGATACGTAGGCAACCTTATGGGTTCGGTCATATCATAATAAAATTTCCATTTGTCCAAGATCAGAAAGTGGGGCAGAATTTTAAAGAGGACCCTCAAAATTTTGGAGCAAGTCCAGCCAACGCCATTGCATGCCAGAAAGTCAAAAATTGGTTAAGAAACTGGGGCAGAATTTTGAGAGGGATTCCCAAAATTCCGAAGAAGGTTCAGCAAGACCCATTATCTGCAAACGGTCAAAAGATCATCTACCAAACTGGGGCAGAATTTTGAGGACCCTCAAAATTCCAATGTAAGAGAGCTGCAATGCCTTTGAGATATGTTACAGTCACTGGTTCATCAAAAATTACTTATATCAATACGTTTCTAAAATGACTCTATTTTTATCAATAATTGCATATTTTGGAAAACTCTATTTCCATAATAGTCAGGTGTTACCCAGGGAAACTTGAAAAGGCTTTCAGAATAGAGCAAAGCAAAGCCAGCCGACAGGGGCACGAACCAACCTCCCCCCACAAACTTACAATTTTTCTTTGAACGCAGGCATATTCGACGTAGCGATAGCATTCGCAGAAATGTATACACAAAGCAGAATTCACTATCAATCTAGACATCAGACACTGAACATATCTCCAGCTAAGACATACAATACTCATATTTGCTACTCGCTCTTTGCATGAGGCTAATCCTTGCCTCCATATCTGCATGAGGCTAATCCTTGCCTCCATACTTGTATGAGGCTAATCCTTGTCTCCCTATATACATGAGGCTAATCTTTGCCTCCATATTTGCATGGGGCTAATCCATGCCTCCCAATTTGCATGAGGCTAATCCTTGCCTCCCTATTTGCATGAGGCTAATCCTTGCCTCCCTACTTGCATGAGGCTAATCCTTGCCTCCATACTTGCATGAGGCTAATCCTTGCCTCCCTATTTGCATGGGGCTAATCCTTGCCTCCCCATTTGCATGAAGCTAATCCTTGCCTCCCCATTTGCATGAGGCTAATCATTGCCTCCATATTTGCATGAGGCTAATCCCTGCCTCCATATTTGCATGAGGCTAATCCCTGCCTCTATATCTGCATGAGGCTAATCTCTGCCTCCATATTTGTATGAGGCTAATCCTTGCCTCCCCATTTGCATGAGGCTAATCCTTGCCTCCCTATTTGTATGAGGCTGATCTCTGCCTCCATATTTGTATGAGGCTAATCCCTGCTTCCATATCTGCATGAGGCTAATCCTTACCTCCATATCTGCATGAGGCTAATCCTTTCCTCCATATCTGCACGAGGCTAATCCATGCCTCCCTACTTTCATGAGGCTAATACCTGACTCCCTACTTGGATGAGGCTAATCCTTGCCTCCCTATTTGCATGAGGCTAATCCCTGCCTCCATATTTGTACGAGGCTAATCCCTGCCTCCTTATTTGCATAAGGCTAATCCTTGCCTCCCCATTCGTATGAGGCTAATCCTTGCCTCCCCACTTGCATGAGGCTAATTCCTTGCCTTCGTATTTGCATAAGGCTAATCCTTGCCTCCCTATTTGCATGAGGCTAATCCTTGCCTCCCCATCTACATGGGACTAAGCATTGTCCCTCTTTGCACAAATATTTCTCTATTTCTATTCGCTTTTCAATCGGGCTAAGCTCTGCCCTTCATTTCACAAGACTAAGCCTTGTCTTGTTAACATCATATTACTGCATATCATAAGCTGAAATATCGCCAATTTATCCAAAGGCGTCATAGTCTGAAAGGCATCATCCTCATAGCCGGAAAACACCGTGCCATGGCCTGAGGATCTCTCAAATTTGCATATCATTATTCAAAGGCGTCATGGTTCGGAGGCACCATTGTCATGGCCCGAGAACATCATTTCATGGCCTGCGAATCCCTAACTAAACAATTAATGGCCTAGGACGTCATCTCCAACCGTTCAAAGATAACCTTCATGGTCCAAAAGGGAATCTGCATCATGTTTAAATTTTCGTACAATACATGTTCGTAGCATCTTTTTTCTGCAGGTGACCAGTGAGAAACTGCTATCCTAGCAGGAGCAACCTAGCTCCAATTCCTTCAACTGTCTCAAACCTTAATCGCTCACCATAGTCGCTTTTGCATCCCGTGTTCGTTCTTGCAATAACTTCATCGGTATATTCCGCCAATGAATACAGAACTACACATGGCATGATTCCTGTAAGACCAGGAATATGTAGGCAACTCGAATACCGGAGTCTGGCCTCTGTCTTTCAAAACATCCCATCCGGTCAAAATTGGCCATCATTTCTTTACCCGAAAACTCTTTCATCCTTCTTGGGTAAAGATGTGCAACTGTTGATACCCAATATTTTCTTATATTTTTAATACATATATATATATATATATATATATATATATATATATATATACTTTCAAAATAGAATATATGTATATATAAGCATGCATAAGCATTTTTATAATTTTCTATAATTTTAAAGGCTTCAAATTGATTTATTTCTTCCTTTTTACTTATAAAAATTCCAATAATTATCCTTAAAATTATTTTTGTGGTTATTTAGTTATCTAAATTCTATATTTATGCCAAAATATTGTTTAAATATTTTTATTTCATTTTTTATAATTGTATTTACATTTTTTAAGTTAATTTGCATATATTTGCAATACTAGCCTTATTAGTGCATAATTATATTATTAATACATAAAATGATCATTTATATTTTTAAAATGTTAAACAACTATTTTTAATAATTTTAGTACACAAAATATTTTTGAGAAATCATTTTATTATTTTTTATAAATTATATAGTACTGAAAATGGCTATTTAAAATATGGCCTAATTATATTTCAATTGTAGCCCCAATTCAACCTTAATCCTAACCCAAATTGCTAGCCCAGTACCCAATTAAACTACCCAGGCCCAATACCCATCCGTCCAAACCTAATACCCTGCCAAATCCTAGCCGTTGATCATTTTGATCAACGATCCAGGTTTTTCCTTTCCTAATTAAACTAACCTATACCCCCCAAACCTAATTCATTTCACGACCTACTCCACCGCCCTAAAATCCTCTCTACTCTCAAAACGTTCTCACCCTAACCCTAATCCCCAATCTCACTGACCCCCATCTATGGCTATCTCTTGTGACCTCTCAACATCTCTCAGGCCTCCAATGGCCTCTCTCGTGTCATTCTTGCCATATCTAAGGCCCTCAAGGGACCAGGGCTATGTCGACTTGCATCTAGGGTTCATCTCTCACATGTTCCAGGCCATTACGGTGTGATTTCGAGTGAGATCGTCCTATATTAGCCACGATTTATGGTTTTTTAAAGAGGTTTCTTCATCTTTATATGGTTCTCTTCGAAACCCTAATTTTGTTTCTAAACCTCCTAGATCCGTACAGATCTAAGACGATTTGAGTTTGTTTCTTGTGTGTTTTACAATAGCCTTGAGGTTCTTTACAAGAATCATATGATTTCAAGTGATTTTTCATCTTTTCCTAAAACTAGGGTTTTCGAAATTTCTTTTTAAAATTTGTTTGATGATTCTTTTTGTTTAAACTTCTGCTTCTCATACGTTTTTTACTAATTCTATGAACCTGCTGCAACCCTAGCCCGTTTGTACTGAAAACCTTAATCTTATGGGGTTCTTCGTTTGGTTTCTGGATGTTGGTACCTCTAACTCTATTCTTGCCTTGGGTTCTTGTGATTTCTCATGATTTACTTGTCCTTGTATGCTTCTACTGAATTTTCTTAGTTCAACCTTTCACTGATATTATGTACTTGTATTTATACTGACCATTCATGCAAAACTTGTATGTTTCTCTTTGAATCAATGTCGTTTAACCATGGATTTTGTTAAAGCTGTGTGAAATCCTGACTATTCATGCTCTACCTCATTTTATATGGTAAGTATGTTGCTTCTTTCATGACTTTCTAAACCCTTGATTACTCGGAATCCCTTATTTTCTGGTTTAATTTGACCCCTTTCCATCTAACGTTTGATCCTTACTTTTTTACTCAATTTGATTGAATTTACCTGCCTTAATTGTTTTTTCTTGCCTTGTTTGCATTCCGTTGATTGTTATTGATTTGTTTCCTTAATTAAACCGTTGTGCATTTTCCCTTAATTACCTGTTCTATACCTAAGCTTTACTTTATTCTTTTCTTTAAATACTTAGTATGTTTTACCGTTGATTGAAACTGTCCCTCGATTAAGGGAAAATCTTGCTGATTTACGTGTGATTTCCCTGATTTACTACTTAATTGATCTCTTACCTTGTTTTGTTGAGTTTTGATTCATATATAAACCTCCTCTTCTTTTAAGTTCTGGACAACGACCATAACAAGAAGACTAGTTCGAAACACTCTCTTATACTCAAAGTTTTCTGCTCTTTTTTGTTACTTACTACTTCTATTGAACTAGCCAGCTATAAGACAAGTCTAGTTATTGCACTACACTGCTCTATACTTTGTGTCTGCTCTCCTTAACCGGTATGTTCTGATTTAATTACAAGTTCAAAACTCTATGTGTCCTCTCACTGCATTAGCTTACTGCATCCTGTCTATCATTTGGCTTTTTGATATGTAACTAACATGCTTAAATCCTGGTTTCACTTAGCATATATGAGTATTACCTATTCAACTTATGATTAACATGTCTGCTGACTTGTTTATTGCTTTCTCTAGCATGTCTCAATTTGACTCTACTCCATGTATGATTGTCTGTCTGTTTGTTTATCCAATTCCTGATAGTAATCTACTTTGTTAGGTTACTTACTACTCCCTAAGTACTTCTGATCCTATGTGCAATTCTGTCTAGTATAACTATGCTCTCACGGTTTGTTCTATGGCTGTGTAATTGACTCCTAAATCCCATAAGGAACTCTGAAAAGGAAACTTCTGTGCTCTTACTGTTACATTAATATGTTCTATGTATCCCCAATTCCCATACTCCCTGAGTGAAATCTGTATCTGAATGGTGATGTTAAATTGTTTGTTGATTTCTCACAAGTTCACTGTTTCTTTCAAAACTGTTTTATTACTAATCAATTCCTATTTTTATAAAACTTCTTTACTTAATTGAGCCCTTTCCAACAATGTTTTTTCATATCAAAACCATTTCAAAACTAGGTCAAGCAATCTCACATTACTCCTAGAGTATTAGGTTCTGCCCCTCTAGCATGTGTACTGCCTTGAGATCCTTGAGATCTCTTTGAACTCTGGCATGTCAGAGCTGACCCTTCCACACTGCACCTAAATCAGTTGTTTGTTTGAGAAAAAGTCTAGGTGTGAGCACTTCCCGAGATCCTTGAGGTCCTTAGGGAACTTTGACATACCTAGACATGATACTGTCCATGGAACTTTGACATTTGAGGCTATTGGAGGCTTGTGAAGTCATTTGGGCCTGCTTCAGGCTCCCTATAATTAACTTCTTCTTTTTCTTTACTTGTTTATGTAATTTATCGAGCTGGTTTGTAATAATTTTTTGTAAGCAACATTGGGGTGATTAGTGAAAAAGAGATGGGTAGTTATATTTATTGGGTAATTCGGGTAGATACCATGTCTATAGGATTGTGTTAATGAACTTGCTATGTTTTCACAATATTAGAAATCATGTCTATAGGATTTAAATGGCTTCAATAATAGAAATCATGTCTATAGGGTTAAAATCAACTTTATAATTAGAAATCATTTCTATAGGATCTAAATGGCTTTATAATTAGATATCATGCCTATGGGGTGTAAAGTGATTAAGTTCAGTTTCTGTTACAACATGTATTTACATTTGTTTCATTAGAAATCATGCCTATAAGTTCCAACATCAACTCTTAACAATTAGATACCATACCTATAGGAATTAAAATCAGAAATCCTGCCTATAGAACTTAAAATCAATTTAGTTAAACAAATCAGTTTAATCCATGTTAGTTCCTTTTGAACTGGTTTAATCAACTGTCCGCTTCTTTAATGAGTTTTCAAACGCTGCCTTAATTTAATATCACTAGAAAACATGTCTATAGGACCTCAAGTATCCGTTTAAAACTGTTCGCTGTTTTATTGCATCAATGTAGATATCATGCTCTTAGGACATCACTGTTCTGCGTTTAGGCAAGCCTATAAGGCGATTTAAATTCTGCAACTCTGAAACTGTGCTTTGGTTATTTAAAACTGTCCAGATTCAACAGGTTTAAATCAGTAGGCAAGCTACATATGATCTTTTACACTTTGTCCTAAGTCAATACTGCATAATCCTTGCTCACCTACATATCATGTTCTAGGATTTTCTCTTAAATACCTGACTGTTGTTTGGATACGTGCATTTACTTGTTCTATTTGAGGAGGTGACTGTGAGCCTATAATCTGTTCTCTTTAAATGCAGTCCTACTTGTTCTTGATTGACGCCTAGACTTTTATTCTTTAAAACCTTAGGAAGGTCTAGAACTATCCAAAAGTAGAGGTCCTAAAATACCTCTAGGGCTACAAGGAAGGGACGGATAGTGCACGCATAGTACATTTTCAAGGTTGCTAGAACGCTTTAGGCTATGACCAAGGGGAGGGAATTGGGTAGAAAGGGATATGATGACTACGCGCTAATGTCACGTGTAGTCCCTCATTGAGGAGTGTTTACCGGGCATTGTATGGGATGATCCTATAGGCTAACTAACCTAGGACCCCTCTTTCCCAATTCCCGATGTTTAAACCTTACTCTTTATATGCAACTTGTTCAAATTCTTTGATCATACAATGTCCAACATGCTTTTATTTGCAATTATGTGTTTCAACTACTTATTTGTTAAAAGACTAATTCATAAGTATAAGTTCGACCGGGACCCACCGTTGTGGACCGAGAGGGGTGCCTAACACCTTCCCCTCAAGGTTATTTCGAGCCCTTACCCTAAATCTCTGATAATGCAAACTAGTCTAAGAGTTAATCGCTCTAGGTGCGCTAACGCGCCATAATCCGTTAGGTGGTAACTCTTCAAATACCCAAATCCCAAAAGGAAATAAGTTATTACCCCCATAAATGTCGAAACCCGAACTTTCTCCGCGGAGGAAAAAAGGGGGGCGCGACATGGAACACCTGTGACTATAGGGTGGCAAGCGTTGGTAATTACGACACTCACACCTGGGAGGATGGCTACTTCACCCATACTATATGTGATGTTATATATTAAATCTGGGTTGAATCTGAATGAATGCAAGCAATAACATAACAAAATCAAATGAAACAAGAGATTCAGTTGCTTATGATATTCTGAGCTAGCTGAGATATTATGCAAGCCAATTAAAAATTTGTAAGATAAAATGTATTATGAACTAGTGATAAATTCATAATATTTAGGGTGTGTTTGGTTGAATTTCTTGGAAAATGAGTAGTTTATCACTTATTTTTCCCTGTTTGGTTGGTGAGTGGAAAATATTTTCTAGTGTTTGGTTAGAGAGTAGAAAATATTGTTTTACAAAAATATTTTTTATGCTACTCTGCTCACCCCTCTCCCCTCCCCTTCCCCCAAGTCTCTAAAACTTCACACAAACTGAAAGGAACTAATGTGTTGCTTTACTTTTTTACGCAAAAATAACATTAAATTTGTGCTCTATAACTTAAAAACAAAATACTCTTTTTTTGGTTGAAAAAGAAAGTACTCTTTATACAACATGAAAATAAAGTACTCATTTTATTGAAATAAAAGAAAATACTTTTCTACGTTATGAAAAGAAAATACTTATTTTGTTGAAATAAAAAAAAACTTTATTTACACCATGAAAAGAAAATATTTTTTTGTTGAAATGAAAAACAATACTTTTTCTACATGAAAATAAAGTTTCTTTTGTTAAATAAAAAAAATACTTTTTATATCATGAGAAAAAAATACTTTATTTGTTGAAATGAAAATAAATCTATGTATAACATGAAAAGAAAGTACTATTAACAATATTTTATTTAGGGTGGGGGCGGGTAAGTGGGGCGTAGGATGGGGTTGGAGTGGGGTGTGGAGGTTGGTGGGGATGAGAAATAGGGTGGGGAACATTGAGAAGGAGTTTTGGAAAATGTTTTCCCTTCTCTTGATAGGGAAAACATTTTCCTCCAATTGGGGGAAAATGAGTTGATGAGGAAAATATTTTCCAAACCATTTAGGCCAACCAAACATGAGAAAATTGAAAAACATTTCCCGAAAAATATTTTCCTTCATACCAAACATACCTTTAATCAATCAAGGGTTTTCAAACAAATAGTCACAATATTTACACGTACGAACAATCATTCACTACCTTATCAAACAACTTTCTTATTTAGAATTTTCTTTACGGTTACTTTCTTTTCAAGTCCTAAACTTAGGAAATTGTAAACTCAACTTACCCGAATCAACGATCAAGAACCTCTATTCATGTACTCGTCTATTCACTTTTCTCTAAAATCTATAATAAATGGTTAAAATAATTAACCCAACAATAATTTCAATCTATCTCTCTAAATATGGGATTTTCTTGGCCATAAATGACTCCACATTGACCCCACCAGTGTACTTCATCCTTATTATAGTCTAAATATCGTAATATGCTTTAAAGTTTTAATTTTAATAGTAAGAAGCAAAGAAATTACCTTGAACATTGTTCTCAAAATCCCGTGTCTTGTGTTCTTAAAAGGTCCTTTAAATTAATGTTGAAAACCTAGGATTTTAAAATTGTTAGGTGTTAAACAATGCTAATCTAAAGTTTCTAATTTGAATCCATAATAGGAATCTTACCTTGGGCGGATTAGTGAAGCCCTAAATCGTTCTTGCTCTCAAAATCTTCTCCAAAATGCTATAGAAATAAGTGAATTTCTCTCCTCGAAGTGCCTTATAAGATACGCATTTTAGTGTAGCACATGTTAACTTGGCACATTGTGCCATCCGTCCTATGACACCCAGTGTCAAGAGGGTTTTCAGAAACTCATTTGCTCATCTAACTCAAATTCAGTGTGGCACGTCATGCCACACATTGCACGGCACGCTGGTGTTTTTCCTAGAGCAGACTACTTCTATGCTATCCTTCAGTGAAAAGTTCAAAATATTTTGGAGAAATATTGAAATGACAAACTGTTTGAAGTTTTGAGAATTAGACTTAAAGAGCTTTCATTTGATATATGATTCATAGCTCAATTCATTATACATTAGAAGATATGATTGTTTGGTTTATGTCACGTGTGATTACTTCTCTTTCTTTTTTTAAATATATTCGACTTATTCCAAACTACTTCTCACCTTTCAAACATAAGATCTCAGTATTATACACTTTTGCAACTTTTTGAATACCCGTGTGTCCAACTTAGAGCCTGAACCAAACATCCTAGTGTAAATTTTTTTGGGGCATTACAAAAACTTATCCCGTGTTTATACCAAGTTAATAAATATAAAATTGTTATAAATATATTATATTATGGATGTTCATTTAGTACTTCATTGTAAATAATCTTCCTGAAGAAGCTTATCCATATGGGACTCCATCGTAAATATGTTTATCTATTTAGTACTCTATTAGAAATAAGCTTCCTGAAGAAGCTTATCACTTCGGCCCGGTTATGGATAAACATTACCCTAGGTAGAAGATTATCCATATCTGGTATAGTAGCAACTTACACAGCAACTTGCAGTAGCAGCTTACACAGCAGCTTGTGTAGCAGCTTACACAGCAGCTTCCTTTCTTCTATAAATAGAAGAGATTTCAGTTCATTATGTACATCAGTTTGAATCAGAATAATATATCAGTTTCTCTCTATACTTGTCTTTACTTTATAGTCTTTATTTTATAACACGTTATCAGCACGAGACTCTGCCATCTCGAGAAAATATTTTGAAAGTATCTGAGGTAAGAACTTTCTTTTCCTAAATAATGTCAAATCTTTCTAAACTTGAATTTGTAGCCCTGGATATATCGGGCAAAAGCTACATGTCTTGGGTGCTTGATGCTGAAATTCATCTTGATGCGATGGGTCTGGCAGACACCATCAAAGACAAAAATCAGGCATCAAACCAAGACCGTGCCAAAGCAATGATATTCCTACGCCATCACCTTGATGAGGGCCTGAAAATGGAATATCTTACTGTTAAAGATCCAGTCATACTGTGGAATAATTTGAAAGATAGATATGACCACCTGAAGATGGTCGTTCTTCCACAGGCACGATATGATTGGACTCATCTAAGGCTACAAGATTTTAAATCTATCAGTGAGTATAATTCTGCTATGTTCAGAATTATTTCCCAATTGAAGTTATGTGGTGATAATATTACTGATCATGATATGTTGGAGAAAACTTTCACCACTTTTCATGCCTCGAATATGCTCCTGCAGCAGCAATATCGAGAGATGGGATTTAAAAAGTATTCTGAACTTATCTCACATCTTCTTATAGCCGAGCAACATAATGGGCTATTAATGAAAAATCATGAAAGCCGACCTACTGGTTCTTGTCCATTCCCTGAAGTGAATGAGACGAACTTCCACCAGGCTAAACGTGGAAAAGGTCGTGGCCCCAGTCGTGGTCATGGTCGTGGTCGGGAAAGAAACTCTAATCATGGTAATAATAATGCACCAAAGAACACTCCTCACCACCAGCAGTGGAAAAGGAAGGAACAAAAGCATGAAGCGGTGCAAGCACCAAATGCAGAAAATGCATGCTATAGATGTGGAGAAAAAGGGCACTGGTCACGTACCTGTCGTACGCCAAAGCACCTGGTTGAGCCTCCCTAAAGAAGACAGAGAAAAATATTTTAATTTTTGTTATTTGTAATAGATAGTATGGTTATGTAATTGTTGTACATAAAGAAAAATTATGATTTGATAATGATGTTTACTATAATATATCTTGTTTATGTCATTTTGAAGAATATGGATAACATTATTAGATCAACTTAAACTCTAGCAGAGTTTGCAAGAAATATACAACCACAAGAAGTGGTTATATTTCGTATATCTCATTGTAATTATATTTTGTTAACTACCAGAAGTGGTATATGCCTATGATCACCAGAAGTGATAATTTAGGCTTTCTATGGTTACAATTGAAGATAAGCTACATAAATATTCTCTATATTAAATGCACGCCTCGATTTGCTCATGAAGTAGTAAATATTTTAAAAGAGGTTGAGGCATCACAATTTGATGTGATTAATGCGCATTCAGATAATTATGTTCGATTTCCTGAAGGATGAGAACTTTTGATAATATTAATCCATTCCCTGAAGTGAATGTGACAATACTAATAAGTCGGGTAAATATGAACGCGCTCTTGATGTGAATACATTACAATTCACCTCCAGAAGAGTTAATATAATTGAGAGAATATATACTCAATATTTCGTATTTTAAATTTGCTCCTGAAGAAGTAACACAATTGAAATTGCCTCCTGAAGTGGAAAAATATTATGAAGAGGAGTTTTCGTGTGCTTAAACAATTGTTTTACATTGTTTATTTGATTGTGATTTTCTCTCATGACACCAGCAGTGTCTGAGCAATATTTGATAGTACAAAATGTATCAACAACTCTTGAAGAGCTAAATGTTTGCCTAAAGAATACATGACACCAGTAGTGCCAGATAAATATTAGATTGTGGATAATAAATGAAGGCTCTCGAAGAGCTTATATACAAATATGTCATTCATATTATATGATTATGGTCAAAACATATGTTGTAGTAAACCTGAAGTTTACTAATACAAATGGCTATCATATTGAGACTACAAATGATTGGAAGATTGATAATCTTCATGTTTCCACAATCATAGGGGGTAAAATAATATGTATGTGAGAAGTTACCCGCCTTATTCTTTAATTTGTACTATATCATGTATCACATTTTTTAAATTTTACAAAAAGAAAAATCTTTAAAAAACTGAAAAATGAAAATATGGTTCGGGTTGTGGGGTTTTTGTAAAACGGGTTGGGTAAAAAAAAGAAATGGGTCATTTAATCTGGTACTGCCACGTGGCACTCTATCCAAAATAGGGGTATTTTTGTTCCAAAGTATGACGGTAGGGGTATGGATAGCCCATTAGTATAATGAAAGGTACATGTAAACAATATTTGAAAGTAGGGGGATATATTTGACCCTTTTCCGAAATGAATTAGTTTTGGAACAATTCCAACTAGTCAACCCTTTATCTCGCACAAAAATTTTCTTCATAATATTTTCTGAAACATTGTCCAACTGCTATTTTCTTTACCTTTTCCCCTCCTTTTACACTTTTAAATTTATGTAGTTTTAGAAAGTAATAAAAGCTCATGAATAGTGAGTATAAGATTAATCTATATGTGTTTGTTAGCTAAAATTTAAAATTCGATATATAGCAATTCATCGCCAGTGCATGGAATATATAAATTATGAGGAAGTTAGGAAAGTAGGTAACATAGGTATAAACGGTTAAAAGCTTTGTTTATGCAAGATGGAGTATGATTCTAATTTGTAAAAGGAATTTTTACCTCCTATAGCAAAGGTTAGCACTTTATTTATTTTAAATAAATACCATTTAAAAAAATTATATTCTATAGATACCTTTTAAGGTTAATAGCAAAATATTTAATTTTGGTTACCTCCTAGCCCTAAACCACTAAATATGCTATTCAATTACATTATTTTCTTTCTCTCTCCACTTTGATACATCCCATTTACTTCCCCCATTAAGTTTCGATTACTAGACAAGAAGTCAATTAAATTTCAACAACTTTCAACAAAAGGATTATCAGCACACATTTTGGTGTAATCACCAAAACAGAGCATTTTTGGGGAAGATGAAGTGAAGTTAAAACACACTCCTAGTGTATTATCATCATCGGCAAATAGTAGTCCTGAATAGCTCTCTCTGTTTAGTGTCTCTTCTTTATACCCTTCTTGATCATCCGCCATTGTTAATTAGAGCAAGTAGTTGTGGATTTTCTCGCTTTAAATTTTTTGACTCATGGAAAAAGGAGTTTGTGGGTTTATTTATGGGAGTGAACGACGGAAGCTTCTTTTAAAGTTAAACACGGGCAGGCACAAAGATATATAAGTACTGTGTTCTTCTCTTCTTACTAGGACTATTTGGCTTCTTATATGAGACCGTTTCCCCCCACTCCATAATCAAAACTAGACAAGAAACAAATTAAGTTTCGATTTAATATTCTGTAAATTTTGGTTCAATTAGCATTCTGCGAAGGACTATTTGGCTACAAGGCGGAAATTAGGGTTTTTTCTTGGGCAAAGACGAAGTTTTAGGGCTGAGCAACTTGATTTTCTGTTAATATATTTCAATGTATTTTCAACGTATCACGCTGTATTTTCATGTGTTTCGTTGTATTCATTGTCTTTTTTTCCATTATAATTCAATGTATCTCGCTGTATTCCGTGTATTTCATTGTATTCATTGTCTTTTTTTTAATTGTGTTTCAATGTATCCCGGTGTATTCTATGTATTCATTGTATTCACTGTCTCGCTATATGCCATGAATGTATTCATATATTTTTTTTAACTAATATAATTTATGTATTCAGATGTATTATATAATTTCTATGAAGATTGCTATGTTTTTGGGGTATTTTTCAGTTAAGAATATTTTTTATAACCGAAAATACAAATTTTGTGTGTTATAATTGAGTTTGTTGAGTTATATTAGGAGTCTATTACGTTAATTGATACACTTTCTGTTTAAAAATAGTGTAATCCCCGGTTTCACGCCGTGAATACAGTCGAATACAATAATCTGTCAAGCTGTAATCCCATATTTCACGCGATGAATATAGTTGAATACACTCGAATACAACAACTGATTAGCAGGACTTCCCTGATTCAGGCCGATTTTTGCTACTGTATTCATGAATACAATAACTTAAATACATCAAATACATCTTATAACCACAAAAAGGTATCTATAATCCGTAATATAACAAATGGAATCTATAGATGGCTAATTACTACTTAAAGATAGTGTTTTATGAAAATTGACTCATTGTTTAGCCATCTTGGCCCTTCTCATCTTAGCCCAAGTACACTTTGGGCTGGGTTGGGCAATGACCCATTTATTGACTCATCCCATTTTGACCCGCCCAAATTCAGCCTAAACTGCCTATTTGACACCCTTAGTTCTTGTTGTCTCTCTTATCATAAAGACCCAAAACTCATTCGGACTTCTCCTCTACGATCACAACAAAAGCTTGGAAATATTAGTTGTGGATTTTCTCGCTTTATATTTTTTGTCTCATGGAAAAAGGAGTTTGTGGGCTTGTTTATGGGAGTAAATGACGGAAACTTCTTTTAAATTTAAACACGGGCAGGGACAAAGATATATAAGTACTGTATTCTTCTCTTCTTACTAGGACTATTTGGCTTCTTATATGAGACCGTTTCCCCCCACTCCATAATCGGAACTAGACAAGAAACAAATTAAGTTTCGATTTAATATTCTGTAAATTTTGGTTCAATTAGCATTCTGCAAGATCTTTGAAGATGGAAGGACTATTTGGCTACAAGGCGGAAATTAGGGTTTGTTCTTGGGCAAAGACGAAGTTTTAGGGCTGAGCAACTTGATTTTCTGTTAAGATATTTCAATGTATTTTCAACGTATCACGCTGTATTTTCATGTGTTTCATTGTATTCATTGTCTTTTTTTCCATTATAATTCAATGTATCTCGCTGTATTCCGTGTATTTCATTGTATTCATTGTCTTTTTTTTCATTGTGTTTCAATGTATCCCGTTGTATTCTATGTATTCATTGTATTCACTGTCTCGCTATATGCCATGAATGTATTCATATATTTTTTTAAACTAATATAATTTATGTATTCAGATGTATTATATAATTTCTATGAAGATTGCTATGCTTTTGGGGTATTTTTCAGTTAAGAATATTTTTTATAGCCGGAAATACAAATTATGTGTGTTATAATTGAGTTTGTTGAGTTATATTAGGAGTCTATTACGTTAATTGATACACTTTCCGTTTAAAAATAGTGTAATCTCCTATTTCACGCCGTGAATACAGTCGAATACAATAATCTGTCCAGCTGTAATCCCATATTTCACGCGATGAATACAGTCGAATACACTCGAATACAACAACTGATTAGCTGGACTTCCCTGATTCAGGCCGATTTTTGCTACTGTATTCATGAATACAATAACTTAAATACATCAAATACATCTTATAACCACAAAAAGGTATCTATAATCCGTAATATAGCAAATGGTATCTATAGATCACTACTTACTACTAAAAGGTAGTACTTTATGAAAACTGACCCATTGTTTAGCCATCTTGGCCCTTCTCATCTTAGCCCAAGTACACTTTGGGTTGGGTTGGGCAATGACCCATTTATTGACTCATTCCATTTTGACCCGCCCAAATTCAGCCTAAACCGCCTATTTGACACCCTTAGTTCTTGTTGTCTCTCTTATCATAAAGACCCAAAACTCATTCGGACTTCTCCTCTCCGATCACAACAAAAGCTTGGAAATATTAGTTGTGGATTTTCTCGCTTTATATTTTTTGACTCATGGAAAAAGGAGTTTGTGGGCTTGTTTATGGGAGTAAATGACGGAAGCTTCTTTTAAAGTTAATCATGGGCAGGGACAAAGATATATAAGTACTGTGTTCTTCTCTTCTTACTAGGATTATTTGGCTTCTTATATGGGACCGTTTCCCCCCACTCCATAATCGGAACTAGACAAGAGACCAATTAAGTTTCGATTTAATATTCTGTAAGTTCTGGTTCAATTAGCATTCTGCAAGATCTTTGAAGATGGAAGGATTATTTGGCTACAAGGCGGAAATTAGGGTTTGTTCTTGAGCAAAGACGACGAAGTTTTGGGGCTGAGCAACTTGATTTTCTGTTAATATATTTCAATGTATTTTCAACGTAGCACGCTGTATTTTCATGTGTTTCATTGTATTCATTGTCTTTTTTTCCATTATAATTCAATGTATCTCGCTGTATTGCGTGTATTTCATTGTATTCATTGTCTTTTTTTTCATTGTGTTTCAATGTATCCCGTTGTATTCTATATATTTTATTGTATTCACTGTCTCGCTATATGCCATGAATGTATTCATATATTTTTTTAACTAATATAATTTATGTATTCAGATGTATTATATAATTTCTCTTAAGATTGCTATGTTTTTGGGGTATTTTTTAGTTGAGAATCTTTTTTATAATCGAAAATACTAATTTTGTGTGTTATAATTAAGTTTGTTGAGTTATATTAGGAGTCTATTACGTTAATTGATACACATTCCGTTTAAAAACAGTATAATCCCATATTTCACGCCATGAATACAGTCGAATACAGTAATATGTCCAGCTGTAATCCCATGTTTCACGCGATGAATACAGTCGAACACACTCGAATACAACAACTGATTAGCTGGACTTCCCTGATTCATGCCTATTTTTTCTACTGTATTCATGAATACAATAACTTAAAATACATTAAATACATCTTATAACCATAAAAAGGTATCGATAATCCGTAATATAGCAAATGGTATCTATAGATAGCTAATTACTACTAAAAGATAGTGCTTTATGAAAATTAACCCATTGTTTAGCCATCTTGGCCCTTCTCATCTTAGCCCAAGTACACTTTGGGCTGAGTTGGGGAATGACCCATTTATTGACTCATCCCATTTTGACCCACCCAAATTCAGCCTAAACTGCCTAGTTGCCACCCTTAGTTCTTGTTGTCTCTCTTATCATAAAGACCCAAAACTCATTCGGACTTCTCCTCTCCGGTCACAACAAAAGCTTAGAAATATTAGTTGTGGATTTTTTCGCTTTATATTTTTTGACTCATGGAAAAAGGAGTTTGTGGGTTTGTTTATGGGAGTAAACGACGGAAGCTTCTTTTAATGTTAAATACGTGCAGGGACAAAGATATATAAGTACAATGTTTTTCTCTTCTTACTAGGACTATTTGGCTTCTTATATGGGACCGTTTCCCCCCACTCCATAATCAGAACTAGATAAGAAACCAATTAAGTTTCGATTTAATATTCTGTAAGTTTTGGTTCAATTTGCATTCTGCAAGATCTTTGAAGATGGAAGGACTATTTGGCTACAAGGCGGAAATTAGGGTTTGTTCTTGGGCAAAGACGAAGTTTTGGGGCTGAACAACTTGATTTTCTGTTAATATATTTCAATGTATTTTTAACCTATCACGCTGTATTTTCATGTGTTTCATTGTATTCATTGTCTTTTTTCCATTATAATTCAATGTATCTCGCTGTATTCCGTGTATTTCATTGTATTCCTTGTCTTTTTTTCATTGTGTTTCAATGTATCCCGTTGTATTCTATGTATTCATTGTATTCACTGTCTAGCTATATGCCATGAATGTATTCATATATTTTTTTTAACTAATATAATTTATGTATTCAGATGTATTATATAATTTCTATGAAGATTGCTATGTTTTTGGGGTATTTTTCAGTTAAGAATATTTTTTATAACCGGAAATACAAATTTTGTGTGTTATAATTGAGTTTGTTGAGTTATATTAGGAGTCTATTACGTTAATTGATACACTTTCCGTTTAAAAATAGTGTAATCTCCTATTTCACGCAGTGAATACAGTCGAATACAATAATCTGTCCAGCTGTAATCCCATATTTCACACGATGAATACAGTCGAATACACTCGAATACAACAACTGATTAGCTGGACTTCCCTGATTCAGGCCGATTTTTGCTACTGTATTCATGAATACAATAACTTAAATACATCAAATACATCTTATAACCACAAAAATGTATCTATAATCCGTAATATAACAAATGGTATCTATAGATCACTACTTACTACTAAAAGGTAGTACTTTATGAAAATTGACCCATTGTTTAGCCATCTTGGCCCTTCTCATCTTAGCCCAAGTACACTTTGGGCTGGGTTGGGCAATGACCCATTTATTGACTCATCCCATTTTTACCCGCCCAAATTCAGCCTAAATCGCCTATTTGACACCCTTAGTTCTTGTTGTTTCTCTTATCATAAAGACCCAAAACTCATTCGGACTTCTCCTCTCCGATAACAACAAAAGCTTGGAAATATTAGGTGTGGATTTTCTCGCTTTATATTTTTAGACTCATGGAAAAAGGAGTTTGTGGGCTTGTTTATGGGAGTAAATGACGGAAGCTTCTTTTAAAGTTAAACACGGGCAGGGACAAAGATATATAAGTACTGTGTTCTTCTCTTCTTACTAGGACTATTTGGCTTCTTATATGGGACCGTTTCCCCCCACTCCATAATCGGAACTAGACAAGAAACCAATTAAGTTTCGATTTAATATTCTATAAGTTCTGGTTCAACTAGCATTCTGCAAGATCTTTGAAGATGGAAGGACTATTTGGCTACAAGGCGGAAATTATGGTTTGTTCTTGAGCAAAGACGACAAAGTTTTGGGGCTGAGCAACTTGATTTTTTGTTAATATATATCAATGTATTTTCAACGTATCACGCTGTATTTTTATGTGTTTCATTGTCTTTTTCCCCATTATAATTCAATGTATCTCGCTGTATTCCGTGTATTTCATTGTATTCATTGTGTTTCAATGTATCCCGTTGTATTTTATATATTTCAATGTATTCACTGTCTCGCTATATGCCATGAATGTATTCATATATTTTTTTTAACTAATATAATTTATGTATTCAGATGTATTGTATAATTTCTCTGAAGATTGCTATGTTTTTGGGGTATTTTTCAGTTGAGAATCTTTTTTATAATCGGAAATACAAATTTTGTGTGTTATAATTAAGTTTAGGAGTCTATTACGTTAATTGATACACTTTCCATTTAAAAACAGTATAATCCCCTGTTTCACGCCGTGAATACAGTCGAATACAGTAATCTATCTAGCTGTAATCCCATGTTTTACGCGATGAATACAGTCGAATATACTCGAATACAACAACTGATTAGCTAGACTTCCCTGTTTCATGCCTATTTTTGCTACTGTATTCATGAATACAATAACTTAAAGTACATCAAATACATCTTATAACCACAAAAAGGTATCTATCCGTAATATAGCAAATGGTATCTATAAATTACTAATTACTACTAAAAGATAGTGCTTTATGAAAATTAACCCATTGTTTAGCCATCTTGTCCCTTCTCATCTTAGCCCAAGTACACTTTGGGCTGGGTTGGGGAATGACCCATTTAATGACTCATCCCATTTTGACCCACCTAAATTCAGCCTAAACTGCCTATTTGCCACCCTTAGTTCTTGTTGTCTCTCTTATCATAAAGACCCAAAACTCATTCGGACTTCTCCTCTCCGGTCACAACAAAAGCTTGGAAATATTAGTTGTGGATTTTCTCGCTTTATAATTTTTTGACTCATGGAAAAAGGAGTTTGTGGGTTTGTTTATGGGAGTAAACGACGGAAGCTTCTTTTAAAGTTAAACACGGGCAGGGACAAATATATATAAGTACTGTGTTCTTCTCTTCTTACTAGGACTATTTGGCTTCTTATATGGGACCGTTTCCCCCACTCCATAATCGGAACTAGACAAGAAACAAATTAAGTTTCGATTTAATATTCTGTAAGTTTTGGTTCAATTAGCATTCTGCAAGATCTTTGAAGATGGAAAGACTATTTGGCTACAAGGCGGAAATTAGGGTTTGTTCTTGAGAAAAGACGACGAAGTTTTGGGGCTGAGCAACTTAATTTTCTGTTAATATATTTCAATGTATTTTCATGTGTTTCACTGTATTAATTGTCTTTTTTTCCATTATAATTCAATGTATCTCGCTATATTCCGTATATTTTATTGTATTCATTGTCTTTTTTTTTCATTGTGTTTCAATGTATCCCATTGTATTCTATGTATTTCATTGTATTCACTGTCTCTCTATATGCCATGAATGTATTCATATATTTTTTTAACTAATATAATTTATGTATTCAGATGTATTATATAATTTCTCTGAAGATTGATATGTTTTGGGGTATTTTTCAGTTGAGAATCTTTTTTATAATCGGAAATACAAATTTTGTGTGTTATAATTGAGTTTGTTGAGTTATGTTAGGAGTCTATTACGTTAATTGATAAAGTTTCCGTTTAAAAACAGTATAATTCCCTGTTTCACGTCGTGAAAACAGTCGAATATAGTAATCTGTCCAGCTGTAATCCCATGTTTCACGCGATAAATACAGTCGAATACACTCGAATACAACAACTGATTAGCTGGACTTCCCAGATTCACGCCTATTTTTGCTACTGTATTCATGAATACAATAACTTAAATACATCAAATACATCTTATAACCACAAAAAGGTATTTATAATCCGTAATATAGCAAATAGTATTTATAGATGACTAATTACTACTAAAAGATAGTGCTTTATGAAAATTGACCCATTGTTTAGCCATCTTAGCCCTTCTCATCTTAACCCAAGTTCACTTTGGGCTGGGTTGGGTAATGACCCATTTATTGACTCATCCCATTTGACCTACCCAAATTCAGCCTAAACTGCCTATTTGCCACCCTTAGTTCTTGTTGTCTCTCTTATCATAAAGACCCAAAACTCATTCGGACTTCTCCTCTCCGGTCACAACAAAAGCTTGGAAATATTAGTTATGGATTTTCTCGCTTTATATTTTTTGACTCATGGAAAAAGCTGTTTGTGGGTTTGTTTATGGGTAAACGACGGAAGCTTCTTTTAAAGTTAAACACGGGCAGGGACAAATATATATAAGTACTGTGTTCTTCTCTTCTTACTAGGACTATTTGGCTTCTTATATGGGACCGTTTTCCCCACTCCATAATCGGAACTAGACAAGAAACCAATTAAGTTTCGATTTAATATTCTGTAAGTTCTGGTTCAATTAGCATTCTGCAAGATCTTTGAAGATGGAAGGACTATTTGGCTCCAAGGCGGACATTAGGGTTTGTTCTTGAGCAAAGGCGACGAAGTTTTGGGGCTGAGCAACTTGATTTTCTGTTAATATATTTCAATGTATTTTCAACGTATCACGCTGTATTTTCATGTGTTTCATTGTATTCATTGTCTTTTTTTCCATTATAATTCAATGTATCTCGCTGTATTGCGTGTATTTCATTGTATTCATTGTCTTTTTTTTTCATTGTGTTTCAATGTATCCCGTTGTATTCTATGTATTTTATTATATTCACTGTCTCGCTATATGCCATGAATATATTCATATATTTTTTTTAACTAATATAATTTATGTATTCAGATGTATTATATAATTTCTCTGAAGATTTCTATGTTTTTGGGGTATTTTTTAGTTGAGAATCTTTTTTATAATCGAAAATACGAATTTGTGTGTTATAATTGAGTTTGTTGAGATATATTAGGAGTCTATTACGTTAATTGATACACTTCCGTTTAAAAACAGTATAATCCCATGTTTTCCGCCGTGAATACAGTCGAATACAGTAATCTGTCTAGCTGTAATCCCATGTTTCACGCGATGAATACAGTCGAATACACTCGAATACAACAACTGATTAGCTGCACTTCCCTGAGTCACGCCTATTTTTGCTACTGTATTCATGAATACAATAACTTAAATACATCAAATACATCTTATAACCACAAAAAGGTATCTATAATCCGTAATATAGCAAATGGTATCTATAGATCACTACTTACTACTAAAAGGTAGTACTTTATGAAAATTGACCCATTGTTTAGCCATCTTGGCCCTTCTCATTTTAGCCCAAGTACACTTTGGGTTGGGTTGGGCAATGACCCATTTATTGACTCATCCCATTTTGACCTGCCCAAATTCAACCTAAACTTCCTATTTGCCACCCTTAGTTCTTGTTGTCTCTCTTATCATAAAGACCCAAAACTCATTCGGACTTGTCCTCTCTGGTCACAACAAAAGCTTGGAAATATTAGCTTTAGTTGTTATGCACAATAAACATATACAAGCATAAAATTTGAACGGTATAGTTTGAACTTTAGGACATAATATCGTGAAGTTTTAAATTGAAAAGTTGAATTTTAGGACATAATGTCCCTAAAGTTTAAACTAGAAAACTTGAACTTAAAAGACACAATATCACAAAGTTTTAACCTGAAAAGCTGAACTTTAGGACACAATATTCTGAATTTTGTACTAAAAAATGAACTTCAAGGTACTCATAGTGTCCTAAAGTTTTAACTTAAAAAATCAAATTTCAGGACATCGTGTCCTAAAATTTTGTACTGAAAAACTAAATATTAGGATACGAAGAAGAAGCAACATCCGCCTGTTTTATTTTTTATATTGTGGCTAAACACTAAATAATTTGCAAGTGCTGGCATCAATCAAAAAAGTGGGCTTTCCTTTTTAATTAGGGGATTGGGCTTTAATTTTAGATTGAGACTTTAAACAAATTTTGTTTGTCCTAGGTTTTACGTAAAAAGGTCAAAATTATCCTTAATCTATTGAAAATAGAGCAATTTTGCCCTCCGTTTGTTTTTGGTATCAATAATACCCTTACTGTTAATAAACTGGCTCACTTATACCCTCAAAACTAATGGTTACTCCACATAGGTACAAAGCGTATTAAAAAAATATTTTTTGGCTGAATTGGATATCCGCGTAGGATAGATATTATCTTCTTTTTATTTTGGATGATAAACATAACTGTTCAACCACTCCAAAAATCACCATGGCTACCGTTCATCCACCGAGAGCCACCAGTACACCCCCATCTTCTTCTCCTTGCGGGTTATTCCAGCCTATTCTACAGAACCAGAGGAAGAGAAAATAAGATAAAAGTGAAAGTTTAGCCGCCAACGTTTACTCCCCATTGGAGCTGCTTTCCGTGTTCAATTAATCGTTATTTTACTATGGGTATTTCAATGAACAACTTGGATTTTATGGTGAAAAACTTGATTTTTATATCAGTAAAAGGGGCAGCAAACCTAGTCGAAAAGGACGACCGCGTTAGAAAGGCCTCGTCTACCACATCTAAAGGTTCTACGGTCAAAGTTTATTTTGAGGGCGATATTTCCAGCCAGATCTGAAGCTTTTCTAAGGAAGAAATTTATGATTTTGAAAATGGGTTTGGAGGGTGGCTCATTGGTATTATTTTAGTGGTGACGGGGAAGGTCGGCACCTCTTCTGGTGGGATATTGATGATGAAAGGTCCCTTTTGTTTAGTGGTTAAGCTATCTTATAGTGGTTGGTTTTATTTCTTTGTTTTTCTTCTATATCTACATGTTGAATTTGGTGAACACTTCTGTTAAATGGTCATCTTGTTGTTTGATACTCTTTGTTTTAGTTTTGCAGATGAAGAATTGATTAGATAAGCATTTCACAATTTAATTTGAACTTTACATCTTGAATTTCTAACTTAAAGTTACCTTTTGGATTATTAGAAGTGTAACATTTTCAATGAATATCCAGGTGGTGAAAAGGTAGATTTGGCTCTTTGTCGTTGTAAATGGTTTTCTTCCCGGTATAAATTTTCAGGTTGTTGGCCATTGTTCTCGTTAGGTTGGAGAATCCCACGTGGAGATCCAATTCAGCCAAAAACTATTTTCGTAATATGCTTTGTGCCTATGTGGAGTTACCGTTTGTTGTGAGGGTATAAGTGAGCCAGTTTATTAACGGTAAGAGTATTATAGATACAAAAAACAAACGGAGAGCAAAATTGCTCTATTTCCAATAGTTTAAGGACAATTTTGACCCTTTTCCGTAGGTTTTATTACACACACAAAACTATTTCCTTGACTGAAATCATGACATTACTAGCATATAGTATGTATTTGTATTGTAAAGATCATTAATTCTTTTTGTGTTAAAGGGTAAAAAGGATAAAAATGTCTCGAGAAGCATTTCAAGAAAGCTTTAGAAAATAATTGGGCTTTTTTCACTTTTAGCCCGCCAAAAAAGTGTATACAATTTGTAGAATTTTTGTATATAATATACAGTATGTATATATATATATATATAAAAATATATATTTTTTTGAGTATTATTTTGAGAGCGGCTATACAGTGTCATTTTTCCAAAACAATTGTAGGTTGTAATAACCTAGAAGTAGGAAATGCAATAATGGAAAGACCAATTTAGCTCCTTCGTTAGTAAATGAAGTTTTAAGAATATAAGCAAAAATTAATGGATACCAAGGTAATTAAGAGATATCTTGGAAGTTCTTAAAAATGATAAACTCTGCAACGAAATATTTATATGATGGATAGGTCTGTCACAAAATTGTGACAGTTTTATGACGAAATTCACCAAATATGTGACGAATATGTGATATATTTACCCTTTCATATTTTTTTCAATATCGAATTGGTGGCAGGATTGTGAGGAATTCCCTTGTCACAAATACTTCTTCTTATAGTGATAGTGATATTTTAAGCATCAATAGAATGCGGAACCAAAATATGGTTTATTTTTACTAAAAATACTCAAATAAGTGTAAAAAAAAAGTTACCAAAGCATATATAACGCCACTAATAGTGGCGCTATACAGTAACGTTAACTGTACCGTTACTGTATAGCGCCACTATTAGTGGCGTTATACTGACAAACTTACATAGCGCCATTAATAGTGGTGCTATATGTATATTACCAGACCCCACCAATAATGTCTGGGTTCAATAATTTAAATGCGTATAAAGCTACTTTTTGTGGCGCTATATATATAAAAAAATAATAATCCGGCTAGCCATTTTCTATATAAACATCGTAGAATCGCGCCAACTTCATTCAATTTTTTTTTTTTTAACTCTTCTTGGTTTCTATTGTTGTTAAATTCTCCAGCATTTTTTCATTATGTCTGAAGAACGTAGAATAAGAGTATCATTATATTGGGGGGTGAGGTTGTGATGGAGAATAACTCTGTGGGCTACAGTTTACCTGCTAAGTGTAATGTTAAATTGCCACTTTCAATGGAGTACGAAACATTGATATCGTTGTTATGCAAAAAAATGAGTGTGAGAAAATGTTCAGTGATACTCAAAGTAACCGGAAGATATCCGTATTCCGTTACGCCGCAAGGGGTTGCTTTTTACTCAGAGTTTAACATCGACGATGATGACACTTTGAGTGATTTCTTGAGGACTCCGGACGAATGCCGGGAATTTCTTGTAATCACAATGTTGGAGATGTACGTGAAGGTCGAAGACGTTCCAAAAAATGAGGTTGTGCGTAGTAGAGATAACCCCCAGTCATCGGGTGGTTATTCTGGATCAGTTTTTGCCGGACATGTTCCAGATGAAAGAATTTTTCTTGATTTAAATTTATCACCGTCGGCGAATGAGCAGCGAAAAAATAATTTATACCCTGCTTTCCATAATTCACAAGAAGAGCGGTAAACTTCAATTTTCATTTGTGTTAATTATGTATATTTTTGCGTATTGAATTAATTTTAACGCTCATTTATTTAATAGGGGGTACCGGCCGGATATGAATTTTACAAGTGACCCATCCGGTAGTCATCACCTAACTGAAAACGTCCATCATGGAATGTCATCACATTACAACTTGTAAGTGAAAAGCTACAGCCATATATAAAGCATTTATTAATTTAGTAGCTTATATTTTTGTTGAAATGTGCAGTGAAAACGAGCAAGTTGAACTACCCGTACTCACTCAATTGCCCGAAAACGACGTATTACATCAGGATCTGGCAGATGAACAGAGTGAGGAAGAGAACAACGATTACGATAACAATGCCGATGAATCGGGAGACGAGACACCATTTGCTCGTGAGGATGGTGATGAAGAGGACGAGGAGGAAGGACCGGATTTGAAGAGAGCCCCCATAGACGAAAAGTGAACGAGTCTGAAGTGCCGTTTCATTCAAGGGAGATTCCTTATATTGATAACTTGCCACGCGTGCCGGATGTGGAAGCTCTCACAAGGGGTTTTGATGAAATCCGGACAGCAATGTGGGATGAGTCTAGACCAACGGTGCTTGCAAAAGGGATGCTTTTTCCTGATAAAGCACGCGTAAGCAGGGCTTGTAAAATGCACAATGTTAAAGAGTGTCGTGAGATGCAGGTATTGGAGTCAAGTCCGACGGTATACAAGGCTATTTGCCGCAGGTGGTTTTGGCCATGTAATTGGATGTTGCGTGCGTCGAAGAAGAAAACAGGTATGTGGAAAGTGGGTAAATACATTCCCACCCACACATGCGAAATGGACACTTTCAACGGGAATCACTTCAACTTGGATATTGACTTGATATCTCTTGTACTTATTCCGCACATCGAAGCGTCCATAAGGTATAAAATCAAAGAGTGCATTACAGCAGTCTACCAGGAATATGGCCACACAATTACTAAAAGAAAGGCATATCTTGGGCGCAAAAGAGCGTTTGAAATAGTCTATGGTAACTGGGATAAGTCATTTGCAGATCTGCCTAGCTACATGGCTGCACTGCAGCACTTTAACCCCGGAACAGTTATTGAATGGAAGCTTGAGCGGAGTCCGGGTAAACCAGAATATATATTCAATTACGTGTTTTGGGCGTTTAAGCCAGCAATTGATGGTTTTCCGTATTGCCGGCCCGTAATATCCATAGACGGAACTCATGTCTATGGAAAGTACGATATCAAGCTATTGATAGCCGTGGCTGTGGATGCTAATGGACAGATATTTCCAATAGCCTTTGCTATTTATGCAAATGAAAGCACAGAGACGTGGACAATGTTTTTGAACCACTTGAAAGAGCACGTTGTCAAACATCGTTTAGGTATTTGTCTAATATCTGATCGGCACAGGAGTATATTAAATTCTGTGGAGAACCTTCCTGCCTGGCAAGAACCTTATGCATACCACCGTTACTGTGTGAGGCACTTTAAGGCCAATTTCAAGAAGGCACATCCCAAAAAAGATCTACATGATTTGATGTGGATGGCAGCAACAGACCACCAACAACATAAATTCCGGAGGCATATGGATTCTATCAGGCAAGAAGACGATGCAGCATATCGTTGGTTAATGCGACATGATCCTGAAAAGTGGACGTTGCATGCAGATGGTGGCAGACGCTGGGGAATTCTTACTACAAACGTGTCAGAATCCTTCAACGGGTTATTAAAGTCGGCAAGAGGATTGCCCGTCACAGCCATGGTGCGTATGTCGTTCAAGCAGATGGCGGAGAGGTTTGTACAACGGTCTGCAGCTGCAACGGAATTGATGGAAAGGGGGTGTTGAATTTATGCCAGTGCCTATGAAGAGATTAGAGAAATACAGACGGCGAGCACATTGGCATTCCTTTTTGCAATATGATAACGAACGAGGTATTTTTGAAGTTCGCACCGCTATCCATAATAATCGGGGTAATAATGTACATACTGTAAATGAATCCACAAGGTTATGCTCATGTGGGAAATGGTCAATCTACCACATGCCTTGTTCACATGCCATCAAGTGTTTTCAACGTGTTGGTTATGCGGAGACCAACTGTCACACCTCCTTTTCCGGCCCCGCGAGGGTGCGAAGGAGTTTTCTCCAATTAAAGGACAGTCGAAACGGGATTTATTTGTTTGTTTCAGAGTCGCCACCTGGGAATTTTAAGGCGTCCCAAGTCACCGGTTTTAATCCCTGAATCGAGGAGAATATGACTCTATTTGTTATTCTGCGAACCAGAAATCCTGAGTAAGGAATTCTGTTAATTCGGGAGAAGGTGTTAGGCATTCCCGAATTCCGGGGTTTTAGCACGGTCGCTTAACCATTTTTATATTTGGCTTAATTATCTTGATTTACTAAATACATTTTTTCTTGTTGCCCGATTTTATTACCGCTTTTGTTTAGATTGTTTTCAATTAAAGATTTTCTTGAAACGAATCACGCGTACGTATATTCGTATTATATATATTTTTATAAACGTAAAGAATCGTGTCACGCATACGTGTACACAGAATGATTGATAATATTTTTGTATAAAAAGAAATATGATGTACGCAATTGTGCTTAAAATAAAATCAAGGACATTCGCCCCTTTTGTATGATTAAATAATGAACTGCACATCTCGGGTTATATGAGATTAATAATGATATTCTCCGAAGAACCCCCTTCTTTTATTAAATGTTCACTCGAAATTGCGCGAACGCATAATCCGAATTGCTTTTGGAAATATAATCAGGTTACGCGAACGCATCCCTGATCACGCAAAATATTCTTAATAGTAGTATAGATTTTCCATAAATTATTTATTACGTCCATGCATTTTTATGTGAAAATCATGAGAAATCAATATTTTTCTAGTCTCTAAATTCCTCGAAAAGACTTCACTATTTGATCGCAAATTATATTTTTTAGCGTATAAATTATATTCCTCCAAGCCATTCTAATTTAAAGAATAAAATAAACAACGTGTGATTAATACTACCATTTTTCTCGTAAATACAATATATGTATACTCAAACGTGAATGGCGTATGAAACTAAAAAAAATCGACTCATGAAAGGGAGTAATATTTTCGAAGAATTTTCATTATTCTATTTGTAGCGAATGCTATTTTTTGCATTCTTAAAATTGTTACACATTACAAATCTAATCTACTTCTACATCGTTTGTTCTTAATCCAATAGGCATGATTATTTTGGTTAATTCTGCTTATGATGATATATGAAATCAAACCAATTTTTATTCTCGGCTTATGCAAGCTATTTATGGTTACTAAATGTACCTTTTGTAAGAATTATCGACATTATTCTTATACACTATTTTTAAAAAAAAAACGAATTAAAATAGGAAGACCCTTTATTGGTAAGGAAAAGAATTATTCTACAAGTTGATTCGATCAAATGACATTACATATAACGTAGTTACACATTTGAACCGTTTCATAATATTCCAACATCGTGGCGGCTTATATCAATTCATCTTTCACCTATGGTTATACACATAACCGTTATCCTGCCATATATGAACAACATACAACTGACATCAATCTAAACAAAATTGGATTTTTGACAAGATATACTAGTAATGCAATTTCTTGATACTTCCTATTCTATTCTATACTTAACCAACAATATCATAAGACTTAATTAGTGGCCAACTTTCTACCATGTTCCCTATCTTGACAATTCGAACATAACTACACTTAATGAAACTCTGAAATAGATAACATTATTACAACACTTATACGACTTCAAAAGGGAATGATTAACTAATAGCTATCATGTCAAGCATACTACTATATTAACCAACATGAAACAAAACTGAAATTTAAACTAATAGACTTAAACGAGTAAAGGACATAATTATAATCCCAAACTTCATTTATTTGTCATGTTGAAGCTTTTCATGACATGAGTTTACAGATATGTACCTGGAAATGAGGGTAGAAGAGGTGAATTTCAGCAGTAACAACAACAACAAAACAACAGAATATACCAGTAACTCAGCAGGTTTGATCAAGACCCGTGAAACCAGACGAACAGTAACAGAATTTTAAGAAAAATTTCAGATTTGAACCAAACAATACCACTAAAAAAACAGACCCGTACAGATTCAAGAAAAGTATGTTTCTGATTTTTCTTTTCTTCTTCTACATATGTTTCAGATTGTGTGTGTATGTGTGTGTTCTCTTTTTTGTTTCTTTTTCTATTTTCTTCCTCCTCTTCAGATTTCCATTTCTGATTTTTCTGCTTAGTTTTCTTTCTTTTATCTCCCTCTATGTGTATTCTTGCTCTTCAATCTCTTCAATCTCTAGTTTTCTTTCCAACTCCCTTTTATATACAGGTCTGCCCCCTTCTCTTAAGTGCTGCCTGGACCCTTTTCTCTTTTAAAAATCAGGAAATCTCCACCCAAATAACACTAAGGCTGATTTCTTAATAAATCAGCCACTAAAGATACTTTTTCCCTTATTTTCAGCACTCCCATTACCCTTTGTTTCCCATAATCTCATTAAATTATATCCATTACACTCCACTATCAGCACACTACTATTATCACATTATCCTCACTGTTTTATTCCTCAAATACCCTTGAAAATACCTTAATATTACTGTTATTACTGCCCCAGACCAAAGACTGCCTAAACCTTAACAGATTTATCTGAATTAAACTGTTTAGCAGCTAATAACCAATTCCTAAATCAAACAAACATTCTGTTCTTATAGATTATGCTAAACAGGGAAATGCAATAGCTAATGTACAAAAGCTAAATTGAGATTGAACACTGAACTTGCATATAAACATATTAACAATACATAACTCAACAGAATAATTTAAACTGAATCTGAATAAGTATGAATGCAGGGGCATTGTCAGTATATTGACAATGCCCTGAAACTTACTGCCCAGAAACCAACATTCACAACATCTATTTGACGAATTTATTTATAAACAAAGATGATTTAATTGACGAGTATTAGTCAACTGACTATCTACAACAATTGTCAACAAACAATTTGTAAAATAGAAACAGATTATTTCAATCAGCATTAACGGAAACCAGGATTTACAGAACAACTAATCGACGAACTTAATCGAGTCGATTATACACATTGTAAACAACAAAGAGAGACAATGACATAATTCTGATCAACTAATCGGGTATGAGGCAGAATCACAGAATTAATTAAACAAATATGAAAAATTTCACAGACAACTAAAACAGGCAACAATATATACGTAGGAAACAAAAGAAATAGAAAATACCTCTGAATCTTCAATTTCACACAGACAAAATTCAACTTTGGATTCGGAACTTTTTGAGGCTGAACAGACTTTATTCGAAGTATTCTCAGTTGAGAATACCTCGATTAAAGTCTCTTAGACCTCAATCCCTCACTTGAATTGAACAGATTTCCTGACTGGAAATTTTTAGGGTTTCATTTTTCGGATTTAGGGTTCGACCAATTCTGGGCAGATTCGACGGGAACCAAAGATGACTCAAGGGTGAGAGAGGCCTAGGGGTCATTTGGTGTTAGTTTGGAATAGATCTGGGTAGGGTTAGGTTTCACTCGAATCTTCAAATGAAGATTCGAGCAGTTCCAGGAGGATTCGAACCATGCTACTAACAGATCCGTGATGAGAATGGACAAGGGAGACTGTGGTGTTAACTTGGAGGCCATCAGAGAATGTTGGTTTTTCAGACCAACCTTCAATCGAAGATTCGAGACTATGTGATCTGATTCGAAGGAAACTAATACCAGATCCGTAAAGAGGGGGTTGTGAGGAGTCGAGGGTGTTAGGGTGGTGACCGGCGGCGTTGTTGCCGCCGGGTTTCAGGCAATGGGGAATTAGGGTGGCTAGGGTTAGGGGTGTGTTTCGGTGATGACGATGAACATGAGAGAGAGGGGGGGTGTTTAGTTAGGGGGCCGGGGTAGGGATTTGGATTTATATAGGGATGGGGTGGATTGATAATGACCGTCAGATCAAACCTGATCCACGGTCAGGATCAGTGTTTAACATTAGGGTCGGGCTGAATCGGGGAAATGGGTCGGGTAAGGGTTACGGGTAAGGTCAAAATCCTGGGAGCCCTTGGATCAGAAATAATGAACGACCCCGATTTATTTCAGCCATACGACGCCGTATGGTTTGCATTTGTAATTAAATGACTGGGCATCATCAAACAACGTAGTATTTGCCCTATACTACGTCGTTTGATGGTCTTTGGGTTGACTGACCTGGGCTGGGTAAAATGCATTGTTTTGGGCCTGAATTTTTTGTCAAATAAATGGCCCAGTCCGTTTTTCTTTACATTTTAATTTCTAATTTTAATTTATATAGAATCTAAATTACCCTTAAAAATATTAATTACCTTTAACAACCATTAACACATAGGACAAAATATTAATCACACAATGACACATTTAAATGACGAAAAATAAGATAAATGCATATTTTTTGTGATTTTCCCTTTAATTAACTCTTAAATGCATAATTAAATCCTAGATATGCATGCAACATGTATTTTTATTTTATTTTTCATTTAATTATAACAAAGTAAACATTTACGGACAAAACACAAACAATTAATAAAAGCCACATAAATTCTAAAATTGCATACTAAGAGAATTTTGTTTTATTTTTGATTTATTTTATAGTATTTTTCGTGAGGCAAAAATCACGTGCTCACAGCTGCCCCTCTTTGTGCGGAAACTCGAAGAGTTTGCGTGCGAAGATAAAGTGAGCGGATATGAGCGATTTTTGCCTGTTCGAATACTCTGTGAGAAGCATTTTTGAAAGATTTGACCGAACCTCTGCTTCAAAGGTTTCCTACATATCCTTGACTATAAAGGAATCAGGTCAATGTAGTTCGGGAAGTTTTGGGTGGCTGGGACTACCATAGGACTGTGATACTACTGCTGTTTCGTGCTGCTTTTACTGCTTGCTGACCTCTTTATTACCCCCTACTTTAAAGGTAAAACAAAAGCTAAACTAGACTATGGTATATGAATTACAAGATCTTATCTAGATCATGCCCTTGCGTTTCTTGTTGTCTTGATGTCTCGGTGACTCTCGGGCATCTTTTGCTTCTGACTTGTTCCGCATTTCCTTTCATTGTGTCTCGTATTTCCTTTATTTGTTTGGGACTCTTGTTGTTTCTTGCTGGGGATTTGGTTGGACTCCTATGCTTTATTGACTTTACGTGTGCTCCTTTCGCATATGGGCGGGCTTTTGACTTCAACCCGTAATGTCAAACTACATTGCCATTCTGTTCTTCAGGTGGGCGCCTGACTGCTGATCCTTCATTTGTATTCCCTTATTCTCCAGGTGGACGCCTGATTGCCTTTTCGATTCTTCATCCTTGTTCTCCAGGTGGACGCCTGATTGCCATTTCAATTCTTCATCCTCATTCTCCAGGTGGATGCCTGATTTCTTCTTCAATTCTTCATCCTCATTCTCCAGGTGGACGCCTGATTTCTTCTTCAATTCTTCATCCTCATTCTCCAGGTGGACGCCTGATTTCTTCTTCAATTCTTCATCCTCATTCTCCAGGTGGACGCCTGATTTCTTCTTCAATTCTTCATCCTCATTCTCCAGGTGGACGCCTGATTTCTTCTTCAATTCTTCATCCTCATTCTCCAGGTGGACGCCTGATTTCTTCTTCAATTCTTCATCCTCATTCTCCAGGTGGACGCCTGATTTCTTCTTCAATTCTTCATCCTCATTCTCCAGGTGGACGCCTGATTTCTTCTTCAATTCTTCATCCTCATTCTCCAGGTGGACGCCTGATTTCTTCTTCAATTCTTCATCCTCATTCTCCAGGTGGACGCCTGATTTCTTCTTCAATTCTTCATCCTCATTCTCCAGGTGGACGCCTGATTTCTTCTTCAATTCTTCATCCTCATTCTCCAGGTGGACGCCTGATTTCTTCTTTAATTCTTTCATCCTCATTCTCCAGGTGGACGCCTGATTTCTTCTTCAATTCTTCATCCTCATTCTCCAGGTGGACGCCTGATTTCTTCTTTAATTCTTCATCCTCATTCTCCAGGTGGACGCCTGATTTCTTCTTCAATTCTTCATCCTCATTCTCCAGGTGGACGCCTGATTTCTTCTTTAATTTTTCATCCTCATTTTCCAGGTGGACGCCTGATTTCTTCTTTAACAATTCATCCTCATTCTCCAGGTGGACGCCTGATTTCTTCTTTAATTCTTCATCCTCATTCTCCAGGTGGACGCCTGATTTCTTCTTCAATTCTTCATCCTCATTCTCCAGGTGGACGCCTGATTGCTTCTTTAATTCTTCATCCTCATTCTCCAGGTGGACTCCTGATTTCTTCTTCAATTCTTCATCCTTATTCTCCAGGTGGACGCCTGATTTCTTCTTCAATTCTTCATCCTCATTCTCCAGGTGGACGCCTGATTTCTTCTTTAATTTTTCATCCTCATTTTCCAGGTGGACGCTTGATTTCTTCTTTAACACTTCATCCTCATTCTCCAGGTGGACGCCTGATTTCTTCTTTAATTCTTCATCCTCATTCTCCAGGTGGACGCCTGATTTCTTCTTTTACCTTCACCGGGTGTTTCCTGACACAAATGTTGTTTTTGCCCCTGTTTCAAATCAAAGAAAACTTTGTTAGTTTAAAGCAGGGTGGTTAACTGGGGCATTCTTGCCGACGGTGGGGCTTCTCTTCGTCTTGTTTTATTGCCTTGGAATGGTTGAAAAGACTGTTTTGTCCTTGTAATTGATCCTTAACTATAGGATACCCAACTGTATGTTTCCACTTTCAACCCTTTTAACCGTAATCATATGTCTCTCCTGACATTGCTGATCCACTTTTGATTCCACTTTTCTTACACCCATATCTTATTTTTTATCCTATTACCTCCTGCCCATCATGGCCGTATTTTTGTCCTATGCAACCTTGAATCTTGGTAGTATACCTTGACATTCCTTCTTATTTGTTTGGAACAAAACTCATCTCAAAAACTTTAGAAGAGTAAGATTATTAGTGACGAAAACATGACGATTTCGACAATCTAGAAAAAGAAAAATCCAAATTTGGATGACTGTTGGAGAAAGAATAAAGGACTTATCTGATTGGAGTTACTGGCACCAATGATCATGGTATGCATTTTGGATTAATCAACCCAGTCTTTTAATCAATCTCCTTTCAATTGTTTTATCTTGCTTTCCCAAAATTTCCATAACCCAACTTCAATTTTTTTTAGCAGAGTTACAGACCTGTTTGACTTGCAATATCTTAAAGAGTTTTCACCGACAAACCTTCCTCATTTGTTCATTTCTTAATTCCTTTTCGCCTTATGGTGCCTGCGAAGGTTTTCACCAATAAGACTCTCTCATTTTACTTTCTCTCAACTTCCGTCGTCTCATGGTGCCCGTGTGGGTTTTCACCTATAAGACTCTCTCATTTTTACTTTCTTTTCTTGTTTGGACCAGTGTGTTATGAACCATCTTTATTTGCTCGACTCGGCATTTTTCTAAGATTGATCGAAAGGTCTTTTTGGTATGTGGTTGGAATGGAAAGGTATCAAAAGTTAAACAGTTTTGATATGGATTTAAAATTACAACTCTTGGAATCCTTTTCTTATTTCCAATACAATTTCTGCCCCAGTTTCTTGATTGGGGTCTCTTGATGTTTCTTTTTGTGCGTATCGTGCACCCTATGACCGAGCCGTGAGGCGCCTACATATCCTTTTTTGAGGAATCAGGTCAAACGTAGTTCACTACAATAATAGTGATATATATATATATATATATATATATATATATATATATATATATATATATATATATATTTTATTTGACTTTCATTGATTCCAAGAGAGGGTAAGAAAGAAAGAATATGGTTCAAAGGGGAAAACAAAGGGTACAGTGTTTGGATAGCAGAATAATTTGCCTTTGTCATTCCAATCTTCGAAATAATGCCGAATATAAACATTTAAATAACTATACCAAAAATCATGCATAATATCTCTTTACCGCATCAGAATTGATAGCCATGTCTATGCATTTTCCTTCAATATCTGTTAAACATAATGCACCATTGGATAATACTCTGGTCACGATGAATGGTCCTTGCCAATTCGGGGCAAATTTGCCTTTTGCCTCAACCTGATGTGGAAGAATACGTTTCAGCACATGTTGACCCACTTCAAACTTCCGGGGACGCACCTTTTTGTTGTATGCTCTTGCTATTCTTCTTTGATACAATTGGCCATGACATACTGCGGCCAATCGTTTTTCATCAATCAAGTTTAACTGTTCCAGACGGGTTTTGACCCATTCATCATCATCAATCTTAGCTTCGGCGATGATCCGAAGGGAAGGAATTTCAACTTCTGCAGGAATTACTGCCTCAGTGCCATATACCAACAAATAAGGAGTTGCTCCTACTGAAGTGCGAACAGTAGTGCGATATCCCAATAACGCAAATGGTAATTTTTCATGCCATTGTCTTGAACCTTCTACCATTTTCCGAAGTATCTTCTTTATGTTTTTGTTGGCTGCCTCGACTGCTCCATTCGCCTTGGGCCGATATGGGGTAGAGTTGCGATGTGTAATCTTAAACTGTTGACATACTTCCTTCATTAAGTTACTGTTAAGATTAGCACCGTTATCTGTGATGATCACCTTTGGGATTCCGAATCGACATATGATATTTGAGTGAACAAAATCGACCACAGCTTTCTTGGTCACTGATTTGAATGTTTTGGCCTCAACCCATTTGGTAAAATAATCAATGGCTACCAGAATGAACCTGTGCCCATTGGATGCTGCCGGCTCAATTGGTCCAATCACATCCATGCCCCAGGCAACGAAGGGCCATGGTGCCGACATTGTGTGCAACTCGGATGGTGGAGAATGAATCAAATCTCCGTGTATCTGGCATTGATGACACTTGCGCACAAAACTGATACAATCTCGCTCCATGGTAAGCCAATAGTAACCAGCTCGGAGGATTTTCTTTGCCAACACATATCCGCTCATGTGGGGTCCGCAAACTCCCGAATGTACTTCAGACATGACAGCCATAGCTTGTCTGGCATCTATGCATCTTAATAATCCAAGGTCTGATGTTCTTTTATACAAAACTCCTCCGCTTAAGAAGAATCCATTTGCCAATCGCCTAATGGTTCTCTTTTGATCCCCTGTGGCTTGTGATGGATATATCCCCATTCTGATATACTCCTTGATGTCGTGGAACCACGGTTCACCGTCAAATTCCTCTTCAACCATATTGCAGTAAGCGTGCTGATCGTGGACTCAAATATGCAGTGGATCCACATAAGCTTTGTCCGGATGGTGCAACATTGATGCCAGGGTAGCCAATGCATCGACAACCTCATTATAGATCCTTGGAATATGCCAGAACTCCACTGATCGAAACCGCTGACAAAGATCATGTAGACATTGTCGGTATGGTATGAGCTTCAAGTCTCGGGTTTCCCATTCTCCTTGAATTTGATGTACCAGAAGATCCGAATCTCCCATGACTAAGATTTCCTGGATACCCATGTCTGCGGCTAGCCTTAACCCCAAAATACAAGCTTCATATTCAGCCATATTATTGGTGCAATAAAATCGTAGTTGAGCAGTAACAGGATAGTGATGCCCTGTTTCAGAAATGATTACAGCTCCTATCCCGACTCCTTTCATGTTAGCGGCCCCATCAAAGAAAAGTTTCCAGCTAGGTTTTTCAATTTGTTCCATCTCATCGATATGCATTATTTCTTCATCGGGAAAATAGGTTTTCAACGGCTCGTACTCCTCGTTGACCGGGTTTTCAGCTAAATGATCAGCCAGTGCTTGGGCTTTCATTGCAGTTCGAGTCACATAGATGATGTCAAATTCTGTGAGCAATATTTGCCACTTTGCAAGTCTTCCCGTTGGCATAGGCTTTTGAAAAATATATTTCAACGGATCCAGACGCGAAATGAGGTAAGTAGTGTAGGATGACAAATAGTGTTTCAATTTCTGAGCTACCCAAGTTAGGGCGCAACATGTCTTCTCCAGATGAGTATACTTAACCTCATAAGCTGTGAATTTCTTGCTAAGGTAGTAGATGGCCTGTTCTTTTCTGCCAGTGAGGTCATGTTGCCCCAATACACAACCAAATGAATTTTCCAAGACCGTCAAGTAAAGAATCAGAGGTCTTCCTGGCTCTGGCGGGACCAACACGGGTGGGTTCGACAGGTATCCTTTTATCTTATCAAACGCCTCTTGACACTCATCGGTCCATTTGACCGCAACATCCTTTTTCAATAATTTGAAAATAGGCTCACAGGTTGTTGTGAGCTGAGCAATAAACCTGCTGATGTAATTCAACCTCCCCAACAAACTCATTACTTCAGTTTTGTTCCTTGGAGGTGGCAATTCTTGGATGGCTTTGATTTGATGGGTCTAGCTCGATGCCTCGCCGACTGACTATGAATCCCAGCAACTTTCCAGATGGAACTCCAAATGCGCATTTGGCAGGGTTAAGCTTGAGGTTGTACCTGCGAAGTCTTAAGAAGAATTTCCTCAAATCCCCAACGTGGTCGGCCTGATGCTTTGATTTTATGATCACATCGTCCACGTATACCTCAATCTCCTTGTGTATCATATCATGAAACACTGTGGTCATTGCTCTCATGTAAGTTGCTCTGGTGTTCTTCAAACCGAATGGCATTACCCGGTAGCAATAAGTTCCCCATGGTGTGATGAATACCGTTTTTTCTGCATCTTCTTCATCCATTAGAATTTGATGATACCCGACATAACAATCCACGAAAGATCCTATCTCATGCTTGGCGCAATTATCGATCAAAATATGGATATTGGGTAATGGGAAATTATCCTTTGGACTTGCTTTGTTGAGATTGCGGTAGTCGACGCATACTCTAATTTTGCCGTCTTTCTTTGGTACAGGAACGATATTAGCTAACCAAACAGGATATCGAGTGACTCGAATGACCTTTGCTTCCAACTGTTTGGTGATTTCTTCCTTAATTCTCACACTCATATCAGGCTTGAATTTTCTCAGCCTCTGCTTGACAGGAGGCACCATTGGATCGGTGGGCAATTTGTGAACCACTAAATCAGTGCTCAGGCCAGACATGTCATCATATGACCATGCAAAAACATCTTTGAATTCTATTAGTGCTTTAATTAACTCTTCTCGGATCCTTGGTTCGAGATGGACACTTATTTTAGTTTCCCGGATATTATTCGTGTCCCCTATGTTGATGTCTTCGGTATCACTCAGGTTAGGTTTGGTTTTTTCCTCAAAGTGAATTAACTCTTTACTAATCTCTTCAAAAGCCTCATCTTCATCATATTCTGATTCATAATCACAATATATTTCTTGAATTATTATTTCGGAACCAGATTGATTTTTAAGACTGGGCTGAGGATTCCTCATGCATGCCATATCACTAGAGCCAGCGTAAAAAGAACTGTACAGAAAAAGAAGAAAAGGAAAAGAAAACTATCAGGAACGATAATAAAAAAAGGAAACTGTATTTTATTGGATGATGAAAGATAACAAGGTTTGCACACTTCAAACAAACTGTAATATAAGCATTGGGATTACAACCCTGAGGTAACCCAAACAAAATGAAGGAAAATCAAAAATAAACTACCAAGACTCCTTTCGAATGGGGAGAGGAGTGGCTTTCCAATTATTAAGCTTTGTTTCTGGCCCAACGAATTGAACTTCTGCGTTGCTACAACCTTCCCCGCTTTCCACCATATTCACATCGTCAAACAATTTCTCGAATCTTTCAATTAATTCCTCCTCAGGATTGACCAGGGATTTAGGAATTGTTGTTATCGGGCGATTTTTAGCACCGGTCTTGACAAAAGACTTTGATAGATGTGGGACTGGTTTTGGAAGCACCCATGCCTTTTGTTTCAGCTTTCTGGCCTTTCTCACGTCTGTGACAGTGGGTATGAATCCCAAACCAAATGTTCCCCAGTTCTCGGGGAGAGATACTGGTTGTATAATTCCTTGCAAAGATGAGCCCAAACCTTTGCCGGGTATAAAACCATTTTTTAACATTTCATAGGCTATCATGACTGATGCAGAGGTTATCTTTGGATTCGGAAGGTACTTCCCTTCTGGAATTTTTTCTACCGACACTGTGTCGGACACTTGGTATACCCATGGTCCCTGGTCATTTTCTATTCCCTCGACCGGTACAATGGCACTATTGTGAGCATTTAAACTTTCCTCCACATGCACAACTATTTCTTGATGATCCCATTCAAACTTGACCGCCTGGTGTAGTGTTGACGGGACTGCTTTAGCAGCATGGATCCATGGTCGACCCTAAAACAAATTATAAGAAACAATTATGTCCAGTACTTGAAAATCCATCGTGAATTCAACTGGCCCTATTGTCAGTTCCAGCACTATGTCGCCAAATGAATCTTTGCTTCCACCGTCAAACCCCCGTACGCAAATACTATTCTTCTGGATCCTTTCCTCTTTGATTTTCAATTTGCTTAAAGTGGAGAGAGGGCAGATGTTTGCACTTGACCCGTTGTCAACCAATACCCGGGTTACTACGGAGTTTTCACATTTCACGGTGAGGTAAAGAGCTCTGTTGTGCTCAGTCCCTTCCACAGGCAATTCATCATCAGAAAATGTAATTCTGTTTGCCTCAAAGATTCTGTTGGCTATTCTTCCCAAATGATTTACAGAGATTTTATCGGGAACGTGAGCCTCATTCAGGATTTTCATCAAAGCCAGACGGTGCTCCTCTGAATGGATTAGTAATGACAATAATGAAATTTGAGCGGGCGTCTTCTTCAGTTGATCCACAACAGAATAGTCATGGAGCTTCATTTTTCTTAAAAACTCTTCCGCTTCTTCTTCCGTCACAGCTTTCTTTATTGGTGTTGGATTATTTTTAGTTTTTCTTAACTCTTCGGGAGTAAAACATCTTCCCGAACGAGTCAAGCCTTGCACCTCACAGACTTCTTCCTTGACTTCTTTTCCCTTGTACATTACAGTCACCCGTTCATAGTTCCATGGAATGGCCTTGTTGTTGATCACTAGTAGCTGGGTTACAGGTTTGATAATAACCCGATCTATACGGGCTCCTTCCACGACTACAATGGGTTTGCTAGCAATCCCTTGTACTATCACTTTCGGCCTTTCTTGCTTTGTGGCAACTTTGCTCGAAGATCCCTTCTCGACTACCACAGATGGTTCATCACCATTTCTGTTCTGCTTAGGTACCGGCTTCTCCTCTGTTAACTGCTTATCTGGCTTGGCTTCGTGAGACCTGATCATCATGATAGTTTGTGACGGCTTTTTTGTCTCCCCATCAACCTGTACTATTTCTACCATATTAGCCTCCTGATGGGCTGGCATTGGATTTCTGTTGATATTGGGAGCTTCGGGGGTTTGAACCTCGATTTTATTAGTGTCAATCAGCTCTTGTATTGCATTTTTTAAATGGCAGCATTTTTTCATATCATGGCCTGGTGTACCGGAACAATACTCACAGCTAATGGTGTAGTCCAGATTCTTTGGAGGAGGATTGGGTAGCTTGGATTGTATTGGTCTTAGCATATCCAGCTGTCTCAGCCTGTGGAACAGACTAGTGTAGGACTCTCCCAATGGAGTGTAGGTTTTCTTTTTCTGCCCCCTTTCACCCCTGAGTACTAGACTAGGTCTGAAACCTGGTCCGGAGTGGGCTCGCGGATAAGGGTAGGTACTTGGTATGACAGGAGCACGCCAATTAGCGTGAGCAGGTGGATGATTGTATGTTTGTGCATGGTTGATGAAAAAATGAGGTTCCGAAGGGTGATAGTAGTGTTGAGGTGAATTGTGGTGGTGAGTTGATTGGTGAGGTCGATGTTAATTATAGTAAGGAAGTGAACCTCTGGATCCCGACCAAGTTCCTGAATCAATTACCGCTGCTTCCTCCCTTTTCTTTCTTCCGATTCCTCCTACCCCGCCTTGAATAGCTTGAGTAGTTGCCTTAATAGCCGAATAGCTCATGATTTTATTTGTCTTGAGGCCTTCTTCCACCATACCTCCCATCTTCACTACTTTGTTGAATGATTTTCCTACCGCTGAAACCAAATGAGCATAGTAAGTTGGTTCCAAGGCTTGAAGGAAGTAGTCTACCATTTCACTCTCCTTCATAGGAGGATCCACTCTTGTTGCCTGTTCTCTCCACCGGAAGCCATACTCTCTGAAACTTTCATTGTGTTTTTTCTCAAATTTTGTCAAAGATAGTCGATCTGGGATGATTTCCAGATTGTATTGGAAATGGTATGCAAATGCCTGTGCCAGGTCATCCCAGGTGTACCATCTCCCATGGTCCTGGCGTGTATACCACTCCAAAGCTGATCCGCTTAAACTTTGACTGAAGTAAGCCATCAATAATTCGTCCTTTCCCCCAGCTCCTCGCATCTTGCTGCAGAAACCCCTTAAGTGGGCTACTGGGTCGCCGTGCCCATTGTATAGGTCAAATTTAGGCATCTTGAAGCCAACTGGTAATTGTACATTTGGGAACAAGCACAAATCCTTGTATGCTACACTGACTTGCCCACCTAACCCTCGCATGTCTCGGAACGATTGTTCTAGGCTTTTGACCTTCCTGAACATCTCTTCTTGTTCAGCATTTTTGGCTGGCTTGTCAATTTCGGTTGGGAGGTCAAAACGAGGAGTAGTTGAATGGATTTCGGAGGCTTTGAGGGTGGGCTCCGGGGGGTAATATTGGTTGTCCTGGGCCTGGAATGTAGGCTCACTAGGAGATTTGTGGAGTGTAGCTGTGGGAGGTGTCACAAAGACAGGAGTTACAGGTGGAGGAAAGTATGGAACTGGTTTAGGAGGGGGAGACTGCGGTGTCTGAGAGGTGGTGCCTCGGTAGTGTTGGTAGATGGGGAAATTTGGGGATAATTCAGTGGTAAGATTATCCTGAGTTTGGGACATTAATGGAGCAGGGTTAGTTGGGTAAGATGGGGGTAACTGTCCTGTAGACCAGGCTTGGTACATCTCAGCCATTTGCTGCTTGAGTTTAAACATCTCTTCTTTCATTTTCCCGACATCCATCTCCTCTAGCTCAATACCTGTGTCAACATCTGGGATAGACATACTTTCGGGTATTGGTCCTTTTGATCTCGTGTGATAATGATAATATGCCAGTATACTCTTTAGAGAAACTAACTGCTTGAATTCTGGAAATGAGCAAACTTGTTAGTTTTGAGAGTTTAACACATATATAATTACACGTTGAGATGCAATGCTCCTAGACAAATAACCCATTTCTATTATGTATTTGCTCGGCTGCTTGTGTCATCCCAGCTTTTCTTGGTCTTTTATTGTTGTTCACTCTTATTTTTTTTTTCATATATTTTTATTGTGGTCGAATCTTATAGAGATTGCCTACGTATCATGCCCCCGCATGAATCAGACCTTGCGTAGTTCGGACGTAAGGCAAACAGTTTTATTTATTCTTAAAAATAATACAAAGATGGAACAGACATTACATTTGAAAACCTTATAAGAAAATGGTTTGAAACACACACACCCAAATCAAAATAAAAGACACAACTCTTAACATCTCTCAACATGCTCCACTTTCCACTTTTGTTGTCAATCATTGGATTATCTGCTCAATGTGGGGTTTGACCTGGATGACCTCCCAGCGTACGATACATCCTTTCTAACTCCATTGCCAGATGACGGGCAAAAATAGGTGCATGCTCTGTAAACCTTTCATAATCCATTCCTTGGCAGTTTACATAACTTTGAGAGGTGTAGACCGCCAGGTCGTGGATTTGTGCCCTGAAATCTCGGAGACGTTGGTCTTGGTTCTGCAATTCCTGCTGGCGAGTGGTGGCTATATCTCTGATACGGTCTTCGCGATCTAGAGCTGACTCTAATTGAGCTCGGAGTCTGGCCTGCTCTAGTCTTGCATGTGCTCTTTCTCTGTCGATGTCTGCGTGTTGATGTTCCCTGTTATACCTTCTCGCTTCTTCTAACTGTGCATGAAGTTGGGCTTCTGAATGCATCCAACGGTCTTTCTCCTTCTTGAATTGTGCCCTGTCTTCTTCGGATTGCCTTACTTGGCGTTCCTTATTAGATCTGGCCTCTTCGTTTAATTGTTGGACTCTTTCTTCAGCTTTGCTCAATGCCTTTTCAGTTTTAGCCAAAATGGAATTACCATCTTGCATTTTTTCCAAAAGATTGGCGATGATTTTTTGATCCTTCCAACTCCTCATTGGTGTTTCAGAAGCTTTCTTTATTTTTTGAAATTGAGCGTGAAGGTTTTTATTCTCACAGGCCAGACTCTTCTTCTCGCCTTCTGCTTCCTGTGCCTGCAAATCTTTCTCCAAACTAAGGTTCCTCAGATTTTCCTTTAAGGCATGGATAGTTGCTTTATACCCCTTTTCCTTTTCTTCCCAAATCAGCCGCTCTTGGATTTTATCGTTAAAGGCTTGAACATGGGGTCTTTTTGCTGGTCTTTTTAGATCGGGTTCTGGTGCATCATCCACGCGAGACCGTTTCTCAAACCACCTTGCATATCCTGGATTTATCTCGCCCCTTGTAGTGTCTGGGACTTGAGTATCACTTTTCAAGTATCGACATCCATTCCACATCTGCTGAATTAGAGCCTCGGGAATAGTGGCTTCAGGGTGTAATTCGATTACTTGCATACTCAAATCTTCATCATCAGGAACTACTTGGTATCTCCCTAGTTGTCTTAGAACTCTTAGTGGCGCATATGGCTGGATGCTTCTCAATCCCAATAGTAGCAAATAACTATTCGAGGTTGACATGTGTATCACTTCCCTCATCGGGAGCCATCCCAAAGTCCACTCAATTTGATTTGTCGTTAAAGCCCTTAGATGAGATACCCAGGCTTCTATCCCTTCTGGGGACTTATAATCTTTTATTCTTTCCTCATAACTCTCGATGAAATTATCATTGCTTGGCCCATACTGTATGATCTTGGGCTGATGTTGGAGATGTTCAATCATCCACATTTGCAACAAAATTTTGCATCATTCGAAGACTTTTGCCCCTGATTTACATAAAGTCAACGCCCGATAAATGTCTGAGAGAATGATCGGGACAAGGGTATGATTTTCCTTGGTGGTGAGGACCTGTACAACTTTCGCTGTGCGAATATGAATTGTTCGCTCTTTGTTTTGGAAGATCATGATTCCTAGAAAAGCCACCATGAAGGCGAAGCGACGGTGAATCTGCCAGGTGTCTTTGTTTTGCTTGTTAGTAAGGCCTTTCTCATGAATTTCAAATCCATCTGGCTTTCCGAACCTTGAATATAGGAAGTTGAAAGAACAACATCCGTTGATGACATTGCTTTTCCTGATTTGATTACTGATGTTCAGAAGACCGAAGAATCGATGTACCGAGGGAGCCTTTGTGAATATCAAGTTTTGATTTCTTAGACTTCCGTCAAAACCAGCATATCCAGCTATCTCTTCTAATGTAGGAGTAAGCTTGAAATCAGAGAAACGAAAGACATTGTGAACAGGGTCCCAAAAAGTTACTAACGCCGCAATCAGATCATCACGTGGTTTAACTTTCATAATATCTGTGAGATTTCCCAAATGCTTAATGACCCATTTTTGACCATCTTCGCCTAACTCATACCACCACATCTGAAGCTGAAATAGAAACTCGTCTGTATTCGTGGACGGTGGGTTTTGTGTGGTGCTCATTTTGTATATGAAATTAATTTTAACAAAATCAAGACTCATTTTGAAAACAGACACTAAAAAAAATCAATTTATCTATTTATTTAGCACTTCTTATTTTTTTTTCAAGACTTAAAACTATATATATATTTTTTTTTTATTTTTTTTTTAAAAAAACATTTTATCTCTCGGCTCTCGCAATGATTTTTTTTCAATTAAGCTGGTCAACAAGCAAATCCGAGGCAAATGAATGCACAAGTAGCAAGTAAGATGCATCAGAATGGTCTTTTCATTTCGGGTTCACTTGTCCTAGATAGACCCAACCCCTGTGTTGAGTCTCCAAGGCCAAATGTTTATGATGCAAATAGACGTTCCTACTAGGGATCCGGTACATGTCTGAGTTATTCTAAGCGAAAAACCTGAGGCAGATTGTTCTAAACCTGGCTTACCCAAACGGACAGTTTGAGCCGAAGTGGGGGCAACGTGCCGGGAGCACGAAAGTCTACCTGGCCTAGTTACTTGTCCCAACTTCATCTTATTTGGTATGACTTTAACAGAAAGGTGGGCCACGCGCACGTGTGCACCATAAATTCAGAAGACTCAGAAAGAAGGGGGTTTCGTAGCAGTTGTATATATTCATAATTCAAATAATATTAAAGCGGTAAAAAGCAACATTTAGCATATTAAGCATAAACATGTGAAAATTATATAACAAATAAAGCCAACTATAACAGTTATTTTAAGCTCAAATTCTTGAATCCTGAACCAGTGGTTCTAGGTTTTCGGTCCCCCGCAGAGTCGCCAGAGCTGTCACACCTCCTTTTCCGGCCCCGCGAGGGTGAGAAGGAGTTTTCTCCAATTAAAGGACAGTCGAAACGGGATTTATTTGTTTGTTTCAGAGTCGCCACCTGGGAATTTTAAGGTGTCCCAAGTCACCGGTTTTAATCCCTGAATCGAGGAGAATATGACTATGTTTGTTATTCTACGAACCAGAAATCCTGAGTAAGGAATTCTGTTAATTCGGGAGAAGGTGTTAGGCATTCCCGAATTCCGTGGTTTTAGCACGGTCGCTTAACCATTTTTATATTTGGCTTAATTATCTTGATTTACTACATACATTTTTTCTTGTTGCCCGATTTTATTACCGCTTTTGTTTAGATTGTTTTCAATTAAAGATTTTCTTGAAACGAATCACGCGTACGTATATTCGTATTATATATATTTTTATAAACGTAAAGAATCGTGTCACGCATACGTGTACACAGAATGATTGATAATATTTTTGTATATAAAAAAATATGATGTACGCAATTGTGCTTAAAATAAAATCAAGGACATTCGCCCCTTTTGTATGATTAAATAATGAACTGCACATCTCGGGTTATATGAGATTAATAATGATATTCTCCGAAGAACCCCCTTCTTTTATTAAATGTTCACTCGAAATTGCGTGAACGCATAATCCGAATTGCTTTTGGAAATATAATCAGGTTACGCGAACGCATCCCTGATCACGCAAAATATTCTTAATAGTAGTATAGATTTTCCATAAATTGTTTATTACGTCCATGCATTTTTATGTGAAAATCATGAGAAATCAATATTTTTCTAGTCTCTAAATTCCTCGAAAAGACTTCACTATTTGATCGCAAATTATATTTTTTAGCGTATAAATTATATTCCTCCAAGCCATTCTAATTTAAAGAATAAAATAAACAACGTGTGATTAATACTACCATTTTTCTCGTAAATACAATATATGTATACTCAAACGTGAATGGCGTATGAAACTAAAAAAAATCGACTCATGAAAGGGAGTAATATTTTCGAAGAATTTTCATTATTCTATTTGTAGCGAATGCTATTTTTTGCATTCTTAAAATTGTTACACATTATAAATCTAATCTACTTCTACATCGTTTGTTCTTAATCCAATAGGCATGATTATTTTGGTTAATTCTGCTTATGATGATATATGAAATCAAACTAATTTTTATTCTCGGCCTATGCAAGCTATTTATGGTTACTAAATGTACCTTTTGTAAGAATTATCGACATTATTCTTATACACTATTTTAAAAAAAAAAACGAATTAAAATAGGAAGACCCTTTATTGGTAAGGAAAAGAATTATTCTACAAGTTGATTCGATCAAATGACATTACATATAACGTAGTTACACATTTGAACCGTTTCATAATATTCCAACATCATGGCGGCTTATATCAATTCATCTTTCACCTATGGTTATACACATAACCGTTATCCTGCCATATATGAACAACATACAACTGACATCAATCTAAACAAAATTGGATTTTTGACAAGATATACTAGTAATGCAATTTCTTGATACTTCCTATTCTATTCTATACTTAACCAACAATATCATAAGACTTAATTAGTGGCCAACTTTCTACCATGTTCCCTATCTTGACAATTCGAACATAACTACACTTAATGAAACTCTGAAATAGATAACATTATTACAACACTTATATGACTTCAAAAGGGAATGATTAACTAATAGCTATCATGTCAAGCATACTACTATATTAACCAACATGAAACAAAACTGAAATTTAAACTAATAGACTTAAACGAGTAAAGGACATAATTATAATCCCAAACTTCATTTATTTGTCATGTTGAAGCTTTTCATGACATGAGTTTACAGATATGTACCTGGAAATGAGGGTAGAAGAGGTGAATTTCAGTAGTAACAGCAACAACAAAACAATAGAATATACCAGTAACTCAGCAGGTTTGATCAAGACCCGTGAAACCAGACGAGCAGTAACAGAATTTTAAGAAAAATTTCAGATTTGAACCAAACAATACCACTAAAAAAACAGACCCGTACAGATTCAAGAAAAGTATCTTTCTGATTTTTCTTTTCTTCTTCTACATATGTTTCAGATTGTGTGTGTATGTGTGTGTTCTCTTTTTTGTTTCTTTTTCTATTTTCTTCCTCCTCTTCAGATTTCCATTTCTGATTTTTCTGCTTAGTTTTCTTTCTTTTATCTCCCTCTATGTGTATTCTTTCTCTTCAATCTCTAATTTTCAGATTCCTCTCTCTCTCTTTCTGGTTTTCTTTTTTCTCTCTTTTTTTTCTTTTTCAATCAGTCCCAACTCCTTTTTATATACAGGTCTGCCCCCCTTCTCTTAAGTGCTGCCTGGACCCTTTTCTCTTTTAAAAATCAGGAAATCTCCACCCAAATAACACTAAGGCTGATTTCTTAATAAATCAGCCACTAAAGATACTTTTTCCCTTATTTTGAGCACTCCCATTACCCTTTATTTCCCATTATCTCATTAAATTATATCCATTACACTCCACTATCAACACACTACTATTATCACATTATCCTCACTGTTTTATTCCTCAAATACCCTTGAAAATCCCTTAATATTACTGTTATTACTGCCCCAGACCAAAGACTGCCTAAACCTTAACAGATTTATCTGAATTAAACTGTTTAGCAGCTAATAACCAATTCCTAAATCAAACAAACATTCTGTTCTTATAGATTATGCTAAACAGGGAAATGCAATAGCTAATGTACAAAAGCTAAATTCAGATTGAACACTGAACTTGCATATAAACATATTAACAATACATAACTCAACAGAATAATTTAAACTGAATCTGAATAAGTATGAATGTAGGGGCATTGTCAGTATATTGACAATGCCCTGAAACTTACTGCCCAGAAACCAACATTCACAACATCTATTTGACGAATTTATTTATAAACAAAGATGATTTAATTGACGAGTATTAGTCAACTGACTATCTACAACAATTGTCAACAAACAATTTGTAAAATAGAAACAGATTGTTTCAATCAGCATTAACAGAAACCAGGATTTACAGAACAACTAATCGACGAACTTAATCGAGTCGATTATACACATTGTAAACAACAAACAGAGACAATGACATAATTCTGATCAACTAATCGGGTATGAGGCAGAATCACAGAATTAATTAAATAAATATGAAAAATTTCACAGACAACTAAAACAGGAAACAATATATACGTTGGAAACAAAAGAAATAGAAAATACCTCTGAATCTTCAATTTCACACAGACAAAATTCAACTTTGGATTCGGAAAAGTCTCTTAGACCTCAATCCCTCACTTGAATTGAACAGATTTCCTGACTGGAAATTTTTAGGGTTTCATTTTTTGGATTTAGGGTTCGACCAATTCTGGGCAGATTCGAAGGGAACCAAAGATGACTCAAGGGTGAGGGAGGCCTAGGGGTCATTTGGTGTTAGTTTGGAACAGATCTGGGTAGGGTTAGGTTTCACTCGAATCTTCAAATGAAGATTCGAGCAGTTCCAGGAGGATTCGAACCATGCCACTAACAGATCCGTGATGAGAATGGACAGGGGATACTGTGGTGTTAACTTGGAGGCCATCGGAGAAAGTTGGTTTTTCAGACCAACCTTTAATCGAAGATTCGAGACTATGTGATCTGATTCGAAGGAAACTAATACCAGATCCGTAAAGAGGGGGTTGTGAGGAGTCGAGGGTGTTAAGGTGGTGACCGGCAGCGTTGTTGCCGCCGGGTTTCAGGCAATAGGGAATTAGGGCGGCTAGGGTTAGGGGTGTGTTTTGGAGATGACGATGAACAGGAGAGATGGGGGGTGTTTAGTTAGGGGGACGGGGTAGGGATTTGGATTTATATAGGGATGGGGTGGATTGATAATGACCGTCAGATCAAACCTGATCCACGGTCAGGATCAGTTCATTTAACCAAATGATGTCGTTTGGTTTAACATTAGGGTCGGGCTGAATCGGGGCAATGGGTCGGGTAAGGGTTACGAGTAAGGTCAAAATCCTGGGAGCCCTTGGATCAGAAATAATGAACGACCCCGATTTATTTCAACCATACGACGCCGTATGGTTTGCATTTGTAATTAAATGACCGGGCATCATCAAACGGCGTAGTATTTACCCTATACTACGTCATTTGATGGTCTTTGGGTTGACTGACCTGGGATGGGTAAAATGCATTGTTTTGGGTCTGAATTTTTTGTCAAATAAATGGCCCAGTCCGGTTTTCTTTACATTTTAATTTCTAATTTTAATTTATATAGAATCTAAATTACCCTTAAAAATATTAATTACCTTTAACAACCATTAACACATAGGACAAAATATTAATCACACAATGACACATTTAAATGACGAAAAATAAGATAAATGCATATTTTTTGTGATTTTCCCTTTAATTAACTCTTAAATGCATAATTAAATCCTAGATATGCATGCAACATGTATTTTTATTTTAATTTTCATTTAATTATAACAAAGTAAACATTTACGGACAAAACACAAACAATTAATAAAATCCTCATGTGGGAAATGGTCAATCTACCACATGCCTTGTTCACATGCCATCAAGTGTTTTCAACGTGTTGGTTATGCGGAGACCAACTATATTGATCAACAATATAGTGTTTCCAAATACCTAAACACATATAGTGGTCAGTTGCAACCAGTGGGTTCTGAGCATTACTGGCCCCCAGAACCATTTAAAATGGTGTGTAACAAGTCCTATTTGCGTAAAAGACAGGTGCAGAAGAGAACGCGTATACGGAACCAAATGGATGTTAGTGATATCGTATATGCACGCAAATGTGGTATATGCTCGCAAACAGGCCACGACCGTAGAAAATGTCCTTTGGGTGGCAACAATAATCAAGCTCAGGGCGGGTGTTCTTCTATTGTACCTAACTACCCATGAGTTCATGTTGTAATAATTAGTTGTTATGTATACGATTTAAGTATTTATGAAATAATATTTTCTTGTTTGTTAATTATGATTTGTACTTTCCCTTTTTACCTATTTAAATAATAATTTAATATAATTATCGGTATATTTATTATGTGTGTTGTCTTGTCGCTATCACGATATTTAATACACAAAATATACATATGGCGCTATGTGTGTCTTGTCTTGTCGAACTGAAAAAGCTGAAAACATCATGATATGGCGCCATTAGATATGTGTGACCGGCTGACATAAAGTCGTCTCGTCAACATCATGATATGGCGCCATTAGATATGGCGCTATCTAATATAGCGCCATTAGATATGGCGCTATCTAATATAGCGCCATTAGATATGGCGCTATATGTGTCTTGTTTAGCCTATAAATAATGGGGTCATTGTAGTTATTTTGTGTGCTAAAAATTTCCCCCAAGAAATATTTCATTAAAAGTAAGTAAGGTTTTTATTATAAGCAAATAGTTCACAAATGGCTCAACCTGGTCGTCCACCAATTTGCTTATGTGGAAAACCATGCATGATGGATTGTGGGTGGGAAGGTGCTAACGTTGGACGCCGCTATTGGTGCTGTATGAACAAGTTGTACAAGCAACCCGACGAACCTACTTGTGAATTTGATGAATGGGCTGAGGAACCATGTTATCAGGAAAGCTACAGGGATAGATTACAGGAATTTCATAATATGTTGTTATACCAGCATAGAATACAAAAGGAGGGAGATAGAATTATTACAGAAATGAGGGAGAAACTGAAGGAGGTGGAAGATAAAAAATGGAGAGCAGAATGGAATTGTGAAGCACACAAGGAACGCAACGAAAAATATAAACGGGAACTTGCGGAGGTGAAGGCGAGAGTGAAAGAGTTAGAAGAAGAAAAAGAACAAATGGAAGAACGATTTAAGTGGTTGGAGCGAAGAATAAATGACAACTGAGGATGGAGCATTGACGTGTATGTGTTTAGTGTCATTTTCATATGTCATGTATTTTTATTATGTTGGCCTGTTATGTTTGTGTTTGTGTTGTAGTAATGTTTTCCTTGTTTGTTGTACTAAATTTTATTTTAATTTAAGTGGAAGTTAAGTTTAAGTTGTTGTGTTACTATACCAAAAACTATAAAACGAAATGAGAACTAAAAAAAGTAACTGTCATATTCGACTAAATATTGTTGTTAATGTACAAAAAAATATTATTTACACCAAAAAAAACAAAAATATGGAAGACCGAATCAATGTGTCCCGCATCCGGTGTGTCTCAAAGTAGTCGTTGGCCTGAGGCGCATCCCCTGCCGCCCGGGTACGCTATCAGGATCATCATCATCAAGTCGTCTCCTTATGGCCGGATGCGGCACAGGATGACATGTATAGGTGGTGCTGTCAGGTCCAGTAGAAGGCTACATAATAATATCAAACTTAGTATAGAAAACTACATAACAATTCACAAAAATTTATATTGTCTTACCATAATCGTGTCTGGATCCTGAATGTAGTCATCTGTCGCAGCATCGCATGAAGCCTAAAAAAGTAAATTAATAAAGTTAAAACAAAATAAATAAGTTATAGTAAAAACAGTAATAAAATTAATACTAATAAACTCATACCTGCGCATGTGATGAGCTGCCATAACTCAGTCGGTGCCCACTATCAAAATCTCGGATCGGTCGAGACTCATCAGTGGTAGACGGGCCAGGGAAATATCTACCCAACTCCACTCCTTGAAAATCCGAGCCCATGATCAAGAATTGACCCGATGGGGTCACCTGCGACGTCCCTGGAGTGTCATAAATGCCAAGGCTGTAAGACGGCATGTCGGTCTCATGCATGCCACCTCCCATATCAGCAGCAACATCATCAGCAGGAGCCTCAAAGCCCCCTTGCTGGGGACCTCTTCTCCACCTACAACCACGTCGTCCAACACCAGCAGGTCATCGTGGAGCAGCAGCAGCTCGTCGGCCACCACCCCGTGGCATACCACGACCTCGCTGGTATGTGGCTGGGTCAACATAATCTGGCTGGTGTGCCAAACGCTGATCCGATCGGCCTCGCTGCAGTGTCTGGGCAGCCACATCCATTAAGCGACGACTATAGTCCTGCATGATCACAGGGTCGTGGACATAACTCTGCATCTGCTGCCCCATACGATATACGGTATGCAATCCAATCGCCTGCACAAAAGTTTTTAATATAAACTACGTATTTGACTAGAAATTACTATTAAAGTAATTGATAATAACAGAAAACATACCAGAGCCTCATGTCTCCCGGCGTATGAGACGTATCGACCATCTACCTGATGAACTGGGTTCCCGATAAAAAGTCGGGAAACAGTGCGGTACCATGCCATATAAACTTCGATAGGAAAGTGTTGCGGAGCTGGGGTCAAGTCCCCTCGGCTGTCCCAAATACCCAACTGCGCTGTCAGCCACTCAATAAATGTGTCGTCCACTCTCATCCTATCATCCCTCTCATAATGTAAAGGATCCCATGCAGGCTGAGTCGGTATAGACTGCGGAAATCCAAACTGACGAAATACTCGCTCTGAGGCATGATGCTCAACAATATCGAGGCACGTGAGAGGGACGGAAGCCCTCCAAATATGGCGACCGTGCGTGCAATACGCTGGCAGGGTACCTATCAGCTCTTCGCTGTACGGCGTCCAGATGAACTATCAAATAATAACACAAACCGTTAGTATGCGCAACACCTAGTTAAAAAATAATTGGTAAGTTTAGTTAGATATTCACCTGTGCATCCTCCAGAAAATCCAACACATCCCTACAGAAGGGGAGATTATGATGGCCATGATACTCTCGTGCAAGTCTACGACGCAATACCCACCTACAAGCTAGAGGGAGATCAGGAATATGTACATTAGCCGGTAGCTGTGGTAGAGGTGGCCGAAGTTGCAGAAATCGCTTCCACACCCAAACCTAAAATAGAAAGTTGACGTAAAGATTAACTATAACTAGGTAGAACTGAAACTAAACGACAAATTATTTGAATAAGTTGTCACCTGTAGAAGTGGCAGAAAGCCAGAAACGTCTCTCTGTGTGCCCATGGATGCCCGACACATCTGCCTGTACAAAAAAGATAGGACAACACCACCCCAGCTATAGCTGACTGTATCATCAAAGTCCGCAATATGATGCAGAAAACGAAGGCTCACTAGGTTCCCTGAAGTGTTCGGGAACAAGACCCCCCCAAATAGAAGGAGCAACAACAGCCTCGTATATTGCTCCACATCCACCTCCGCTGAGTCGTCGGTGATAGTATCGTGGATCTGCACCAAGTGGTCTCTAATGGGGACCAACTGCATACGACTACTCCCAATTGCTACATCTGGGTCCTCGGACCTGAAGCCCGTGAGCCTGTGCAGCATATCCATATATGAAGCCCGGTTAAAATATCTCATATTCCCAGGCAGTAAAACTGGCAAGCCATCGGTGGACAGGCCATATAAAATCTCGACGTCCTGGAGTGTGATGGTGGCTTCGCCGATGGGCAGATGGAAAGTGTGCGTCTCCGGTCGCCACCGCTCAATCAACGCCGTGATCAAAGCATAGTCGAGCTGTATCCGGCCAATGCTAATGATCCTATATAATCCCATCTCCTCCAGGTGATGGACCACACGAGGATGTAGAACGCGGGGAGGAGTCAAAAACTCCCACAATAAATCCACTCTCCTGCCCCGAAAAGTCCGCGTAAGCAACTCCCCCCCCCCCCCATATATGCTCGGATCTATGCTGGGGCTGTAGGGGTAGTAGCTCCGACGTCCGAGGGCCGGGATGTATAGGTGCATCCATGTCGTCAACTGCAAATTCATAATTTTTAATAACTATCATTAAAATTTATGTGTGTTTTTTATAATTTAAATTCATATTTTTTAACAACTTAATTGTAAAAATTATATATATACTTATGGGTTTCGTGCCCAGTGGTACCAAACTATCATTAATAATTTTATATTTTTTTAATAATGTTTATTCATATTTTTAATAAATTAATTGTAAAAATTATATATATATATATATATATATATATATATATATATATATATATATATTTATAATTATGGGTTTCGTGCTAGATTTTCTGAGGCCCAGTGGTACCAAACTATCATTAATAATTTTATGTTTTTTTAATAATTTTTATTCATATTTTTTAATAACTTAATTGTAAAAATTATATATATATATATATATATATATATATATATATATATATATATATATATATATAATTTTTATAATTATGGGTTTCGTGCTAGATTTTCTGAAGCTCAGTGGTACCAAACTATCATTAATAATTTTATGTTTTTTTAATAATTTTTATTCATATTTATTTAATAACTAAATTGTAAAAATAATATATATATATATATATATATATATATTATAATTATGGGTTTCGTGCTAGATTTTCTGAGGCCCAGTAGTACCAAACTATCATTAATAATTTTATGTTTTTTTATAATTTTTATTCATATTTTTTAATAAATTAATTGTAAGAATTATATATATATATATATATATATATATATATATATAATTATGGGTTTCGTGCTAGAATATAAGATAATTAAACAATTACTACACAATACTAAGCTACAAGGCTCTACATTTTACTACGCTAAAGGGGTCTACGTTTTACTACGCTAAAAAGGTCTACGTTTTACTACGCTAAAAAAGTATACATTTTACTACGCTAAAAAATAATCTAAACTAAACGGCATAAAAACACATAAATATACATGAGGATATTAACAAACACATTTTTTAGACTAATTTACATATTTTTATACAATACTAAAATTAAATCCGGATAAAATTTAACATGCTAGTTTCGGAAAAAATAAACACAAACCGAAATAGAACACATACAAATCAAGTAATATGCATTGTTATAAAAGTTTCAACTTAAAATAAATCGAAATACCTCGATTTAGAATTTTCGAAATGTAGATAGATCGAAATTTTGACTCCGGAAGAGTGAATCCACAATAACACGAAACTCTACTCGACAGTGGGACCACAAATATTAAACTTTTATGTGAGGGGGGACCCAAATTTTTTTTTTTAAAAAATGGGGGTAGAATCCGTGGTGGTGGTGGTGGTGGTGGGGACCAGAAATGAAAATGAGGGAGATGGAACGAAGAAGAAGAAGATGGAGGATTTGTATTAAGGGGTATAGCGCCACTATTAATGGCGCTATGTCTTCAGGTAATATACATATAGTGCCACTATTAATGGCGCTATATAAGTTTGTCAGTATAACGCCACTAATAGTGGCGCTATACAGTAACGGTACAGTTAACGTTACTGTATAGTGCCACTATTAGTAGCGTTATATATACTTTGGTAACTTATTTTTTTACACTTATTTGAGTATTTTTAGTAAAAATAAACCATATTTTGGTTCCGCACTCCCACACAAGGGGGGGGGGAGAATTTGCGTGGTACCCAATTTTCGCTATAGAAGAACTTGGTTCTTCTAGTTGTTCTAACTACTACTGTTTGCGGAATAATAAGTACATAAAATAAAGAACACAAAGATTTTTACGTGAAAAACACCTGGCTCAAAAGGTGAAAAAATCACGACCTACTACTCAGTAGGATTTTCCCAAACTTCCACTAAAATCACTTAGCCAAAACAACATTTACAAAAACTCTTTGTAAACCTAAAGATTAACTCTAATCCCGTTGTGGCACACAGCCTCAACTGTTGCGACAACTTCAAGTTAGCTATAACTTACACTCTAGGTACCTAATACAATTGCTTCTATAAAAGCTGAAAGGTACAACTTTAAACTATCTACTACAATTGAACTAGAGTAAAAGATAGACACAATGGAACTGGTTCTTCTATCTCATTCAAGTAACTTCAGGAGTGCACACTCAAATCACACATAATTGCTTGCAAAATCGCCTTGCTTTTTGTTCTCAATTTAGTATCACTTCTGCGTATGTGCAACACCTGTAAAAGAGAACAATCACTGTCATTTAATAGGTTAGTAATGAGAGTTTGATCGGGACTCAATTGCTGAACTTATATCGTAGAAGAGTTCATGATGATCTCAAACTCTAACACTATCTTTATCCTGGATCGTGTTCTCTTCATAAAAGGAGACTTTCTCCCCTTATCTAATATGCAACCTTTTCGATCAAATCAGGAGATATTACTGCTTGATCAGTAGGATTTATCTCCTTCACGTGCATCTCACATGCATAGATTGATCATAACTGTGCTTCACAAGATGGACCTGGTCCATGACTGAGTTCATTTGTCATTCTTCAAAACTTCACCAGTTCTTGGGCCAACAAATTCCCCCTTTTTGATGATGACAAACTCTGTGCTTTTTACTGATTTGAATCCTGTAAGAACTCAGGTTAACCATCAATACTAAACTTAGAAAATTCACTTATCATCAAGGACCATGTTAATTAGGTTATAAATATCACTTATTTTCAGAATGTGTAAAGCACAATATCTCTTCCCCCTTTTGGCATCATCGAAAAGTTACATACGAAGTGTGATACCCAGATTTTAACTACTACTATTTGCGGAATAATAAGTACATAAAATAAAGAACACAAAGATTTTTACATGGAAAACACCTGGCTCAAAAGGTAAAAAAACCACGACCTACTACTCAGTAGGATTTTCCCAAACATCCACTAAAATCACTGAGCCAAAACAATATTTACAAAAACTCTTTGTAAACTTAAGGGTTGACTCTAATCCCATTGTGGCACACAGCCTCAACTGTTGCGATAACTTTAAGTTAGCTATAACTTGAACACTCTAGGTACCTAATACAATTGCTTCTATGAAAGCTGAAAGGTACTATTTTAAACTATCTACTACAATTGAACTAGAGTAAAAGATAGACACAATTGAATTGGTTCTTCTATCTCGTTCAAGTAGCTTCAGGAGTACACACTCAAATCACACATAATTGCTTGCAAAATCGCCTTGCTTTTTGCTCTCAATTTAGTATCACTTCTACGTATGTGCAACACCTGTAAAAGAGAACAATCACTTTCATTTAATAGGTTAGTAATGAGAGTTTGATCGGGACTCAATTGCTGAACTTCTATCGTAGAAGAGTTCATGATGATCTCAAACTCTAACACTATCTTTATCCTGGATCGTGTTCTCGTCATATAAGGAGACTTTCTCCCCTTATTTAATATGCAACCTTTTCGATCAAATCAGGAGATATTACTGCTTGATCGGTAGGATCTATCTCCTTCACGTGCATCTCACATGCATAGATTGATCATGATTGTGCTTCATAAGATGGACCTGGTCCATGACTGAGTTTATTTGTCATTCTTCACAACTTCACCTGTTCTTGGGCCAACAAATTCCCCCTTTTTGATGATGACAAACTCTGTGCTTTTTACTGATTTGAATCCTGTAAGAACTCAGGTTAACCATCAATACTAAACTTAGAAAATTCACTTATCATCAATGACCATGTTAATTAGGTTATAAATATCACTTATTTTCAAAATGTGTAAAGCACAATATCTCTTTCCCCTTTTGGCATCATCAAAAAGTTGCATACGAAGTGTGATACCTAGATTTTAATAAGTACTCATGGCCACTGGGGCAACTGCAAGTGCAATCATCAGTAATCAAACAAACATATTTAAACTATCAAGGACAGATTAATCATTGTACAAGAGAAAACAACAATTATCATTGATAGAGATATGTTACCACCTACAATCCACAAAAAGAAATAAAAACATTCAAACCATGAGCAAAAAATAGAAAAATCCCTAATCCGGGTCACTGGGGGTACTGAAGAAGTTCAGGAGACAAAAACTAGGAATACTAAGGCTTGGAGGAACTGGAGGGTTGGGTTTGATTTTGGAGAAGATTCAGCATATTCTGAAGAATTCCATAATTCTTCTCCTTTTCTTTGGCAAACTCAGTTCCGAGACAATCCCTCTTAGTTTCCACTTCAACCACACAAGCCTTGAGCCTAGCAATTTCAGCATCCTTGGCTGCACATTCCTGAACCAGAGTCCTAACTTTGTTGTTGATGGGTGTCTTCTGGGATGAACCAGGTTCAATGGGGATGGCATTGACTGAATAGTCACAAGCAAGAAGAGTTTTGATGCCAACGTGTTCCTTGCTCGAAGCCATTTCCCATTTCTTTAGAGGCACATTTAGCCTGTCCAGAACTGTGGTCAGAATGAAGCCATATGGAGTAGCATGAGCTTTTGAGCCATTTATGACCCTGTCTAGCAGTTTGATAATGAAGGCAGACCAGTTGATTTGCTTTCCTCTCTACAGGCACTCCATAAGAACCAGATCCATGTTGTTAGTAGTGTGCCTTCTCTCCTGTCTGGGCAATAAGCACTTGTTGACAAATTCAAACACAACATTGTGCTTAGGCTTCATTTCACTTTTCTGACAGCCCTGGCTTCAGTCACCTCTTTTAAATCACAAAACCTCTTAGTGATTTCAAGGGCAGTAAGGAGGGAGTCCAAGCATGGCCACCTTTGCCTTGTATAGTCATCAAACCCTTCAGAAGGTATGTCCAGGATCTCTCCCAGTTTCTCTGCATCAAACTGCACTTGAACTCCTTTCACCAGGCTACTAACGACTCCATCCTTAACAACAACATTGGCCATAAATTCAATCAGCTCATGTCTGGCTAGCCTACCATCCATCTGAAGGACCATGTCCTTCCATCCCTGAGCAGCTAAAGCATCCACCAATCTCATCATTCCTGGTTCCACTAGGTCCTTCAACAGTCTACCCTTTAAAATCTTTCTTCTGCCAAAAATGGCATGCTTGTCCTGTTCCTTCTCAGAATTATTTTCTTCTTCTTCTCCACTCCAGTCATCATCATCAGAAACTTTTGATTGTTTGGTTTTCATTGCAGATATTGTCCTCTTGTCTAGCATGGGTTCAGCAGCCACATGCACAGAGGAAGACTTCTTGGAAGAGGTCTTGGGATTTTTAGGCTTGGGTGTAGGAACCTCCACTGTTGTACCCCTTTCTTGATGGACCAATTCCATATCCTCTTCCTCAACAGCCTCTGAGGATTCTGCAATATTTCCTTTCCTTTATCCTTTTTCTTTTTCTTACTTTCTTCTAAGGCCCTTTGTAGATCAGCTTCACTCTGTTTCACCCTACTTCTTGTGGCTCTACCCCTTGGCAATGAAGAGGCAGTATGTGTTGGAGATGAAACCTTTCTTTTCTTGGAAGGCTTAGGAACATTTGGGGCTTTTGTTGTGGGAGTTCTGCGTTTCTTTGGGTCATAGCTTGCCCCAACCTTTTTCAGTAGATCAACTAGGGTCTCTTTAGTAGATGAAACAAGTTCATCTCTCCGTGTGCTCAGATAAACCAACCCCTCAGCAGCTTTCCCAGAACCACTTCCCCCTGAATTCATGCCACTCTCTTCTACTTTTTCATGTTCAACCCCACAGATGGCAGACACTATAATTTTCCCAATTCCCCTCTCTTCACCACATGCACCCTCTCTCTCTTTTTCTTTTTCAATTTTTTTTACCTCCACTCCTACGTTTCTCAAGCACTTAAACATCTCTAATTGGTCCAACCAGAACAAACCTAGTCTCTAGGTTTTCAATTACAGATGAACTTACCTCAGAAGGAGATTCTTGAATCTTTTCAGAGTCAGAAGACCAATGTCCTTCCTCCTCAGTTGCGGATTGATAGGATTCAGACTCAGAGCTGGAGTCAGAATTTGGAGCTTGGCTTTCTTTCACTTGGCTTGCTTTCAGCCTTTCATTCAAAGCCTTCCTCAGAGCCCCAAATGCTACAGTCTTTCGAGCAAGCATTTTCCCCCTTCGTAGTCTAGGTTTTGGGGATACACTGGGTGGATTAGATGAGGATGAATTTGAGGGAGATGGTGGTGGAGGAGTTCCAGGATTTTCTTGTGGGTTAGACATGATTGTTGGGTTCTTGAGAGAATCTGGGAATTTTGGAGAAGAGGGCAAGTGAAAGTGAAGAAGAGTTTTTTGATGGTTTGGAGTTATGATGAAGGCTGTAGAAAAGATGTGTATTTAAAGGAATTACACATTTAATAAGTAACAACAACATTTTGCAATGGTCAAATAAGAGTCTAATCAACCTGAACTTCCCGATTTTGAATGATCTATTTGGCTTCCCTAGATATTAGGCAAAAATTACGGTTTATAGTTCTAGGTGGATAGAACTGGTTCAATGCTAACGAATAGAATTTTCTAGGAATTTGACGAGTATAGGACTTCTGCTCATGATTGAATTATTAATCTTTCTAATTGTGCAGAGTATAGAAAACATACCTGAGCTTTCATATGAACCCATACTGATGAACCAGGTTCTTCATTTAGAACTCTCTTGAACATGCCTCAAATGCCATAATAGAGAATTTTTTTAAGAGATCAGTGAGTCATATAAACACATGTCACAGGAGCATACTAATTAAAGTATGAAGCTGAATAAGAATTAATCTAGGTATTTACACAAGTTCAGAATTCCTAGCCAATTTTTTCCATATTTTTTTTGTGCATTCTGAGCTGGACCTATTAGGTGATCTTAATCATTCCTAATTCCAACCTGTTCCTCTCAAAGTTTTTTCTACTCTGTGCTTTAATGAAGATGTCAACAATTTTCTTATCAGTAGCACATAATTCTATGGAGATCAATCCTTTCTCATAGTTATCTCTTAAGAAGTGGTGTCTAACATCTATGTGCTTAGTCCTCTTATGATAAACAAGGTTATTTGTCATACTTTTAGCACTAGTGTTATCACAGAATATAGGAAAGCAACCAACTTTAATGCCAAAATCTACCAGCTGCTGTTTGATCCATAACAATTGAGCACAACAAGATGCAGCAACAACATATTCAACCTCAGCAGTGGATAAGGCCACTGAATTTTGCTTTTTAGTGGCCCAGGATACAATACATGAACCAAGAAAGTAAGCCATACCTAAGGTAAGCCATACCTGAGGTGCTTTTGCCTATCCATAAGGAAACCTGCATAATCAACATCAACATATCCTACTAGATTGAAATTACTACCTTTGGGATACCAAAGACACAGATCAGTGGTGCCTTTCAAGTATCTTAGTATCCTCTTGACAGCAGTCAAGTGAGACTCTTTTGGATTGGCCTGGAAACGAGCACAAAGCCCTACACTAAAGACTATGTCAGGTCTGCTAGCAGTTAGATACAAGAGTGAACCAATCATACCCCTATACAACTTTTGATCAACTGATGAACCAGGTTCATCAATGTCTAATTTTGTGGCAGTTGCAATGGGGGTGTCTATTTCCTTTGATTCCTCTATTTTAAACTTTTTGATAAGCTCTTTAGCATACTTCTGTTGATGGATCATAGTTCCATTTGGGCTTTGTTTGATCTGTAAGCCTAAGAAGAAGTTAAGCTCACTCACATACTCATTTCAAACTCAATCCCTATTAATTTTGAAAAATCCTTACTTAGCTTATCAATGGTGGCCCCAAATATCATGTCATCAACATATATTTGTACCACAAGGAGATCTTTACCTTTTTCCCTTAAGAATAAGGTACTATCAATTTTACCTCTTTTGTACCCATGTTCAAGCAGAAATTTGGACAGTCGTTCATACCATGCTCTTGGAGCCTGCTTGAGTCTATAGAGAGTCTTGTCTAATTTGTACACATGCTCAGGACATTCCTTGCTCTCAAACCCTGGAGGTTGTTTTACAAACACTTCTTCTTTCAGGTAGCCATTCAGGAAGGCAATTTTGACATCCATCTGATGACTGCAAAGGCTATGAGGAGTCTTATTGCCTCTAGTCTTGTAACTGGAGCAAAAGTCTCATCATAATCTATGCCCTCCTCTTGGCTGTAACCTTGGACCACCAGTCTTGCCTTGTTTCTTGTAACTGTTCCATCTTCATCAAGTTTGTTTCTGAAGATCCATTTTGTACCAATAACTGATCTGTCCTTGGGTCTTGGAACTAGATGCCAAACTTGATTTCTCTTGAACTGATTGAGTTCATCTTGCATTGCATTCACTCAATATGCATCCTGCAAAGCCTCAACAATATTTTTAGGTTCAATAAGAGATAAATAGGCATCAAAAGCACACAAATTCTTTAATTGTGATCTAGTTTTGACTCCAGATGTTGGATCACTAATAATGTTCTCAATAGGATGAGAACTTTGATACTTGTGAGGTTTCACAACTAACTGGTTTCTTCTAGATGTTTCTCCCTTGTTCTATTGCTGAGAAACATGGTCATGAATAGGTTCTTTTAGGGGGTTTGTTTCAATTCCTCTTTGATCAGTTCCCCCTGTCAGGTTGCCCTGAATGGAAGAACTTGTTCCATCACCTGTTCCTTCTTTTGGTGCCACTTTAACTTGTGCTGAGGCTTTAGTCAAAGCCTTTACCAATCTAATGGCTTTATCTTCATGTTCTTGTCTCTCAGAAAGAATGTTAGTTTCATTAAACACTACATGCACACTTTCTTCTACACACAAAGTTCTTTTATTGAACACTTTATATGCTTTGCTATGTGAAGAATATCCCAAGAATACTCCCTCGTCACTTCTGGGATCAAACTTACCTAGGGAGTATTTTCTATTATTATGCACAAAGCACTTGCATCCAAATGCCCTAAGATGGGATATATTTGGTTTTCTCCCTTTAAGTAACTCATAGGGAGTCTTTTCTACAAGAGGTCTAGTCATGCATCTATTGATGATGTAACATGTGGTGTTTACAGCCTCTGCCCAGAAGCTGTGGGGCAGTTTTCTAGAAAGAAGCATAGTCCTAGCCATGTCTTCAAGAGTCCTGTTCTTTCTTTCAACTACTCCATTTTGTTGAGGAGTCCTAGGGGTAGAGAAGTTATGATCTATACCATTTTCATCACAGAATTCAGCAAACTTAGCATTTTCAAATTTAGTTCCATGATCAGACCTAATGGATGCAAGTTGATTTCCTAATTGTTTATGAATTTTTCTAACAAAAGCAGTAAACATGTCAAATGCTTCATCTTTAAATGTTAGAAATAGTACCCAGGTAAATCTAGAATAATCATCAACAAGTACCATTACATATTTCTTTCCACCTCTACTCATGGTTCTCATTGGACCACATAGATCCATATGGACCAGTTCCAACGACTTGGTTGTGCTTACCATTTTCTTGCTTTTGAAGGATGATCTTACCTGCTTCCCCCTTGCAAAGGCCTCACAAACTTTGTATTCCTTGAACTTGATGTTAGGTAACCCTATCACCAAGTCCTTAGAGACTAATTTGTTTAGCTGATTCAGATTAGCCTGAACAAGTCTTTTGTGCCACAGGAGGGGATCATTATCCAACACACTTAAACAGGTGAGTTCATTTTCTGAAAGAGTAGATAAATATGCAATGTAAATATTGTTAACTCTTTTTCCCTGAAAAACAATCTTGTCAGTGGTAAGGTTAATCACAAAGCATTTAGTAGAGGTAAATGCTACAAGGTTACCTCTGTCACACAGTTGTGACACACTGATCAGGCTGTATTTCAAGCCATCTATCAAGTAGACATTCTCAATGGAGTGAGAATCTGTCTTACCTACCTTTCCAACCCCAATAATCTCACCTTTCTTCCCATTTTCAAAGGAGACATTACCTCCCTTTAGGTCTTCAAGTGAAAGAAACTGGTTCTTGCTTCCAATCATATGTTTTGAGAAACCACTATCCATGTACCATATTTGGCTACTACCCTTCACTAGGACCTGCAAAATGAAATCAAGGGTTAGTCTTAGGAACCCAAACTAGTTTGAGTCCCTTTCTATAGGCAAAGGGATAAGTCAAATTCCTTTTAGCCCACCCAGGCAGCCTATTTTTCTCTTGAACAAAAGTTTTGTTCTTTTGATTGGCCTTTTCTTTTGCATTACATTCATTTTTGTAATGGCCAGTCTTACCACAGTGTGTGCAGATTTTATTCTCAGGAAGAGTGAGATACTTGCTTTTAGGATCCTACTTAGGTGCTTGAGTTCCATAGCCAAGTCCTCTTTTGTTGCTATATGATGTTCTTGTAGCCAGGAAAGTGCATCAGAAGCCTTGTTCCATTTGCAAGTTCTATCTAGTTCATGTTTTACCTTCCTTAGATCTTCTTTTAAGACTTTTATTTGCTCATCCTTCCTGTACAACTCATCTTTCATTTTTTCCCAAGTTTTCTTCTAGAGTGAGATGTGTGGTTAGCTTTCTTCTTACCTGTTCCTAGTTTGAATTTTAAGTTCTTAGACCTAAATTCTAGGATACTGGCGTCAAGTTCAAGAACCTGGTTCTTCAACTCAGCATTTTTACTCTCACTCTCATTAGCCCTAGACTCTAGGTTTTTGTACTTGGCTTTTAGGATCACACATTCCCTAGAAAGATCTTCCTTCTCATTGTTAATTATTTTAGACTCATTAATAAAATCTAGCAATAGCTCAGACAACCTTTCTTTAGATAGGAATTTAATCTTGTCTTTGAGATGAAGGATATTTACCTCTTGTTCATCATCTTATTCTCTGATGGCCATAAGTGCTTGTTCATCTCCAGCTTCATCTTCTGAGTCCTCATCTGATGTGTCTCCCCAGGCAGCAACCATAGCCTTTGTTGATCCTTTGTTCCTTCTTGGTTGAACCTGTTCCTTCTTCCTGTTCCTTTGTTCAACCCTTTCCTTCTTCCACTCAATTTCCCATTGAGGACAGTTCTTGATCATGTGATTAGTCTTACCACATTTGTAGCAACCCTCATTGGTATGTTTCTCAAGAGCCCTTGGTTTGTTGAAGGTTGTACCTCTTGAAGAACCGTTTCCTCTCATCAGGTACTTTTTGAAATCTCTTGTGATCATAACTATTTCATCATCCTCCAGATCTGAAACTTCAGCAATTCTGAGAGCCAGACTTCTTTCCTTCTTGGGTGCATCCATTTTCATGGTTTGCCTTCTCAGTTCATAGGCAATGAGGTTTCCAATTAGTTCATCCAGCTTGAGGGTAGCAATATTCTTTAATTCCTGAATAGCAGTGATTTTGCTTTCCCAAGAGACTGGTAGAACCCTTGTAAAAATCTTCTCAACTTTGTCTTCTTCAAGAATAACCCTTCCAAGAGACTTAAGTTTATTTGTCAGTGTGGTGAACCTTGTATACATCTCTTGGATGATTTCTCCTTCCTTCATGGTGAAATTCTCATACTGAGAAGACAACAGTGTTCCTGTGGACCTCTTCAGTGTTCCTTCATGGGCCACTCGCAAAGTGTCCCAGATTTCCTTAGCAGTGGTACAACTTTGAATTCTACTATACTCATCTGGACCCAGTCCACAAACAAGCCATTTCGTGGCCTTGGCATTCTTTTCTCATTTCTTCAAATCTTCAGCAGTGCAGTCAGCTTTTGTCTTTGGCACATCCACTCCTTCAACATTCTTATTTGTGGTTGCTAGAGGACCATCAGTGACTATGTCCCAGAGTTCATAGTCTTCTCCTATGATGTGATCCCTCATCCTGTTCCTCCACCAAGAATAGTACTGACCATTAAAAAATGGAGGCCTAGCAGTGGATTGCCCTTCCCAGTTCCCAGGTGGTGCACTCATTTTGATCTTTTCCTAAGGTGTTAGCCTCTTCAAGGGTAACCTACTCTGATACCAATTGATGTTTTAAGCATCAATACCACACAAGAGGGGGGGGAGAGGGTGATTTGTGTGGTACCCAATTATCGCTATAGAAGAACCTGGTTCTTCTAGGTGTTCTAACTACTACTGTTTGCAGAATAATAATAACATAAAATAAAGAACACAGAGATTTTTACGTGGAAAACACCTGGCTCAAAAGGTGAAAAAAACCACGACCTACTACTCAGTAGGATTTTCCCAAACTCCCACTAAAATCACTGAGCCAAAACAGCATTTACAAAAACTCTTTGTAAACCTAAGGATTAACTCTAATCCCGTTGTGACACACAGCCTCAACTGTTGCGACAACTTCAAGTTAGCTATAACTTGAACACTCTAGGTACCTAATACAATTGCTTCTATGAAAGCTGAAAGGTACAACTTTAAACTATCTACTACAATTGAACTAGAGTAAAAGATAGACACAATGGAATTGGTTCTTCTATCTCGTTCAAGTAACTTCAGGAGTGCACACTCAAATCACACATAAATTGCTTGCAAAATCGCCTTGTTTTTTGCTCTCAATTTACTATCACTTCTGCGTATGTGCAACACCTGTAAAAGAGAACAATCACTGTCATTTAATAGGTTATTAATGAGAGTTTGATCGGGACTCAATTGCTGAACTTCTATCGTAGAAGAGTTCATGATGATCTCAAACTCTAACACTATCTTTATCCTGGATCGTGTTCTCTTCATATAAGGAGACTTTCTCCCCTTATTTAATATGCAACCTTTTCGATCAAATCAGGAGATATTACTGCTTGATCAGTAGGATCTATCTCCTTCACGTGCATCTCACATGCATAGATTGATCATGACTGTACTTCACAAGATGGACCTGGTCCATGACTGAGTTCATTTGTCATTTTTCAAAACTTCACGTGTGCTTGGGCCAACAGATAGGTTGTAGGAGCATAGTAAAATAAGAGTTATTTGTGTGTTATTTTTCATCCTTTGTTTGATCAGAATTAGGCATGATGAGACAACGTAAAAGTGGAGAGACATGGAACCTATCCATATTACAAAATATAGATTATATTGTACAATGCCCAATAGATTGTTTAGTGAATTTGTATATATCGTTGTTTTGATCATTATTTTGTAAGTTTGATATACGATCAATAAACCATTACATGAATTAATTGGTTTCAATCTGGTAAAAAAAAAAATTCCAGTATTCTTGGCGTATGTTACATCATTTTTTCTTATCTAGTGTTTGGTTTAATCATAAACCAAATGTGATTACAAGTGGTTAAAATATATTGTAATGCTTTCCTGTAGATTAGAAATTATTACTATAACAAGTAAAAATGGTTAACAGAGTAGCAAGTAGTAGCAATGAATTCAAAATGAGGATGATGTTTATCACATTATGTGCATATATTTTAAATATTTTAATATATTTATACATAATTTTAAATAAAAATAATTAATTCAGTTAAACCCACAAAATCCGGCCTTAAAATGCCTATGGACTATTGTTAATGACATGCACCTGTTGTATTCCTAAACTACGAATTTAAAAGCCTCGAATAAATCGGTAAGAAATTGTCAAACCTCCAAGCCTCGAATATTCTTTTCTTTTTGCTTTTTGTTTTCCTTAATAAAAAGAAAGCGACGAGTAATCGTACGTCACAACTGCTATGACACATTAAAAAAAGAAACAAAGGAAAAATAAAACAAAAGAAAGAAAATGAGATACTGATGAGTGGAGCAAAGTGGCAGTGTGAAACTTGGAATTAGCAGTAAAATTCAAGCACAAGTTATTTGTCGTCAAACTAAGTTTAGACGATCTGTGGGTTTGCCAACTTGTTAGAGGCAACCACTACAACCTGATCCACACTGCAAACTCAATCAACAGTACTCTATGAATAATACTAAAAGTTGGCAGTGGCAGATTAAGAAAGTAGATGTTGTGGATTTTGAGGTGAGAGATTGTGTGTGGAAAGAGTAGATTTGATCAAGTTCAAGGGTCCAATCGAAATTCCATGAAGTAAGGGGATCAGGATGTCAAAATCGTGCAAGTACAAGTGTCTCTCAAGTTATTGTGCTTTTAAACCATGTATTTGCATGTCCTTGTTTATATTTTTTGAAAAAGTACTTTTGATAAAAAATACTTTGGAAAATAGGTAGAACTTGAAAGTTTAGGGGAATACTGTATAAATTGAGTAACCTTTTTAAGGGACATATAAACGGTGTTTAGTAACCAGCTTGTATAAGGTGCAGTTTGACTTGTTGATGTTAGCACTGTAATTTCACACAGTTGGCTGGACACCCCTCTTAGTATTTATACATATCTTGTGTTAATTTAAATTTTTCTATACACAGAGCGCAAAAGCAGTAGTTGCACCACAACTACTACTACGGGAGATCCACCTCAGCTTGCAGTCATTGGTAAATTCTATGTAATAGAGAGTCCTAAATGAATAACCGAAGGAATCGTTTGGTACGATGAATAAGTAAAAATAACCTTAGAATAAATAAAAATTGTATGCCACATTAATTATTTCTTATTTGGTTACTGATCTTGGAATAAGTTATTTCAGAATTAAAAGAAATATTGGGATAACTTATACTTGCCAGATGGTAGAATAGTAATCTTAGTTAAGATAAGTTATTTTATGATAAAACAGTAAAATTAATAATTTTAGGATATTAATATAACATACCAAATAGCCAATAAAAAATAATGCCACCAAACATAACCAATTCTACTAATCCCGATATAACTTGCTTGAAACCAAACGACCCTTAAAAAAGATAATCATGATAAAGTCTGCCTCATCGGTAGACCATTTCAGAATCCACAAGCCAAGCAATTTCCTTAGTTTTACTAAAGTAGCGTAGAGAATACCAATAACTTTTTGGGAAACTGTCAGCTATGCCCATTTATAAATGACTCATTATAAAAATTGTCCAATTAATAAAATGTTATTAATATTAGCCAATTAGTTATTTGTAGCAAAGAAAAAGGTCAAATTTTTACTCTCTTTTGAGTGGATGTTATTAGAATAGATTGGGTACATCTTAAAAAGCTTGAATCTCAGTTTTGGGATGATTTGGTGAAGTTTTGAGGTGGATTGAATTGAAAATTCAAAGTAAAAACTGTTAAAAAAAATGATTTGTGTATCACATATGTATCATATTTGTATCAATTTTGTGTATCACATGTATATCTGTGTGTGAGATACATGTTTGATACATGTGTTGCAGAAGAATTTTTTAAACTAGATTTAATTACGAATTTTGATACAAAACCAGTCCAAATCACCTCCAATCTTCCTCAAATTTGTATATTGACTTTTCTACATGTTTTCAATGAATTTTAACTATACCATTGAAAAAGTTCCTTTTTTTCTTTGATTTTTGGAATATTTTTATTTGTATTTCATCACCTTATTTACTACCTCATCCATGAAATTTCCTTTCCATCTTGCATCTAATGCTGCTAATCATGCTTAAAAATATGGAAGCTATTTTTTGCATGTGATTCTTTGAGAGAAAGAACCCTATTTATTTGATTTTTTAATTTTTATATGTGGTTGACTAGTTTTACTAAGTCTATGATTAATGGCCGGAGGTTTGGTAAGTTGAGACTAATTTGAGACATTTATGTAAATTTTCCTAACTTTTTATGTAAGAAAAATAATAACCTTTTTCCCTTTTGAGTCATGGGATCTTTTATGTAGAGTATATTCAAATTTTAAGTATGTCTCGATCCAGCTCGATACTTGTATTATTGCTGGAATTTGAGTTTACTTTTAACTAATCAATTTTGTGTAGAGAATTTTTTCGACTTTCATGCCATTCTTACATATGCATATGTCTACTTATTTTTGAAAATATTTCATTAACGGAGTAATTATTGGAAACAAAAAGAAACACTAAATTCGAATGTTAAGTCATATTCCGAAATTTTGAAAACCACATGAAAATATTACTCCATATAAGGGATTTTTTATTTCATGAAAAAGCAGAAAGATGTATTATTCTTTACCGCAAAGTATTACGATGCTTAGGTGAAATGTACTTATTCCTATACAACTTTTTTGCTTTGGGAAAAACGCATAGCCCATTATAATTGAAGATAATTTTTGCATGTCATTTTGAAAATACAAGCAATAATATTGCTTGGGGGTGTGCATTCGAATCGGTTTATTGATAAATCAAATCGATTATTTGTTATCGATTTCGAAATTTTCCTTATCGAGTTATCGATTTCGATTTCGATTTTGTCCTCTTCGGTTGTCGGTTTATCGATAAACCGATAAGATATACTAAAAAGATAATTTTTTTTTACCTTTATTCTATGATACCCTTCCCTTTACCCTAAGTCCCTAACCCTATTATTTCTTCTCCACATTTAAGGAATGATCATATTTAAAGCGCAAGGGAATGAAATTCAAATTAATGGAAAACAGAATTAGCTGTGATGATGTATTTTTTTATACCGTTGGAGTGTTGGTGACATACATTTGATCATTTACTTTAGTTTCGTTGCATGTGCTTGTTGACACAATTTTTATGTTATAAACGGTGGTCGTCTTATTTTAGTTTCCTTTTGTCCATTTTAGTTAGGCATGTTTATAACGATATACTTTCTATGGAAACCCGCAAATTTTCTTATTGGTGTAATCGATAACCGAATCGATAAGCCCCAAAAATAGATAAATCGAAATCTAAAAAATCGAGACCTTATTGAAACGTTAACGATAAGCATATATACAAATCGATAATCGATAAGGATCAAAATCGAATGCACGCCCCTAATTTAGCTCATTTTTAACCATTGAAATAAAGAGAGATTACGGTCACATTCAAAAGGTAACAAGAGAGTTATTTTTCAAACCCAAGAGGTTAAAAGGAATTAAGTGAAATTTTCCTCAAAATAAAATAGTGCATCTGAATTGAATGTAAAATGGAGGAGAAAAATAGTGAGTATACCAGTCAAGGTAAACAGAAAGAAAAATTCTCATTTAATACAGCTGAAACAGACATTAGAAAAAGATCCTTTCAAACATAATCAACATTTTCTATTTTTGGAAAGAACAAAAAGAGGAACTACGTTCATGACCCCATATGCACGGGCGGAGCTAGCCCTTTGGATACGGGTTCGGCTGAATCTAGTAATTTTTATCCAAATTTCTGTATTTGTCTGAAAAAATTATTAAATTATTAATTTAGAACCCTAACTTAAACGAATTAGAATATTAAACCCATAATTTTCAAATCCTAACTTTTGCCCACTTGTGGATTTGGACTAAGGTTCAAGTTGTTGTTTGGAGGTGGGTGGGGAGGGGGGGGGGTGTTTGTTTAGAAGTAAAATTATTAGGCCTAGGGGTGTTCATAGTTCGGTTTGAATCGGTTTTTCCCTAAAAAGAAACCAAACCAAGTAAGTCATTTTTTCAAATATTAGAACCAAATCAAACCAAACCAATTAAGTCGGTTTTTCTCGATTCGGTTTATGTCGGTTTTTTGGTTTTTTCGGTTATTTGTCAGTTTTTTCTTAAATATAAGACATACACTACTAAACACATATTCCGGCGACCACATTTTCAATGTAACACTATCAAATCAATTGCCCTTTGAGAAATCTATTATTTACCAAAATATATTGATGATAATTGAATCAAATAGTGATGAATAATTTAAGGACTCAATTAAAAATATGTTATTTTTAACACGAAATGGATTCTTACACTAAACAAAAGAAAACTACCAATCAAACTAGAATGTAAAGGTAAAGAACTATATTAAAAGTGCAAACTATTAACATTTACCATAAATTTTTTGAAACTTTGTATAACAATATATATATATATATATATATATATATATATATATATATATATATATATAGGTGTAATAATAAATTTGGAATAGTTACTCCAATAATTGGTTTGGTTCATTTTTTTTTATTAAAACCAAAATCAAACCAAATTTGATCGGCTTTTAAAATTCAAAACCAAAACCAAAAAGTATCGATTTTTTGCTCGGTTTAGTTAGAGTTTTCGGGTTCTTATGAACACCCCTAATTAGGCCCATGTTGCTCCATCCCCATATCTAAGGACTCCCATCCCCATGTCACATAAAAACAGAAGTTAGGGAGCTTTTACTATATTTAGCCTTTAAAGCTTTATCTCCTACCACCCTTCAACCTAAAAAAGCAAAAGAGCAATTAATACTTTTTACAAGATTCCCTTCTCTTCTTCATGAAAATCATCAACTCATCAAAGCCCCTTTCGCCTTTTGCACCTATTCCACACAATTCATAAATATATTGGCTTTTGTTCGTTTATTTGTTTTAATATCACTTGTTTTAATAGTATAAAGATTCATTTTCAATTAGCTATTTTTCGCTGTCTGTCAACCTATTGCAATTCTCCTTATAAATTTGATCTTAAAACCGATAGTATGAACAAGTTCACTTAGATAACTTAGCAGTTAGCATAATATTGGAAATCTCATGGAGCGATTCCAACTTGCTTGAAATTGAACCGTAAATATTGTTCTACTTATTTTAATAGTATTTTGCTTTTTGGAGTTGTCTAAATAATGGTTCTCCATTCTTTCAAGCAAGGTAAGTTCTAAATCCACCTCCCCATCCAACCCAACCCCCTTTTATCCTCCTTTAAAGTCTCAAGTCGTGTAGCATAACAAGATTTGCCCTTTTATGGAAAAAAGAAGAGCCTAACATGGGGACTTGGAGATTTGCTATTAGTTGAATTTTCCATTTATACCATACCATGTTCAATTCTTTCTTCTCCCATCATCCAACCTTGAATTCTTTATGGGAATCATGAAAGAAGTTTCTATAGAAACTGTTCAAATCCTCATAATGTAACAACTTTAAGATTGCTACTTATTTAGTTCCACCACGTTAAGTTTGTCTAATTGCACAATTACGTCAATAAAATTTATTTTATTAGATTAGGTCTATGTAAAATTAAAATCTTTAAAAATATGTGTAGCATTTTTAGTAACATCTAAATTCTCTATAAGCTGAAACATCTAAAAATGTAAAATGCCAATTTTCTTAGCTAACTGAAACTTCCAATATTGAAACATGTGCCTGAAAATGAAAGCACTTCCTCGAGCTAAAAGTTGAAGCTCCTTTCGTATATAAAGCATATGTTCCATGAATTCAGGTTTTGCTATGGCATATGTCAGAATAAAATGATTATGCCGCAGAGATCCTTTTGTTTCTTTAAGGGGATACACAATCGTGGCTTTGGCTTACAGCTCAAGGACAGCAAGAAAATCAATCATCTTGCCAAAATTAAATAATTTTGACGCAACTTATTTGTTGGGTTTTTAAGGTGTGAATGGAAAATAAAAAGGGAGGAGAGCACTTGATTTTATATTGATAAACACTTCTATACTAGGTTAAAAGGTTGGGAAGAAAGCAAGTTCTTGTGCCATGATAACAATTCGATCGGTCGTTTTGAACTTTAGCATTCCATTATGTGGTTTGAGGGCTTGGGTAATTTCATATGATATATTACAATTTGTGTATATGGTTGGTTTTGATGTTCGTAAGGTTCGAGATTTATTTGATAGCGCGATTCTCAATTTGAAAGTTTTTTAAGTTGGAGGAGTTGTCCAAGGTTTTACTTTGGAGTAAATGATCTCAGATTGGTGATTTGATAATTCAAACAGATTAATATGGTGACTTTTGACTTGAGCGTATGTTCAGATTTGAATTTGAATTTTACTAGAAGGTTTAGGCTCTATTTGTTGAAAGTTAGCAATTTGAAAAATTGCAGAGTTCATAGGGTTGACCGGAAGTTGACCTCGGTATTATTGGACTCCTATTGTGGTTTTGAGACGTTGGATATGTTCATTTGGTTTATTGGAACTTGTGTGCATAGTTTGGTTGTGATTTGAAATGTCTATGTATGATTCAGATGCGTTCGGCGAAGTTTGAATATTTGAAAGTCAAGAGATGGATTGGATCTTTGGTTCTTGATTTTATCGTTGTTTTCGATGTTTGGAGCCTTGGAATAAGTTTGGATAAGATATTTGGACTTGTTGGTATGATTGGACCAGATCGAAGGGTTCAGGTGTGATTCGGGGTGGTTTCGGACCTTTTCGGTTGAGTTTGCACTGCTCGTTTTCTGGTGTCCCTGATAACCTTCACAATCTGCGGGGCAAAGTCACGATTACTGTCACGACCCAAACCGATGGGCCGCGACGGGCACACGGTACCTTACTCAACCGAGTACCAACTAACGTATCTTCTTAATACATCATCATATACACGTGACATACATGGCTAATAGGGCAACATGATCTTTTATAAGCTCAAAACATAGGCCGACAAGGCCGTACAATCTTTCACATACACGACATATGTCTACAAGCCTCTAAGAATACATATATATCATAAAGAGGTCGGGATAGAGTCCCGCCATACCAAACAATACACGTCTAAATCATACTAACCAAACAAGCAACTCCGAAGCAAATGGAGCGCACCAACATCTTCCGCTGAGTTGATAGCCTACTTGGAGGGCTCTCGACCTGTCTATCGGGACCTGCGGGCATGAAACGCAGCATCCCCAGGCAAAAGGGACGTCAGTACAAATAATGTACCGAGTATGTAAGGCATATAAATAAGTACATAAGAGACATGGAAGAAATATAGAGTACATGACTCATCCTGTAAGTCTGAATAACTTTGTAAATCATAAATTACTTTTAGCGTCATGCATATGCGTATGAATGTCATGTCGTGCATAGGTACATATTTCATAACATCATCAGCCTCTGAGGGCATCCCATCATATCATATCAGCCACTGTGGGCAAAATCATCATCGTATACCAGCTGATCAGGTGGTGGTGCGTATATAACGCCATAACCTTTCCCATATCCCATATACATATATATACATACATATATACGCGTATATAACGCCATTTGAATACATACATATATATGCGTATATAATGCTATTTGAATACATACCCATATATGCGTATATAACGCCGTTTGAATAATATTTCAGCCACTGTGGGCAACATCATCATCATATACCAGCTGATCAGGTGGTGATGCGTATATAACGCCATAACCTTTTCCCATATCCCATATAAATATATTTACATATATATGCGTATATAACACCATCTGGTCATGGGTCAATGCACGTGGATGCAATGCATGAAATGTACGTCAATAAAATCATTCAGAATGTCATAAGACCATTTTGCCCCTTGAGCAATATCATAATGTAACATCCTTTCAACTTTCGTATTTTTCTGAGACCCATGAACAGATGATAAAATATTATGACACCTGGAAATTAAAGAACATAGATATTTCTATTACTCCTATGAGTAGAGTTACTTTTGGAATTTGTGTATTTGCACGTTTCGTTCATATCGTATGGATCATGCCAAAAGAAAGAAGGGATAGCCTTAACATACCTGTTCCCGGAATTATTTGAACGAATCTTCTTTTACAAAATATGGACGAAATTCTCGAGATACAGAAACGAAATTGATAGTTCTTTGAAATTGCAACATTGGCTAAAAATTGAATTTGATAAACCAAAATAAACTTTCACGTTTTTGGTTCTTTAAAACCAAAGAATGCAAGTGTTGTTTGATTGTTTAATGAAGGAAAATGTTTCTGCCTAACGTGTTTTGCTTCTAATCCAAAGGCTGCATTTTTGGACTTTAAAGCCTTTACAAAGCACTCTTTCTAAGGATAAGATTTGCAGAGTTAAGTTGTGACCACATTTAGCCACTTGGAAAATTGACTACTTAGTCATATTCCAAATCTTGTGGCTTCTTGCCACGTGGGGTGGGGGTTAGTTTAATAATTTTTTTTATCCACTTATTAGTTAACTGGGTAATGTCTCGTTACCCGGTAATTAATCAATTACCCGCATAATTTAAAATTTACCACAAATTACTTAAAATTCTATTTATTTTTAAAATACTTCATATTCACTTTATATATTATACTACCGTGGTCATATGGTACCTTGCATGGTACTAGTTTATAATTATCGGGTATTAACGCTTGACACGTATTTTATCCCAAATCGACAACCTTCAACGAAACTCATTTTCTTTAATTCGTGTACCCTTTCCTTCATGGCACTTAGTTATTGCTTGTTATAAATCGCATAAATATACTAACCTCCAGATAATCTCATCCCCGAGCCTACATCAATTAACTGAAGACGAAATTTTAACGTAGCAAAAATGCGAGATGTAACAATTACGTAGTCTGATTTTGGAGTACGGAGCTTCTACTTCACGTTCTCATGGTCAAGTAAACAGTCACGAAGTGTAGGGGAGCTTGGCACCGCAATTGCATGAGGAGGACCACATTCGCATTGAAGGGTATGAGTTGGGGGCATTGGTTCTTCACGTTCACGAGGTGTAGGGCATGTTCCTGTAGTGTTAGGGGCTGGTGAGCTTCACGATTGCAAAGGTCTTTCCGCGATCGCATAGGAGATTTGGCAGCAACACCATTTTGAGCCTTACGAGATGCAGAGTAGTGGGTTGCGATCGCGAAGAGTAGTTCTGGGAATACTTATAAGTTATGTATACTGGGATTTTGACTCATTCTCTCATATTTTGAACCTAGACTTGGAGAGGGGCGATTTTGTTTAGAGATTTTCATACAAGATTAAGGGTTAGGTTATTTCTACTCATTTTCTGGTATTATCTCAAGAATCTACATGAATTATTAACACCCAAAACATAGAAGTTTGAGATAAAATTTGGGGGTTTTGTCTATACTTTGGGAAAGTCTATTTTGAGGATTTGATTACTGATTTAAAATCGATTTTGGAATCTAATTATATATTTGGACTCAGCAATTTATGGTTATATAAGACCCCGTAAAATCTCACATAGAATTGGGTTTCATGATGCCAAGGTAGACTTATGCGGTACGGACTTTTTGGGTTGAACAGAGCATTGGGGAGATGAAGAATTTTTTTTACAGAGCGGGTCATTTCTGCGGTCCATTATGTGAATGCAGAACTAATCTACAGACTACAGATCAGCCGCAAAGTGAAGAAGAGAAATGGGCAAAATTTTGGAGGGTGTTTTGCGGTCAACTATGCAACCGCATAACCGTTTCGCGGGCCGCATATCCGTCGCAGAAGCCAGCATGAGAAATTTTGTAAGGAGTTTCTATGGTCGTTTCTGCAACTGCAGAATTAGTCTGCCGACTGCAGACCTGCACAGTTCCGAGGGGCCATTATGAGGTCGCATATATGACCGTAGATTTGCATCATGGCTTCATTATTTCTAATTTCATGACCCGACCCTATTTCGATATATAGTCGTTAGGGACCAATTGTAAAGGGAAAATCTGATTTTTGAGAGTGAGGAAGTGCTCTAGAGTGAGAGGAGGTTCCTAAACTAATTGTACCTCAATTCTTGCTGAAGGCTTGGAGAATTAACAAGGAAAACTCACTAGGTCTTCATCCTAGAGGTAAGATTCTACTCCCTAGCCCTCAATTTAGGGATTTAACTGAAAATAGGTAATGAGAAAAATAATTTGTGGGTGTGGGAGTTGTTCATTATGCATGCATATGCTATCAAGGTTTGTGGGAAGATTGTTGAGCTCAATTGGGCAGACTTTGGATAGTGGGATAAAGAAATCCACTATAGGAGGACCTTGAAATCATAATGCCTACCTAGTGTTTGATATAAAGCTCAAAGGAGCTAGAACCATGAACTCCTTCCTAATGGGTGCTCAATTTTGTTATATTTCCAAATAGATTGAAGTGGCTAGAATTCCCGAATCATTGTAGTAAATTTAAAAAGCTTAAGGCGAGGTATGTTGGCTAAACTTCTCTCTTAGAATTGAATCACACGATGTTCTTTTAAGCCCCAGGCTGACCATTGTAAATTTGACTATTTCGAATGATTTTATCTCATTGTGTTATCCTTCGGGAATATGATCTAAGTATGGGCTGTGTGTTAACATGTTATGACTTCAAGACGTGATTCTAATGAAAGCTATTATGGCAAATTGTGTAAGAATTTTCATTGTGTCTTATACTCTTATTTGCTCACATGTGTACTTAAAGTCTTGAATAGAAATGCCTTGTTGTTGATAACCCTTGATGTTGTTTGAAAGGAAAAGAAGTGAGCATGAGATATGAAATACGACCAATGTTCTGAGAATGATATTACAATACAGGCCACTAGTGCCAATGAAATGAAGAGAAATGTAAAAAATATTGAAATGAGCTGTAAATTCTTTCAAATAATAAATGCCTTGGGAGTATCGTTTAGTCACCGAGGAAGGGTAGGTTGAAATAACCTAACCTGCAAACTACATGTGCAGTGTAGGAGTGAGTTAGGGGTAAAATCTCGGTGAGAGATGGTGAGAGTTTTCCCCAAATATGGGATGAGATTGATGTGTTGCAATAATTCCCCTTAGATGGGATGTGATGATTTCTAGCGGAATGTGAAGTGACGTCAACCCACACGGCATAGTGGTGAGACGACTTAACCGATCGAGCTGAGATCGAATGCCATGCCGCACACATGGTGGTATTGTGAGTGTACGTCTCGGGTGAGACGACTTAGATGATCGGGCTGAGACCGGACTCTGTGCTAAAAGCACGGTGGTGTATAGGTACTAAAGATCTCCCAATCTAAAATATTAAAATTTACTTGGAATTTATTCTTTCTCCTAACTTGGTACTTTAATATTATTAAGGCCCTCATTGATTCCATGTTTATTTATCATTGTACTGTTACTCATTCTATTGAGGGGGTATTTCGTTTTCATACTAGTACTATTCCATATATACTAACATTTCTTTTACCAGGGTGCTGCATCTTTAATGAATGCAGGTGGTTCCACAACGGGCGGCATTGAGCAGTGATAGCAATACACCCTCTCCTCAGCTGACTTGGTGAGCCCCACTTCATTTTAGGGTCCTGTATCTTTTATCCTTTGTACATAGCATTTTGAGGTATAACCGGGGCTTTGTTGCCAACACGGTCATAACACTCTTTTGTTTTTGTTAGAGGCTCCGTTGACACGGTATACGTTGTATATTGGTGTTAGGAAAGTCAAACTAAAAATGTTGTATTTGTACCACATGTTCCACTTCAACAATGAATGTGTAACGTATTTTGAGACTTATAAATGGAGTAATCAATGGTAATGAAATGGTGTTGGTCACGTGACCTTCTTATTGTCTAATTAATGAAATGTATCTTCTCTTTATTCTTGGGTGAGTCGGGTAGAGGGCGTTATGCAGGCTTGCTCGACCAGGGTATCTCGGTTGAGCGCCGCTCGCGCTCCCCGTGGTCGAGGCATGACAGGTTCATACGGATTTGGTATTGGTCTTAGATTTTGGACATGCGGCCCTGGGTTTACTTTTATTGATTTTGTTTGAGAATATTTCAAATATCAAAGGTTTATTGATTGGGATCACTTGCTATAACATTGATTGACTTCCTTGGATTATGTTTGTCTTGAATTTACGTGATCGGTGGGCTAAAACAAGGTTTTGGCGCAATTTGAGATTGAAGACTAGCCAGATTAAGTAAGTGTCTTGCCTAACTTCGATTTGAGGAAATTTTTCCTAATAAATGATATCATTTGTTACTTATGGGGGTGATGTATATGCGAAGTGACGGGTGTATATGTATGTACCAGGGTTATTCATGCTTGAGCTAGATTCTAGGTTACTTTATTCTTTATTGGTTTTCGTGTTCTTCTTGACGTGTGCTTCACTTGATTTCTATGATAACATGAGCACAATTATCTACGCCAGAACCACGTTTTATTTTATGATATCTTAGTTGAATATGATGAACTATTCTTGAGATTTTTAGTATACTAGATTTAGTTGAGATTATATTTTATATCATGAACGTATATTTATATCTGTTAATTTTATGATACTTGAGTTTTCATACTCATGCTAAGGACCATGCTTAAGTGTTGTTGATATGTTTGAACATTATAATTCTTGAAATGTGGCCTTGCCTAATGGTGAAAAAGTTATAACTATCTCTTACATGGAGTATTATGCTAAATCACTCTCCTTCATGTTCTTTATACTTCCTACTTTATTTGGTACTATTTTATATATATGCTTGGTGAGGAAGAGTAAATTGAGCAACTTGTGTTTTCGTACTAGTGAGGAACAATGATTTATGCACAGAGGTGTTTCCGTGCTCCTAGAAATTTTTATTATTACATGAAAGATGTTTCCATGCTCAGTAAGGAATAGTGATATGATAATGGCACGGAGGGTGTTTTCTTGCAAATGAGAATGAGAGTTTATGTCACGAAGGGTGTTTCCATGTATAAGAGGACAAGAGACATGCATTATATTGTGTTTTACCTTTCCTCACATACATGTATATACCTCTACATTATTTGATTGTTAATACAACTCTAACTTTTCTTTGCTATATTGTTACACATATGCCATCTATCTTATTTTGTTATTATCAAACATATGTATTCTGCCTTGTCGTTGTTATTACATTTATGCCTCTTATCTAGTTTACTACTGTCATCTACATGCCTTCTACCTTGGCTTATACTTTGCTTGTGTTGTTACATCTATGTCTTCTACCTTTTTTTACTGTTATTACATCTATGCCTTCTACCTTATTCTTATTATTATCTATACGCCTTCTACCTTGTTTGGTATTGTCACGATCCGGAATCCCTCTCTCGGAGCCATGATGGCACCTAACTGTAACGACCCGGCCGGTTATTTTGAGTCTTGTAACCCTGTTCCCTCATTTATTGCCTATTCTATGTTCGTTTGTTGTTATGTGACTTGTTGGATGGTTGGTTTGGTTCCGAAAATGTTTTGAAATGAAATGGGACACTTAGTCCTAAAGTTAGAAGCCTAAGTTGAAAGAGTTGATCGAATATTGACTTATGTGTAAACGACTCCAAAATGGAGTTTTGATGATTTTGATAGCTCCGTATGGTGATTTTAGACATAGGAGTATGTCCAAATATCGATTTGGAGGTCCATAGGTTGTTTTTGCTTGAATTGGCGAAGTTGGAAAGTTGAGAAGTTTTACCGAGAGTTGGCTTTGTTGATACCAGGCTCAAATTTTTGTTTCGGAAGTCGGAATACGTCCGTTGTGTCATTTATGAATTGTGTGAAAAACTTAAGGTCAATCGGAGTTGGTTTGACAGGGTTCGTCATCAGTTACAGAAGTTGGAATTCCATTTGTTTCAATAGGCTTGAATTGGGGGTGTGATTCATGGTTTTGATGTTGTTTGATGTGATTTGAGGCCTCAACTAAGTTCGTATGATATTTTAGAATGTGTTGGTATGTTTGGATGGGGTCCCAGGGGATTGGGGGGGGTGCTTCAGATTGAAATCGGATTGATGTTTGGACTCAAAGAAATACTGAAGATTTGCAAGTCTGGTGCAACCGCACCTGCAAGGATTTAGTTGCAGGTGTGAGACTGCAGAAGTGGTCAGGCTATCACAGGTGCGGAAAATGCTGGGGGCTGGGGGATGCGCATATGCGAAAGTTTGTCCGCATTTGCGAGCTCGCAGGTGCAGGAAATGGAGGCAAAAACGGAGTGTAGTTTTGTTTTGGGTCTCTGCAGAAGCGGGAATTTTGGCGCTGGTGCGCGTGCGCAGAAGCACATGTTTGACCGCAGAAACGGAAGTGGACTAGAATGTATGGGCTGCAGATATGGCCAACGTTTCGCAGAAGCGGGGCCACAGATCTGGTTATGTCACGACCCAAACTGGAGGGTCATGACTAGCACCCGGTCCATATTTGCCGAGCACCAACGTACATTTTATCTAACCTTCCTTATTATCTTTAAGGGCCGATGAGATCAATATAAATGGAAGACATGGATCATGAATAACTACAATGAAAGATAATGCATGAACATACATAACATGGGATGACCAGATAACCAAGAAACTATATATAAGGTACGAGCTACCACGCTGCCATGAAAGACTATACAGCAAAAATCAACCGACAAGGCATACCAAACTATACATGAGTTGACGCCTATCTATGAGCCTCTAAAGGAATATAAGTGCTGCAACATTGCCGGAACAAGGCCCTGACATACCCATAATATCTATAACAAAATGCATACCAAGACCACGGCAAGTCCGGAGAAGGGACCTCGCCAATAACCGCTAAACTGGGCAGCTTACTGTGTTGGGGGAGCTGCGTCTACCTGACTATCAAGACCTGCAGTACGACATGCAGCGTCCACAAATAAAAAGGACATTAGTATGAATAAAGTACTGAGTATGCAAGACAGGTGTTACGCCCCGTAGTATTACGTCGGTATTATGCTCTGCAATAATACATTACAATTGTTGTTACGTCCTGCAGTATTAAGTTACGACAGTGTTTTACCCTGTAGTATTACATTACGGTGATGTTACGCTTCGCAGTAATAAGTTACAACAATGTTGCACCCTGTAGTATTTTACGTTGAATTTGTCGTAAGGTAATTTACATTAGTCCAAGGAAAAGATTATTTGGGGATTATAAGGATTATGCTATTTCACAAGTGATTAGTAAATTCATGAAGGTGAAAGGAGGAGCAAGTCAAAGAAAATGAATTTTGTCGAAGTTTGGCATTTTGGGATAAAATACGGCCCGAGCTAAAATACTCGGTATTTATGGACTAGTACCATTCAAGGTATCATATGACCACGGTAGTATAATGTATAAAAAGTATATTAAAAATAAGTAGAAATTTAAATAATTTGAGGTAATTTTTAAAATATGCGGGTGATTGGTTAATTACCGGATAATAGGACAATACCCAATTAACTAATAAGTAGGTAAAGATTAATAATCTCCACCCCACTCTCCACGTGGGAGTAGGCCACAATTCAAACCTATGACTAATAAGCCATAGGTTCTTAGTGGCTAAAAACGTGTAAGAATTACAAGATAGGCTTGAATCTTGGACTTTTAAAAAGCTTAGATTTTTAGTCAAAATAAAAAATTTCACTCTTTCACCTAAATTTAACCAGAATGCTAAGAAACCTTATCAATATGAAGATTTCATTCTTCAAAAACGTGAAGATTACATTATTAAAAAATATGAACTTTCAAGAATTCAGTAACGTACGAGTTCATGGATTTTCCCCTACTTCGATCTGCCGTTACGTGTTGTCGCAATCAACAGGTGTTAAAGGGATTGTCAGGAGAATCGGTTCAGGTATGTTAAGGCTAATCTCTTCCTTCATTTTTGCATGATCTCGTCATTACACAAGTTTGATAACGAAGCATAAAGAAAAATTCATATCCCAGAATTTACGTATATTTTGCTAGTCTCGCAAATTAAGTATATTTTTCTAGTTTTGTAAGTTACAATATTCTCCTTATCGGGAGTTCATATTCAATTGAGTATATTTTTCTTCTTCCAGTCAAGAGAGCAGAGAATTTATATATACAGTATTAAAGTATTTTTATTACCATCGAGCTATAATCGATGGGCAGGCCCCTATTGGGCAACCTCTGATCAGATGGTAAGTTATATACCGAGAGTATTGTGGCTGAGCGCTTATGAGCGAGCCTAGTTGGTCGAGATACAGAGCCTAGTATGGACGAACGCCTATGAACGAGCTTACTACGACAGAGCAGTTATATTGAACCTTATAGGGCCGGGCAACTATTTTACTTACTATATTGAGAGAGTTGAGTCAGTATCAGCAGGTAAGCATATCTTCAGATTATCTTTAACTTCCAGCTACTTGCAGTTATTATATTATCAGTTCAGTTTCAGCTTTCAGTATATTGCCTTACAATACTCGGTACATTATTTCGTAATGACGTCTTTTTTTCCTGGGGACACTGTGTTTCATGCCCGTAGGTCCCAATAGACAGGCCGAGAGACCTCCAAGTAGGCTATCAGCTCAGCGGGAAATGTTGGTGCGCTCCATTTGCTTCGGAGTTGCTTGTTTGGTTAGTATGATTTAGACGTGTATTGTTTGGTATGGCGAGTATCTGTCCCGACCTTTATGACATTTATGTATTCTTAGAGGCTTGTAGACATATGTCATGTACGTGAAAGATTGTACGACCTTGTCGGCCTATGTTTTGAGTTTATAAATAATCACGTTGGCCTATTAGGCCCGTATGTCACGTGTACATGATGATGTAATAAGAAAGATATGTTACATTGGTACTCGGTTGAGTAAGGTATCAGATGCCCATCGCGGTCCATCGGATTGGGTCGTGACAAAAGTAGTAAGCAGTATTATGTCGATGTTTTGCTCTGCAGTAATATATTACAATTGATGTTACATCCTGTAGTATTAAGTTACGATAGTGTTGCACCCTGTAGTATTATATTATGGTGATGTTACGCTTCGCAGTAATAAGTTACGACGATGTTGCACCCTGCAGTATTTTACGTTGAATTTGCCGTAAGGTAATTGACATCAGTCCAAGGAAACGATTATTTGGAGATTATAGGGATTATGCTATTTCACAAGTGATTAGTAAATTCATGAAGGTGAAAGGGGGAGCAAGTAAAAAAAATGAATTTTGTCGAAGTTTGGCATTTTGGGATAAAATACGGCCCGAGCTAAAATACTCGGTATTTATGAACTAGTACCATGCAAGGTACCATATGACCACTATAGTATAATGTATAAAAAGTACATTAAAAATAAGTAGAATTTTAAATAATTTGGGGTAATTTTTAAATTATGTGGGTAATTGATTAATTATCGGATAAACGGGATAATACCCAGTTAACTAATAAGTGGGTAAAGATTAATAATTTCCATCCCACTCGCCACGTGGCAGTAGGCCACCATTCAAATCTATGACTAATAAGTCATAGGTTCTTAGTGGCTAAAAACGTGTAAGAATTACAAGATAGGCTTGAATCTTGGTCTTTTAAAAAGCTTAGATTTTTAGTCAAAATGAAAAAATTTCACTCTTTCACCTAAATTCAACCAGAATGCTAAGAAACCTTATCAATATGAAGATTTCATTCTTCAAAAACGTGAAGATTACATTATTCAAAAATATGAGCTTTCAAGAATTCAGTATCGTACGAGTTCATGGATTTTCCCCTACTTTGATCCGCCATTACGTGTTGTTGCAATCAACGAGTGTTAAAGGGATTGTCAGGAGAATCGGTTCAGGTATATTATGGCTAATCTCTTCCTTCATTTTGGCATGATCTCGTCATTACACAAGTTTAATAATGAAGCATAAAGAAAAATTCATATTCCGAAATTTACATATATTTTGCTAGTCTCGCAAACTAAGTATATTTTTCTAGTTTTGTAAATTACAATATTCTCCTTATCGGGACTTCATATTCAATTGAGTATATATTTATTCTTCTAGTCAAGAGAGCAGTGAATTTATATATACAGTATTAAAGTGTTTTTATTACAATCACGCTATAATCGATGGGCAGTCCCCTATTGGACAACCTCTGATAAGATGGTAAGTTATATACAGAGCCTATTGTGGCTGAGCACTTATGAGCGAGCCCAGTTAGTCGAGACACAGAGCCTAGTATGGCCGAGCGCCTATGAGCGAGCCTACTACGGCAGGGCAGTTATATATATATATATATATATATATACCGAGCCTACTGTAGCCGAGCACTTATGAGCGAGCCTAGTTGGTCGAGATACAAAGCCTAGTATAGCCGAGCGCCTATGAGTGAGCCTACTATAGTAGAGCAGTTATATATATATACCGAGTCTTATAGGTCCGGACAACTATTTTACTTACTATATTGAGAGAGATGAGTCAGTATCAGCAGGTAAGCATATCTTCAGATTACCTTTAACTTCCAGCTGTTTGCAATTATTATATTATCAGTTCAGTTTCAGCTTTCAGTATATTGCCTTACATACTCATTACATTATTTCGTACGGACGTCCCTTTTGCCCGGTGACGCTGTGTTTCATGCCTGCAAGTCCCGATAGACAGGTCGAGAGCCCTCCAAGTAGGCTATCAGCTCAGCGGGAGATGTTGGTGCGCTCCATTTGCTTCGGAGTTGCTTGTTTGGTTAGTATGATTTAGACGTGTATTGTTTGGTATGGCGGGACTCTGTCCCGACCTTTATGACATTTATGTATTCTTAGAGGCTTGTAGACATATGTCATGTACGTGAAAGATTGTACGGCCTTGTCGGCCTATATTTTGAGTTTATAAATAATCATGTTGGCCTATTAGGCCCGTATGTCACGTGTATATGATAATGTAATAAGAAAGATACGTTTTTGGTACACGGTTGAGTAAGGTACCGGGTGCCCGTCGCGGCCCATCGGATTGGGTCGTGATAGCAGAAAAGCATAAGTATGAACTGTAATGTGAACAAGGATAGAGAATATACAACATGTAACATCTGGGTACCTCTGTAGGCTACTTATATGAAATGCATGATACATACACATATATACATAAGCTTTTAAAACACATGCCTCTGTAGGCATCATCATCATCATCATATCGTACCCGGCCTCAAAGAGGATTCGGTAAAAATGTATCTGACCATCATAAGGCTCAGTAGAATCGTATCCGGCCACGTGGAGCTTGGTAAAACCCAACTGATCAGTGGTTGCACAATAGGTACCATACCTGGCCGACTATAGCGCGGCTTGGTAGAGTAAAATAGATACATATATATAATGCATACTCGTCTCATAGAATCACGTTCTAAACCTTTCGGAGTAACGTAAGGTCGGTATCCTCTGTATACGTTATTAGGACTAACTCTTCACTATGAACCTTATAAGAATCAGTAAGTACCAACAACATTGATAACATAAGAATAAGAGAAGCAACATCAACATCAATCGTTCCATAAGAGGGAAACAATGTAAGTACTGCTAGCTTCTAAGAGTAGAGTATCTTTGGAAGCTCGTTCTTACATTATGTACAATCAGAGTCGTGCAAAAGAAGGAAAGGGGTAGCCTCACATACCTTGTATATACTGCCCAACCTCAAGCTATGAAAAAGTCACGACTCCTTAGTCTACAATAGGAGAAATGACACTATCATTAACGTTTACGCGTCGTAACTATTATGTACCGACCACAACCTATTTTATGATGAAACGGAAAACACATCCCCTATTTATATGACTTCCCACAAGTGAAAACAATCACAAAAAGCCTAAACAACATCAATATTAATCATATTGAGCCTCCCAAAACAATCCACCAACCGACATCATTACTGCCAAGCCTTTCGATATATATTTCACAAGTTCTAGCTTTAATGACTTAGCCGCAACTTGGATAATCTTAAATACATATAGAGTAAGAGGTTATTTACCTTTAGACATAAATAACAACTCTAATTTGAACTTAATTGTCCACGAAATATCCCTCCTATGCTGCCACAACAAGGAAGCGAAACTAGTAATCAATTAGGGTTTTTCGATACTAGAATCACTTTAGAAGGCTTGAAATCACCTAGGGTTGATATTAAAAACTTGAGAGAGTATTTACAGAACATAAAACCCTTAAAACAACCTCCCACATGAGCTGAAACAACACAAAAATGAGCAACAACAAGAATAACAAGAAACTTACTAGCGCCATTGGATTCCCGACACTTGATTTGTGTTGTTTGCCCTTTGTTTGGGTCTTGTATCTTGAGAGAACCTTGAGATGGTGATTCTAGGGTTATAAATATGAATCTACTAAAAATAAATGGCTTAAAACGGGTTCTAGGCATATTATATATATCCATATCTCTTAACCCGACTATGTGGGACCCATAGAGAGGTGCTTAGCACAGTCTCGTGAAAACGTGAATATCTCTCTACTCCGATATCATATCGACGAACTGTTAAATGTGTTGGAAACTAGACTCATAGATCTTCAATTTATGGGTATATCACCCCATAATTTAAAGTAAATTAGGAGAAAATATTAGTAACATTTGACCTAAAGTTTACGTAAAATTATGAACGTAAGTTGCGACAACTTTTATCGACTTTTGTTTCATAACTTGTTTGACCTCAAGGCTTATGATACGGATATTATATGATTCAAATACCTTAAAACACAAACTCTTGAGTATATTAAGCACCTCTAGGTTTACCTAAAAGTACGGCTGACAACATCCTTGATTCGTTTAACTTCTAATACTTGTTAACCACCCTTATACACCTTTGTATCATCTAAGACCAATAAGATTAACTTCTTATCATCTAAAAGATAATCTCTTCTTGGATTTACGTTGACTAAGTTACTGCATAAACTAACGTACGTTAATATAGGTTGTAACAGGTTAAGTGACCGCAGCTGCAGAATCATTGACAGAAGAATAAAATAGAAGGGTTTCTTGATTTCTCTTATTTTGTACTTTGTAAGCTTGGCTACTGGCTATTTTGAGAGGGGTTTCACTAGATTTTAATAGGTAAGCAACTTTTGATCGTTTTTATTCATTAACATTAAATACCCATTTATTTTCCCACCAAGATTGTGTTTTTGAGGTGAAATTTAGGGGATTTTGGACTAGGGATTGGAGAGTAAGATTTGGGATTTGAGGGTCGAAATTGGATGATTTTGGTATAGTTGGAGGCGTTATTGAATGCGTTTTCGAATTTTGTGAATTTTATAGGGTTATGAGGCGTGGGCTTGGGGGTTGACCTTTTGTGTTGACTTTTTGAATTTGGTTAAAGAGCTTAGCTTTATCGTATGGAATCGATTCCTATAGCCTATATTGATTATTTTAAGTTGTTTGTGACTAGATTTGAGTCGTTCGGAGGCCAATTTGCGAGGTAATGGTTTGTTGGAGTATTGTTGCGCACTTTGAGGTAAGTAATATTTCCAAACTTGATACTGAGGGGATGAATCCCTAGAATACATGTTATATGGTTGGTTTTGGGGTGACACACATGTTAGGTGATAGGCGTGTGGGCATGCACCGTGGTAATTATGACTCGGTTGATTTTGTGGTGTTGTGTAGTCACCTAATCTTGTTTCTATCCATATAATTCCTATGTGTTAGAGTAATTGAGTTGTGATCCATGTTAAAAATCAGGTTTAGGCTATGTGCTTATTCTATTGGGACCCACTGAGGTCATTTCTGCTGTTGAGTTATTTGCTTAAGTTGCAATTATGTACTCATTTCATATTCATTCATTTGCATATTATATCTCAGTCTTCATTATCATTTATTGTTACATGATGTTATCATTGTTCGGCCTTAGTGGTATGAGATTTGTGAGCCTGTGAGACTAGAGAGAATGATGACTGAGTTGAGGCATGCGAGCTAGATTGTGAGTGATATTTTGGGATTGGGATGCATGCCACAACATGCCTTGTTGACTCATTTATGGGATTGGGCTGCACGTTATAGAATGCTTTATTTGCTTATTATATGATCAGGCTATGGCATAGCAGGCCATATGGCTTTATATTAGTGCTTGGGCATGATCCTCCCCTCTGAAGTCTGACATACCAGTAGTGAGCGCTGGTACCGTACAGTACTGAGGGATTGTGTGTGATGAGTGGGAGTTTGAAATAGACAGATTGAATACTCTGAGAGCGTGAGTGCCTGGGAGTATCACTGTGATACATTACATTTGACATGAATATCTGACATGTAGTTATAGAGATGTAACATTACTCATGCTATATGTACTTGGCATATCTTATCAGTATTTAGCTAAAATTGTTAAACTTGAAAGCATGCCTAATTTCTGTACTATGTACGAGCTACATAGGGAATTTTCTTTGAGTTATTACTGTCATTACCCTATTATATCTGTGTTGTCATTATCTGGATTCAGACTGTATCTTTCTGAGCTCGTCACTGCTTTCAGCCCAAGTTTAGTCCTGTTACTTATTGAGTACATTGGGTCGATTGTAGTCATACTACAATCTGCACTTCGTGTGCAGATCTAGGTACATCTGAACACGGTGGTTGCTAGATTTGGTGCAGTATCTGCTCGGAGACTATAGAGGTAGCTGCTATGAAGCCCGCAGACCTCGACTCTCTTTTCTTTTAGTTTATTCATTACTGTTCTATTTTTCAGACATTTCTATTAGAGATTTAGACTGTGTTGACACTTAGTAGCTCATGCACTTTGTGACACCAGTATTTTTGGATTTATTGTATCGAGTTGTAGTTGTTTTTATTAGTTATATATAAGGGTGACAAACGGGCGAGTCTGGTCAGATATGAGCGATTCAAAGCGGATAATTTTAAAAATGGATAAATTATCCGACCCGACACATAATTGATGTCACACCTCCTCTTTACTACCCTCGAAAGGGGTATAAAGGAGTTTTTTCCCAATTTAAGTGACAATCGAAACTGGATTATTTTATTTAAGAATCAGAGTCGCCACTTGGGATGATTTATGGTGTCCCAAGTCACCAGTTTAAATCCCGAATCGAGGGAGATTGACTCTGTTTTACAGTCCGCGAAATACAGAAATCCGGGTAAGGAATTTTGTTAATCCGGGAGAAGGTATTAGGCATTCCCAGGTTCCGTGGTTTTAGCACGGCCGCTCAACTATATTATTGGCCTATTTATTTGATTTTAAAACAACTTTGAAACCTATGTGCATTTTAATCCTTTTAAACCGCTTTTAATAATCTGATTGTTATACAACTAATTATTTGATTACACGTTGCGAATCATGTCACGGGAACTGTACCCACAATCTACAACATGTTTGTTTTATTAACAAAATTAAATTATGGCCGGGTCACATAAATGTACCCCCGGATTTTAAAAATTAAGCATCACAACTACGTCACGGGAGCCGTACCCATAGCCATGACAATTATTTAATTAACGCGCTTAAAGGAAACTCCGAAAGTTCAAGGCATTTTTTACACTAGTTAAGATAATTAATATGAAGTCCATAGATTATGGATTTTGTTTGCGTATGACGCAACTAGATTTTATTAAAGGAAAGGCATTCAACTAAGTGAACTATGGATATTCAATTTTACAACTAATTTGAAATTAAGTATCACAACCACGCCATGAGAATCATACCCGTAGTTGTGATGATTTAATTACATGCCTAAAGGTTTGCCTCCCCGGGTATGGTCGACCTAACATGCTCCTAACGTTGACATAAAAATATCAATTTAAACTATAGCTCAACTAAAGAAAATCCTATTACGAAAAATAATAATCTGAAACTTAGATTTCATTTTCTATCCCCAAACCACTACTTCCCCAACATCATTTACTTAGCAGATCCTACAATAAGAATTACTAAGTATATGTCTTCCTTCAGGAAAATACTAGGTCCAAACATATATTAATCATGTAAGGCCAAGATGTAAAGTTGCATTAAATTCATCAAAACCAACTGGTGTGACTAGATACAAAAACATAAGAACACACAAAAAGAAAGGGGAGGAAATTAACCTCAAACTGACGGGATCGACAATGAAACGAACTAAAAGAAAACTTTCGAACCAAAAGACCAAAATCGATCCATCGATCAGAGACCTCGAACAGAACCTCCACGAGAAGCTCCACTGAATTTCGACGAAGTTTTGTTGCTCGGCTCGACTATCTTGACTCGAACTCTGCTTGTTTTGATAGGTTTTCGAGATCGTTTTTCATGGTTATGTTGTTGCATTTTCCAGCAAGAAGAAGAAGTTTTTTTTTGATCGAAAATCCAATGGAATGGCTCGTCGACTATGGCTATTCTTGTTTGTAGAAGAAAGTCTAAAATGGCTGTTTATATTCGAGCAGAAGAAGATCGACGTGGGGGACTTGATTTTTTGTGTTATTGCGGCTGATTCCTAGACTTAGGCGTTTTTGCTTGCTGAAGAAGATGGTGGAGATGGGGTCGCTTTTGGTTTAGGCCTGATCTTCAGGTTTCCATTGTTGCCATGAAGAAGAAGACTAGGGTTCTGCATTTTGTTCAATCTTCATGAAGAAGAAGAGCCTTTTTCATTTTTCAGTTCTTTTTCCTTTAAAAAACGGCTGATGATGTCTATGGGTCTTGGTTATTTTAGGTCTTGTATATGTATAGGGTGCTGAAGGTTAGGTCTTAGGTTTGGGTGTTGGGTATTGGGCTTAGGTTATTTGGGCCTTAAAATTGGGTCCAAGACTAAAAATGGACTACAAAATTCATAAAGACGGGATAAACCAACCCAAAACTAATTTCTCATTCTAAAATTATATACAATTTATAATATAAAAATATAAAAGTAATCTTAATTAATTGAACTAAACTATATTGAAACATGAAACTATTTTTTGTATTTTCAAGATTATATAAAAAATAAAAAAGGTACTATTTTCATTTATTTTTTATTTAAATTTATGAATGATATATAAATTAAAAGCAACTAAAAAGAAGAAACACGAAATATTTTACCTATTATATTTTTATAACTAGCCTTTTGAACTGTATTCCCTTGCTCTCTAGGTGAGCGCCTGATTACCAAAAGTTGAATTGTATTCCCTTTGTTACTTTAAACAGTTTTCCCTTGAAACCTGTGTTGTCTTCCTTTGAAACTTGAACTGCTTTCCTTGTTCTCCAGGTGGGTGCCTGATTGCCAAAACTTGAACTTTATTTCCTTGCTCTCCAGGTGGGCGCCTGATTGTCAAAACTTTAACTGTATTCCCTTGCTCTCCAGGTGGGCGCCTGATTGCCAAAACTTGAACTTTATTTCCTTGCTCTCCAGGTGGGCGCCTGATTGTCAAAACTTTAATTGTATTCGCTTGCTCTCCAGGTGGGCACCTGATTGCCAAAACTTTAACTGTATTCCCTTGGTCTCCAAGTGGGCACCTGATTGCCAATACTTTAACTGTATTCCTTTGCTCTCCAGGTGGGCGCCTGATTGCCAATACTCGAACTGTATTCCCTTGCTCTCCAAGTGGGCGCCTGATTGCCAAAACTTTAACTGTATTCCCTTGCTCTCCGGGTGGGCGCCTGATTGCCAAAACTTTAACTTTATTCCCTTGCACTCCATGTGGGCGCCTGATTGCCAAAACTTTAACTGTATTCCCTTGCTCTCCAGGTGGGCACCTGATTGCCAAAACTTTAACTGTATTCCCCTGCTCTTCAGGTGGGTGCCTGATTGCTGAACTTGAACTGTCTTCCTTTGAACATTGCTGCTTTCCCTTTGTTCTCCAGGTGGGTGCCTGATTACCAACATTTGAATTGTATTCCTTTCCTCTAAAACTTGAATTGTTTTCCTTTGTTTTCCCGGGGGGCTCCTGATTGCAGACACTCGAACCATCTCCTCTTGCTACTAGGAATTGTTTTCCCTAGAAACTTGCACCATTTTCCCTTGCTTTCCAGGTGGGCGCCTGATTGCTGAACTTGCACTGTTTTCCTTGGAAACTTGAACTGCTCTCCCTTGTTCTCCAGGTGGGCGCCTGATTGCTGAGTTTGACCCGTTTTCCTTTGAACTTGTGTCGTCTTCCGTTGTTCTCCAGGTGGGCGCCTGATTGCTGAACCTTGAACTGCTTTTCCTCGGAACTTGACCTACTTTCCCTTATTTTCCAGGTGGTCGCCTGATTGCTAAACTTGAACGGATTTCCTTTGAGACTTGGACTGTCTTCCCTTATTCTCCAGGTGGACGCCTGATTGTAACAAAATAGACAAAACAAAAGAAATTTTTCTGCCCCAGTTTTATATTGGGAACATCTGTGAGTGTTAACTGAATCATGTTACCCAAAATCTCTAAGAATTTAAAAGCTAACTTCCATTATCCAGGAGGGTCATGAAAATTAAATCGTATCTTAAGAGTGAAAACTTGAAAGCTAAATTCTATTTCCTAACGGTAAAACTTACGCTAAATCTCATTATCTATAAGGGTCCTAAAAACTTAAAAAATTAAATCCCATTATCCAGGAAGGTCCTGACAACTTAAAACTACATTACATTATCCAGGAGGCTCCTGAACACTTAAAACTAAATCCCATTATCTAGGAGGGTCCTGAAAAGCCAAGAATGAACTTACTTGAGCCAAGCTTTCTTCTTGGAGGATCTCTGCGGAACGAACAAAATTCCTTGCCCCTAAACCATGCCTTTCCCCATGGAGGGTTCCTGTAGATCGAACAAATTTTCTTTCCCCTTCTCAAACTGCCTTTGTGCTGACAAAATTTGGGCACGACACTTGAAAAAAAATTCAAACGTCCAAGCTTTGATTTGGACACAATTTTCATCCATGTTTCAAACAAAGAAAACTTGTGAGTTCAAACATGGTGGTTGGTTTGCGGCCTTGACTTTGAGGGCGATTGATCCTCCATTTCCCATGATAACTGCAATTTCAACTCGAAAGACCTTGCTTGTTTATTGATTGACCACTTTCTGTATCACCCTTATCACGAAAATACCTCTGATCCGTTCAAACCCAATACCATTCAACTGTTGCATTGTGCTCATGCATTTACATATACTGAACCTGCATGTTTCACATAAATCCCAAAGCACGTCAAATGCCACCCACTCAGTGCGCATGCTATTCTTTCCTAACTTAAACACTGGCCTTGGCCTTGAGTTCTATTGCTCCTTCACTTGCCATGATAACTTTGATTTTCGCTTGGAAGACCTTGCTTGTCATTGGTTAACCACTTTCTCTGTCAACCTTATCATAGAAAATACCTTTGATCCGTTCGTCCAACATCCTCGATCTGTTGCATTGTTCTTGAATTAACATATACCAAAACTTTGTATTTCACATGAATCCCAAAGCACGTTTATTGTTACCAACTCAGTGCGCATGCTGTTCTTTCCTGACTTATGCCACTTTGATGTGGTAGCCAGATCCTATTTTGTGCAATTGGAAAGCTGGTGGCAAATTTTGAAGTCATTTCTCACTTGTTCTGACCAAACAAACTCAGGAAGAGGAAGTAAAAAAAACAGAGTAAAAGACCATAGAAAGAGATGATTCCTAAAAAGAAAGCTACAAAGTAGAAACTTATCAGATGTGGATACCAACTCTAATGACCATGACATGTACCTTTGGATTAAATGGCCTAATCTGTCAATCAAGTCTAATGTTCAACTCTTATTGTACCTCTTCGCAGTGAAACTAGGCTTCAATGCTCCGATTATCCTATTTGATTCACAATCCTTATTCGACTCGTAGTGCCCGAAGGGTTTTCACCATAAAGCCTCTCTCATTTTGTACTTTCTCTCAACTTACCATCGCCTTATGGTGCATGTGAAGGTTTTCACCAATACGACTTTCTCATTTTGTTCTTTTCTTCTTATCTCCTCTTATTCTGCAGATGACAAGGCATTGACCATAGTAAAGCATCATATGCTCCTGGCATATCTAGATCGACACTCTCAAAGATTATCTGGGAGGTCTTTTTTGGACTGTAATGTGGCTTCTGGACAGGGTTAGAAAGAAAGGATATCATAAAGACTCAAAACAACTTGAATGAGTTCAGAATTACAACTTTTGGAATCAGATCTTTTACAAAACCGCAACTTCTACCCCAGTTTCTTTGCCTGGGGCCTTTTGAATTTTTATTTTGATGGGATCGAACCGTGAGACTGCCTACGTATCCTTAAAAGGAATCAGGTCGAACGTAGTTCATGAGACTACTTTTGTTACTTTTTTTCCTTTTTGTTCTTTATCTCTATTTTTCTCTCTTTTTTTTAATTTTCCTTTTGGAATGAACTTTCTAAAATAAACCTATGGGAAAATTTTTTTTCTTTTTTTTTTCGTATGACTCTAAATTAATTCCAAAATAGGGGAGGTCAAAGAAATTAGTACAGGCTCAAAAGGGGTACCAAAGGGTATAAAGTGTTTGGATAGCTGAAAGAGGGCCTCCCAATCTCTAAGAACACCAAGGATAATACATGCAACTTGAAAATGATAATGAAGATCATGCATAGCATTTCTTTTGTAGCATTTGCATTGGTATCACTGATATGCCTTCCACTCTTTTTAGTGCCTTGTCAAGTACATAACCCTTGTTGGGTAATTCCCCCTTCACAATGGATATCCTCCGTCAATTCGGAGAAAACTTTCTTGACTTCATCTTGCAACTTGAGATGCACTTGAACTCAAAATTTTTTGCTTCAAATCGTCCGGGATGAACTCTCCTTTAACGAATTCTTGTCATCCTATTAACTTCCCAAATTATCTTCCCCAGTTTCACATGGTTCGGGCTTCAAATGATCTCAAATATCCAAATCTGTACTTACCGCCCTCAAGTGTCCCCATCATCTTCCAAATTGTTTCATTGCTTTATGATTAAACTAACTTTGAAGACCAAGCCTAGAGTTAGCATGAAAAGAACTATAAAAGAAGAAGAGAACTAAACAAAAAAAATGACTAGAAATAAGAAGAAGACAGAAAATTGCATTAGACAGACGATGAAAGGGTTTGAACAACAAGACCAATAAAATAAACTGGGGTACAAACCTGGAACAAACCTAGATAACACTAAATGTGTTACTACGACTAAAGTAACTAGTCAAGATAAAAAGGATAGAAGGGTTTGAGGCACAAGACATTATCCGGATTATAACCCTAAAATAACCCGGACAATAAAAATGACAACAAAAAGAACCATCAATACTCCTCCCTGGCTAGCTAAGAAAGGAGTATCTTTCCAATCACCAAGCTCAACATCTTAGCCACTGAGTTCTGCATCAATAGTACTAGGACCTTCACAAGTCTCCATCACATTGACTTTAGCAAATTGCGTATGGGTCCCTTTTGCCCTCTCGTTCTTAAGATCAACCTCTGATAGCGCTGAAAGCTTTGCAGCACGTGGACCTCCGAGGATCTCAATAGAATTCTCATATTACTTTTCAAAACAAATCATACCCACCATATGTGTCTCATTATGAACAGGCGATGGACTTTGGCTAGTGTCTACTGCATCCGGATTTTGCACGACAATGTCACTTGCATCAATAAGCTTCTGAATTGCTTTTTTCAGATGCCAACACTTTTTTGTGTTGTGACCCGGGGCATCAGAGCAATATGTTCACCTTTGAGAATAATCAAAATTCTTTGGAATAGGGTTCGACATTTTTATTTGAATCGGCTTCAACAAGTCCAATTGTCTCAACCTTCGGAACAAACTGGCATATGATTCTCCAATGGAAGTGAAAGTCTTCTCCTTTTGCTTTTGCCTTTTCATCTTGTACTCTGGCCTCGGTTGGAACCTTTTGCGGGTAGTTGGTTGATATGCTTGAGGGGGAAGGTAAGACATTTGTGGAAGTGGTGCAGGCTATCGCGGGCCTCGTGGGTGTGGAATATATGGTGGTGCAATGTGGATAGAGTACTGGGAATATGATGTACTACTTTTGGGGTTTTGTGGAGAGAAGTAGCATTGGGGAGGATTATCTGGAGCACAGGGATATCCATGGGGACGATGCCACAACTGCAAGTGTTGAGCAGGAATGCTCGCTGACTCTTGTCGTTGGAGCGGCTCAACAACATCTTTTCTATTTCTCTTTCTTCCATCCAAACTTACTGAGATGCTCTGAATGTCTTTTGTAGTGTCTTTCAATGCAGAGTAACTCATGATTTTGCCTGACTTGATTTCCTCTTCTACCATCTTCCCCATTTTTACCGCATCATTGAAAGGTTTACCCAAGGTCGGGATCAAATTACTGTAGTAGGTGGCCTCTGGGCTTGTAGCAAAAGCTCAACCATTTTTTCTTCACCAATCAGAGGACTGACCCGAGTAACCTGTTCCCTCCATCTAAGCCCATACTCCCTAAAGCTTTCCTCCGGTTTCTTTTCCATCTTGGATAGGGAGGAGTGGTCTGGGATAATGTCTAGATTGTACTGAAAGTGTCAAACAAAATCTTGAGCCATGTCATCCCATGCATGCCATTTATTGATATCTTGACGAGTATACCATTGCAAGACTACCCCAGTCAATCTCTCACTAAAATATGCCATCAACAAATTATCTTTCCCACCAACACTTCTCATTTCACTGTAGTAACCTCTAAGATGGGCTACTGGATCTCCACGTCCATCATATAAATTAAGCTTTGGTGTTTTAGACCCTTTCAGCTTTCTGGATATCTTATCTCGCCCTTCTTTCTCGGTGAACTTTTCATTTTCAACATGAGGCTCATCCTAAGGGCTCTGCTTGTATGAGTTAGGAGCCTTGTGTAATATTGGGCATCATGAGCTTTGAGTGGGTGTTCATTGTTGGATCCATGAAGGGAAGATTGTTGAGAAGTTATGATCATGGGGGTAGTGGATATGACAGGAGGGCAATTTTTGGGCGAGGTAATTGGAGGATGAGTGACGGAGCTACTAGGGTGGTTGGGAAAGTTGTGGTAAGCGGGTGGACCTGGAGAGTATGGGGGATCATCTGGTACTATGACCGGAGTTTGGGTAAGGGTAGCATCTAAGAAGCTAGATGGTGGCGGGTGTGGTGCCTTCTCAGTCATCCAAGCCTGATACATGTCCGCAATGTGTTGTCTTAACATCCTTACCTCTTCAACCAACCCATTGCTCTATTGAACCAATTGCTTTTGGGCACCAGTATCAACCGACTCAATTCCGTTGCCGTCTGCCATTGCCTTTCGACCTTATGTTGTAGAAAAGAGTTACCACTTTAAGAACCACAAACCAACCACCTTTTTGCTATGAAGATATCAAAATGAACAAAATGGGGTCATCCCGTTAGCATTAGGGGATTTAACAGCTAAAAATATCACATTACGTGCAATGCACCTAGCAACAATTAACAGTTCTAGAATGACTTCAAGGGTCACTAGGTCACTTGGCATCATCCCAATTTTGTTCATTTCAATCTTCTCTTTTCGTTTTTTTTTCTAGCATTTGCTTGCTCATTTTCCTTCCTTTTTTTTCTAATTATCACTCTTTTATTTCCTCTCATTTCTCACATCCCAAAATTTCACCCTCTTTTTTCTTTTCTTCTTTTTTTTCCCCATTTTTTTTTCTTCCTTCTTTTTCTTCTTCTCTTTTTTTTAATAAAAATAAAAAAAATGATTCGATCGAATCCTATGTAGGTTTCCTACGTATCATGACGCTGCATGAATCAGATCTTTGCGTAGCTCGGGAAGATCGGGAATAAAGGAAACAAACTAATGTTCTCATTTTATTTTTTTTTCTTTTTGTTTATTACCTTAACGACTACTCTTATGCAAAAAAAAGAGAAATAAAAGATTCAAATCTTTTTTTGAATTTTATAGACTTAATGCTTTATTAGCTATTCTAAACTCAAGCTTGAACGAGCATATATATATATATTGAAATAAATACTCTATGGGAAATTATTAAGGAAAAATCCCTAGCAGAGAAAAATATTTTTTGATTGTTTTTTAGGAAGGAAATTTAAAGAATAAACCAAAGAGAATATTCATTTGATATCCCTAAAAAAGTAGTTCGAAACGAGAAATGAACAAGATAAAAAAAATATTTTTGGATTTCAGTTTTTGATTACCTAAGGAAGAAACTTTAAGATAAACAAAGGATAAAATATGTTTTTCTTCTATGTACAATATCCTAAAGTTCTAATTAAAATAAAGGAATTTTTTTTTTCATTTTTCATTAGTTTCCCAAAGAAGAACCTCAAAAGAAAATCTTTTTGGATTTTTGAAATTAATACCTTATAGAAAACTCTTTAAAAGAGGCACTAAAAGAATTTTTTTTTAATTTTTAGTCATAAAATACTAAAGGTAATATAATTTTTTTTATTTCAAGTTAAATATATTAATTGTCTAAAGGAAAAACCACCTCAAATAATTTTTTTTAATTACTAGAATTAGTATTGTAAAGAAGTCTTCTAACGGAAATATAAAAACGCAAAATCTCTTTTTTGGATTTTTGATTTATAACACACTTTTTCAAATGCAAAATAGCAAGTACAATAATAATAAAAAATCAACATTACTATACAAAACTAGAAGGTAAAGGACGATATAAAAAGAAAAACACTCAAAACATAAAAAAAGAAAAGAAAATCTTCTTTTAATCCACTCCTGAATGAGCGATCCTAACTAGATGGTCCTGACGCTCTGTCATGCTCAAACTCCGGTAAGTAAATCCACACATGTATGAGAAAATTTAAAACCAAATAAGTTAAAGACCTAAAATATTATGTGAGACAATAACCCTTCCTGTTGGACACATGCAAGACATGATTGAGGCTATTTTTGCAAAATGGCTTATTTTGCCAAAATGTGGCTAGAAGTGCAAAATTTGGCTAAGACCCCACAAAGCCAAGAACCTAAGATTCACTAGGAAGATCGGACCCTATATGGGTTGCCTACGTACCACACCCCGAGAGACGAGAATCAGGTATGCGTAGTTTGGGCAGATTGGATACGAGCGAGAATTAAAAACAAACAACTAATTTAGAGAAAATATGTTTTTTGTCTTTTTTTTGAAAAATGATGAAATATGTAGACTCTTTTTGGATTTTATTTTCCATTTTTTTTGATTTTCGGAAAATGATGAAAAAGTGCAAAATCTTTTTTTGATTATTTGATTTTTTTTGTCTTTTTCTTAATAAAAATGTGACGGAACACATAACTTATCCTTATTTGCTTTATTCGTTACACTTCACCCTCTCTTTTTTCCCTTTTTTTTCTTTTGCATTTGCCCTCAACTATTATTGGTCCGCCAAATGACCCTTTTACCCTTGAAAATTACAACATGTAGCACATAGGATGCATCAGGATGGTCTTTTATTTTTCGGGTACACCTGTCCTAGATGGACCCAACCCCTGTGTTGAGTTCCCAAAGTCAAATGCACATGATGCAAACAAGCGTTCCTACTAGGGATCCGGCGTGGGTCTGAGTTATTCTAGGTTCAAAACCTGGGTATGTTGTTCTAGACTTGTATACCCGAGCGGACAACTCGAGCCGGGGGGGGATTTAAGTACCGGGAACCAAAAGGCCATCCGGCTTTGTAACTTGTCCGAGCCTCTTCCTAATTTAAGGTATGACACTAACAGAAGAGGAGTCACGCCAGCGTGCACATCCCCGAAGATGAGAGAAGGGTTTCGTAGGAGTTTATATACAGTTCAAATAGTATCAAAGTGGTAAAAAGCATCATTTAACACATTAGGCTCAAACATGTAATAAAAATAGATAATAAATAAAATCCAAATATAACAATTCTTCTAAGCTCGAATTCTTGAACCCTGAACCAGAGATTCTGGGTTCTTGTCCCCAGTAGAGTCGTCAGAGCTATCACACCTCCTTTTTACTACCCCGAAAGGGGTATAAGGGGTTTTTTTTTTCAATTTAAGTGACAATCAAAACAGGATTATTTTATTTAAAAATCAGAGTCGCCAATTAGGATGATTTATGGTGTCCCAAGTCACCGGTTTAAATCCCAAATAGAGAAAGATTGACTCTGTTTTACTGTCCGCGAAACACAGAAATCCGGGTAAGGAATTCTGTTATTCCGGGAGAAGGTGTTAGGCATTCTCAGGTTTCGTGATTTTAGCATGCTCTCTCAACTGTTATTATTAGCCTATTTATTTTATTTTAAAATGACTTTGAAACCTATGTGCATTTTTTACCCTTTTAAACCGCTTTTAATAATATGATTGTTATACAACTATCACGACCCCGGTTCGCCCTCCGTGAACCATCGTGATGGCACTTAGTGTCTCTATGACTAGGTAAGCCTAAACTTGCAGAAGATAACCAAAACTTGCGGAAGTAAAACAATTTAAAAACATAAATAAGGCAATAACAATGTTAAATATGCCGCTCGGCATACACCATATTTATATAGATCTCAAAACCAATATTTAAATCCAAGACCCGGAAACCCACGAATCATAAGCTAAGAAAAGGAAATACTACATAGCTCTAACTCTGGAATCTGTCTAATAAGAATAGAAAGTACAAAAGGGCTAAATACAAAAAAGGCAGGAATAGAAAGGGACTCCTCGGTCTTCGGACGCGGCAGATGTACCTCGAAGTCTCTAAGTAGTCGCCTCCCTCAAGGATGGTAGGCCTGAGTAGAAGTACCTGGATTTGCACATGAAAAACATGCACAGAAGAGGCATGAGTACACCACAGCGGTACTCAGTAAGTGCCAAGCCTATCCTTGATATTGATGAGGAAGGCTAGGGCCCTAGTGAGGTTAAATACAATATAAGGCTTAACAGTGTGGAATAAAATAGTATAAATAAGTGCAATAGTAAGAAATAACATAGAATTGACAGAACAATAACTAGAATAGAGACAAAACAAGCCACGGAACGAAATACAGCTCGACACAGAGATAACAACCGGGGCACCTTCCAGGATACCGTCTTGTAGTCCCAATTACAACTGTCCAGTGGATCTCCTGGGATCCCGTCCCGTAGTCCAACTATCGATGTGCGGGGATCTACCGAAATCACGATCTGTAGTCCCAAATGTAAATACCCAGTACTGAGGAATCTACCAGGTGCATTCCCATAGTCCCAAAGTAAATGTGCAGGGGGATCTACCGGGAATCTAACGCGTAGTCCCAAAGTAAATAGACAAGGGGGAGCTACCGGAATCCCACATCCGTAGTCCCAAAATAAATACACAGTAGCAGTAGGAAGATAAACAGAAATAGCAAAATTCATATTAAGGAAATAAATGATTCTAGCCTAACATGCTGCACATAATTCAAGTAAGGCAGGTTAAATCAAATGAAGCAATTAAGTCACTAAGACATGCTTTCCTAAGCTAACAACAAGCTTAATAGTGCAAGTAATAGAAAGAGGAAAGGAAACATACTAGTAAGTACTTAAAGAAAACCGGGTTTCCAACAATTAGCACAAGTACACACTCGTCACCTCACGTACAAGGCATTTCAATTACCAAATATACCAATCCTAAGGGGAAGGTCCCCAACACAAGGTTAGACAAGCCACTTACCTCGAACTGGCTCAAAATCAACCCAACACCACATCTTTGCCACGAGTACTCGACTCCAAATGGCCCAAATCTATTCAATTAAATTGCATAATGTAAATAACACTTCAAGTAACTGATTCTATAAATAAATTCTAAGCTAATACGTGAAATTATGTAAAATGGCAAAAACACCCCTTGGGCCAGCGTCTCGGAATCAAGTAAAATTTATAGTTTCAGAATCCTCACACTCTTACGAGTCTAACCATACCAAAATTATCCAAATCTGACATCAAATCCCCAATAAAAACTCAATTTCTTGGCCTAAGAACTTTTCCTCAATTTTCATACAAATTTCGAAATTAAAGGATGAATTCATGTTTAGATTAATGGGTTACAAGCAAAAGTGAGTTAAGAATCATTACTCAATCGGTACCTCTGAAAATCCCTCAAAATCTCGCTCAAAATCCGAATTTCCAAGCTTAAGTTTTGATAAAAATGGCTAAACCCTCGATTTTGAAATCTTATATCTGCCCAGAAAATTCCTTCTTCGTGAACGCGGTCAAAACCTCGCGTTCGCGAAGCACAAAAAAACTTTGACCATTTTTCCTTCTTCACGAACGCATCCCTCACTCCGCGAACGTGATGCCTTGCACAGACGAACCTTCGCAAACGCGACGGGCACCACGCGAATGCGATGCTCAAAATTCCACTGGGCCAGTTCCTCTTCCGCGAACACGAAGCCCAATCGCGAATGCATAGCACAACCATCCAGTGCTTTGCAAACGCGAAGGCCCTATCGCGAACGTGAAGGCCAAACTTTCCCCGAATCCAAGATCCTCTTCGCGAACGTGAGAACCCACTCGCGAACGCGAAGAAGGAAACCATTTTCTGCATTTTCCTAAGTTCCAAAATGACCCGTTGAGCATCCGAAACACACCCGAGGCCCTCGGGACCTCAACCAAACCTGCCAACCAATCCCAAAACATCATCCAAACTTGTTCCAACCTTTGGAACGCTAAAAAAAGCATCAAAACACCTATTTTTCTTCGGATTCAAGCTTAAAATTTCCAAAGACTCTAAAAACACACTTTAGATCAAAAAGTTTACCAAACCTCGTCCGAATGACCTGAAATTTTGTACACACATCCCAAATGACATGAGAGAACTACTGCAACTCTCAGAATTCCATTCCGACCCTCGGATCAAAATCTCACTATCAAACCGGAAACTTCAAAAACTCAACTTCTGTCATTTCAAGCCTAAATTAGCTATGGACCTCCAAAACACACTCTGAACACGCTCCTAACCCCGAAATCACCCAACGGAGCTAACAGAACCATCAGATTTCCATTCCGAAGCCATGTTCATACTGTTCCGACTACGGTCAACTTTCCAACACTTTAGCTCTCTTTTAGGGACTAAGTGTCCCAAAACTCTCCGAAACTCAAAACCAAACATCCCAAGAAATAGAAATAGCAGAAATAAACTTGGGGAAATCAGTTAATAGGGATTAGGGCGTTAATTCTTAAGATGACCGGCCGGGTCGTCACATCCTCCTACACTTAAACATTCGTTCGTCCTCAAACGAGTATAGAGACATACCTGAAGTAGTGAAAAGATGAGGGTAACGGCTGCGCATATCCTGTTCGGTCTCCCAGGTCGCCTCCTCGGCCGACTGACCCTGCCACTGAACCTTCACTGATGCAATGTTCTTTGACCTTAGCTTTCTACCTTGCCTGTCCAATATTGCCACTGGCTCCTTAACATAAGATAGATCCTTGTACAACTGAACTGAACTGAAATATAACACGTGCGATAGATCACCGTGATTCCTCCGGAGCATCAAAACATTAAAAATTGAATGAACTCCTGCCAAGTTGGGAGGTAAGGCAAGCTCATAAGAAACCTCCCCAACATGCCTCAATATCTCAAAAGGGCCAATAAACCTCGGACTCAACTTTCCTTTCTTCCCGAATCTCATAACGCCCTTCATAGGCGAAACCCGAAGCAGAACCCGCTCTCAAACCATATAGGAAACATCACGAACCTTCCGATCTACATAGCTCTTCTGTCTGGACTAGGCTGTATAGAGTCTATCCTAAATCACCTTAACCTTCTCCAAAGCATTTTAAACCAAATCTGTGCCCAATAGTCTAGCCTCACCCGGCTCAAACCAACCCACTGGAGATCTACACCACCTACCATATAAAGCCTCATATGGTGTTATCTGAATGCTGGACTGATAGCTATTGTTGTAAGCAAACTCTGCCAATGAAAAAAACTGATCCCAAGACCCTCCAAACTCAATCACACACGCACAAAGCATATCCTCAAGAATCTGAATAGTGTGCTCGGACTGCCCGTCTATCTGAGGGTGAAATGCTGTACTCAACTCTACCCGAGTACCTAACTCATGCTGAACGACTCTCCAGAATCGTGATGTGAACTAGGTACCTCTATCTAAAATGATGGAAACCATAATACCATGCAGACGAACAATCTCCCAGATATAGATCTCTGCCAGCCGCTACGAGGAATAAGTAGTACATACAGGAATAAAGTGAGCGGACGTGGTCAGCCGATCCACAACCACCCAAATAGCATAAAACTTCCTCAACATCCGTGGGAGCCCAACTACAAAGTCCATGGTGATCCACTCCCACTTCCACTCCGGAATCTCTATCTGCTGAAGCAACCCACCCGGTCTCTGGTGCTCATACTTCACCTGCTGACAGTTGAGACACCGAGCTACGAATCCAACTATATATTTCTTCATCCACCTCCACCAATAGTGTTGTCTCAAATCCTGATACATCTTCGCGACACCCAGATTAATGGAATACCACAAGCTATGCGCCTACTCTTGAATCAACTCTTGAAGCCAGTCAAGATTGGGTACACAAGTCCAACCCTGCATCCTCAATACCCCATCATCACCAATAGTCATCTCTCTTGCATCACCGTGATAAACCTTTTCCTTGAGGACAAGCAAATGAGGGTCATCATACTGTCGCTACCTGATACGATCAAATAAGGAAGACCGAGAAACCACGCAAGCTAGAACCCTACTGGGTTCCGGAAAATCCAATCTCACAAGTTGGCGGGCTAAGGCCTGAACATCTATCGCCATAGACCTCTCTGATGCTGGTAAATGATCCAAACTCCCCAAACTCTCTGCCCCGATGACTCAAATCATCGGCCACTGATGTGCCGAAGTATTTCGGCACATTTCAATGCAAATTTCTTAGATTTTAACTTGTTTTGAATGTAATTATCTCCTATACTTATGTAATTTTAGTGTGTTGCAGTACATGAGGTGTAAGGACCCAAGAGCATGGAAATAAAAGCAAAAAGCCACAAAAAGACAAGAGAAGAGCAAAATGCAGCACAAATATGGAAATGCGATCCAAGATGCGATCACAAATCCTATATGCGAGCCTCATAATGTGCAAAGGAATCGCAAACCAAAACAGAATGTTGGCCAAAGTCAAGTGCAAGAAGTGCAGTCTAGAATGCGATCGCATAACAGGTTTGCGAACCGCATAATGGACTGCAAACTCATGAAGAGAAATGCTGATGCTGGAAAATACGATGCAAAATGCGATCGCATATCTAGAATGTGGACCACAAATCAATAATGCAACGACGACCTGGAAACTAGGATTTTGAAGTGCGATGGGCATGAAGAGAATGCAGACCGCATGTCTGTTATGCGACAGATATGCGGTCGCATATTTAACCTGAAAGGGCTTTTTTGTACGACTTTTGTTCCAAATTTTGACCCTCTATAAATAGATTTATTGTGATTATGTACAGGGGGCTGATTTGACGCTGGGACTACAACATAGGGCTGTAATATTCCTCTCTATTGGGAAGCTTTTGGGTCAAGAATATTTCACCTTGGCTTTAATATACCTCTCTGTTGGGAAGCTTTTGGGTCAAGAATCTTTCACTTTGTAAGCTTTATGGCATTTACTATTCTCTTATTTTTGTATTTTAGTATGAATAGCTGACTGTAAATACTATGGTTGTGGACCTTAAATGAGTGTTTAACATTGAATATATGTATAATAGTTGGTTGATATTTATTTACTTCTCATTCTTCATTTATTGTTGGTGGTTGCAAACATTAACAAGTGCCATTAAATTCTTTTTTTCCTTGGGAAAGTGGGTTAGAGTTTGGTAGAGGTAAATATCAAAGACTCAAGACTTTAAACCTTGTTTAATAGAATCACTTAGGAATAAGTGGGTTTTATTTGGCACATGTTGATTGTTCTTATTTGCAGCTCTTTTGCATTTGAAAAAATCATAAAAAGAAAACACTACTCAACTATTGGAAAATATCGGGTAGTCATTTATGAATCATTTGCATATTAAAAGAACCTTCCATTAGAAATATACCATATTAACACCGATAACATTACAATTCATTAAAGGGGACACACTCTTGGTTTCTTTAATCAAATTAATTACTTTCTCAACATCACAATTAGTCAATTCTTCAACTCACTATCATACCATACTCTTGTTACAGTTAACCAGATAGAATTACGACTTGAGTCAAGTAATACACTAATCGAGTAATCTTTCACACCTATTCCCTGTGGGATTCGACCCCAACCTTGTTGGGTAATTATATTTGACACCGACCGCCTTACACTATTTAATTAAAGTGTAATTTGAGCATATCAAATTTTGGCGCAATTGCCGGGGAATACGCTTTTGAAATTACTAATTAGTGTACGCTTTACTTTACGTCTTATTCTATTCCATTACACTTTGCTTGTTTTTCTTGGTGTTGATAGTAAAACATGTCCAAATATGGTGAAGATAAAGAGGTAGAAATGGAACAAAATCCTTTTGCGGACATCGAAGAGTACATTGAGGATATAAATGATATTGTATCTCCGGCCGTTGGCGCTGCAACTTTCAAGGTGGAACATGGTTTAATCCTTATGCTTAAAGCGGAGGGGTTTTTCAGGAATTCCATTGAAGATAATCTGACACAACATCTTAGAAACTTCTTGGGTGTGTGTGCGATGCATAAGCAGAACAATGTCTCTGATGATGCCCTAAGGTTGAGATGCTTCAAGTACTCACTAGCTGGGGACGCAAGGAAATGGCTTCAAAATCTGCCACCAAACTCGATTCATTCGTGGGCCAAACTTGTCCGAGCATTCTTAGCTAAATGGTTCCCGCAATGTAAGAAGTCTGAGCTCCGGGATAAAATCTTTTTTTCAAGCAAGTACTTGGAGAACATGCACATGAGGCATGTGATCGCTTCAAATTATACTGGGTGAGGTTTCCCAACCACGGTTTTTCGGGTTCTATCTTGTTGGAAAAATTCTACATGTGCTTGGATCCTATGAACCAATCTATAGCCAAGAATGCAGCTGACGGATCTTTCATGGACAAATCATTCGCAAGAGTGATGCAAATACTTGACAAAATGGCAAAGCATAATCAAACATGGCATTCCGAGGACACCGCAGGTGGAATTACATGTGGTTTGCCTTTCTTGAGCAACATGATCAAGGAAAATCAAGAGAGAGATCAATTGATTGCAGGGCTTGCTACACATGTTAATGTGTTGACAAAGATGTTCACCGAAAGCCAAACAAATATGTAAATGTGGTTGTGGATGTGCAACCCATATCAAATGAGGATTTTGAGGAAGCAAACTATGTCAACAACTCTCAAGAAGGCTATTAAAGGCAACAATACCAAGGTCAAGGACAACAAAATCAATAGAGGCCAAGCCTGCAAGGGCAAGGCCACCAACAATGGCGAAATGACCAAGGTGGCTCAACCCAAGGAAATTGGAACAACAACAACAACTTCTCAAACCGGAGTTCAAACCCTTATGTTCCCCCAAAGGGTCCATATTTAAATCAAGGTTCCTCAAGTGAGTCTAAGTTGAAAGGTATGCTTGAACGGGTATTGCAAAATCAAGAAAAATCCGACGCTTCTATGAGGAACATGACCAAGCTTGTTGGCTCTCATACCACATCCATTCAAAAATTGGAGATGCAAATGAGAGACATCTCTAGATAACAAAATCCAAAGCAAAAGGGAACACTCCCTAGTGACACAATTGCGAACCTAAAGGGTAGTGGGAGTGGCCCAAACTCTCATGTCATGGCAATTACTACTCAAAGTGGGAAGGTACTACAAGGAGAGGGTGAACAAGTGGTTGAGGTAGAAGAGTTCGAGAAAGGGGTTGAGGTTGAAGAGCCAAGTATTGTCGAAATTGAGAAGATGCCGGAAGATGTGCAAGTGCAAAAAGAGCACCGGGAAGAGGTAAAGAAAAAGGTAAAAGAGACACCAGAAACTCTTTCACCTATTCCTAGACCTCCTCCTCCATCCCCTCAAAGACTCGCTAGGAAGGTTGATGATAGCAAACTCGAAAAGTTCTACGACGTTCTCAAACAATCATCGGTGAATATTCCATTTGTGAAAGCATTTCAAGGGATGTCGGGTTTTGCTAAGTATTTGAAAGATTTTATCACTAAGAAGAAAACCACCAAAAATGAAGTGGTGAATGTGACTCACCAGGTTAGTTCCATCATTGCAACATCCACCATTCAAAAGAAAGAAGACCTGGGAGCTTTCACCATTCCTTGTACTATTGGGACACATGATTTTGCAAGATCCCTTTGTGATAATGGATCTAGCATCAACTTGATTCCTCTTGCCATTTACAAGAAAGTAGGATTAGGCATGCCAAGGCCCACAAGTATGATATTGAAAATGGTCGATTGTTCCCTCAAACGACCGGTGGGAATTGTTGATGATGTACTTGTAAAGGTGGAAAACTTTCATTTACCTGCCGACTTCATAATCCTTGATTGTGCGGTTGACAAAGAGATCTCTATCATCTTGGGGAGACTATTCCTTGCCACTGGAAGAGCACTAATGGATTTGGAACGAAATGAGATCAAATTCCGTGTGAATGATGAACAGGTTACATTCCAAGCAAACAAGGGTATGAAACTACCGCATGAGTATGAAAGCATCTCGATGATCGATGTTGTTGATGAAGTAGAGGATGCAGTTGAAATGAAAATGGAAGAACAATGCTTCGGCAAGGCATTGTCGGCTATTTTGATGAACTTTGATGGTGAATATATGGAGGGGTATATGGAATCGGTAAATGCATTGGAGGGGCTTGGATCCTACACCTATACTCCAACAAAGCTATCTCTAGACTTAGAGAATAGAGCCACTCCACCCGCAAAGCCTTCTATTATCGAACCTCCACAACTAGAGCTCAAACCGCTTTCACCACACTTGAGGTATAAATTTCTTGGCTCAAATGATACTTTACCGATAATTGTTTCCTCTTTGTTGAATGATGTGCAGGTAGAACAATTTTTGGAAGTCCTGAAGGAGCATAGGCAAGCCATTGGATGGACAATTGCGGACATATGAGGGATTCCCGTGGGAATTTGCAAGAACAAAATCCAATTGGAGAGTGAAACGAAACCAAGTGTGGAACATCAACGACGGTTGAACCCGTCAATGCAAGAGGTGGTAAACAAAGAAATCATCAAATGGTTGGATGCCGGAGTAGTCTACCCTATTGCCGATAGTTCTTGGGTGAGCCCGGTGCAATGTGTGCCGAAAAAGGGAGGCATGACCGTAATTGAAAATGAGAAAAATGAGCTCATCCCAACAAGAACGATGACCGATTGGAGGGTGTGTATGGATTATCGGAAGCTCAACAGTGACACATGTAGAGACCATTTCCCTATGCCTTTTATTGATCAAATGCTTAATCGGCTAGCAGGAAGGTCATTCTATTGTTTCCTTGATGGATATTCCGGCTACAACCAAATCAACATAGCATTAGAGGATCAAGAGAAGACGACATTTACTTACCCCTATGGAACTTTTGCCTTTATCCGGATGCCATTTGGTTTATGCAATGCTCCGGCTACTTTTCAAAGATGCATGATGTCCATTTTCTCCGGCATGGTAGAGGATTTTCTAGAAGTCTTCATGGACGACTTCTCGGTGGTAGGTGATTCTTTTGAGCATTGTCTTAACAATCTTAAACAAGTGCTTAAGAGATGTGAATAGACCAACCTTGTGCTCAACTGGGAGAAATGTCACTTCATGGTGGATGAAGGCATTGTGTTGGGGCATAAAATTTCAAAATGTGGCATAGAGGTTGACCAGGCAAAGATCGAGATTATTTCTAATCTTCCTCCACCTACTTCCATTAAAGGTGTTCGAAGTTTCTTAGGGCATGCCGGGTTCTATAGGCGCTTCATCAAGGATTTCTCCAAGATTGCAAATCCTATATGCAAACACCTTGAGAAAGATGCCAAATTTGTGTTTGACTATAACTGTCTCAAGGCCTTTGAGGGATTGAAGCAAAGGCTCACCACGACACTTATTATTGTCACGCCCGATTGGTCTCTTCCTTTCAAGCTCATGTGCGACGCCAGTGGTGTAGCTATTGGAGCAATGCTTGGCCAACATCACAAAAAGGTTCTCCACCCGGTCTATTATGCAAGCAAGACACTCAATGGGGCACAAATGATTTACACGGTAACTGAGCAAGAACTTCTTGCCATTTTCTATGCCTTTGAGAAGTTCCAGGCTTATTTGTTGGGATCCAAGGTGATAGTATACACAGATCATGTTGCTCTTCGCTATCTCATGGCAAATAAGGATGCAAAGCCTCAGTTGATTTGATGAGTCTTGTTGTTGCAAGAATTTGACTTCGAGGTCAAGGATCGCAAGGGAACTCAAAATCAAGTGGCAGATCATTTCAAGGCTTGAAGAGGCAGGGAAACCAAAGGGAGATCTTGAAATCAATGATGCATTCCCGGATGAACACATATTGGCACTATCTAGAACTTTTGCTCCTTGGTATGCCGATATTGCTAACTATTTGGTTAGTGACTTTATTCCGGACGGATTGGAATCCTATAACAAGAAGAAGTTCTTGAGAGACTGCCGGCAATACTATTGGGAGGAACCATTCTTGTTCCGTGTTTGTGCTGACAATATTATCAGAAGGTGCGTTCCAGAAGAAGAGATTATGCCAATTGAAAAGGCATGCCATGACTCACCGGTTGGGGGTTATCATGGAGGAAATCGAACGGCGGCTAAGGTGCTTGAATGTGGTTACTATTGGCCATCAATCTATCATGATGCCAATCAAATGGTCAAGGCTTGTGACCAATGTCAAAGACAAGGATCAATCTCTAAGAGGCATGAAATGCCAATGCACTTTGTGATGGAGATAGAAATCTTCGACGTGTGGGGAATTAATTTTATGGGTCCCTTTGTGAGCTTTTATGGGATGAAATATATCTTGGTAGTTGTGGACTACGTGTCCAAATGGGTTGAAGTAATTGCCTTACCAAATAACGAGGCAAGAAGTGTGACTGCATTCTTGAAGAAAAACATATTCACTCGGTTTGGCACTCCTAGGGACATTCTTAGTGATGGAGGGTCTCATTTCTGTAACAAAGCTTTCACGGGGCTACTAGAGAAGTATGGTGTCAAGCACAAGGTGGCTACACCTTATCATCCCCAATCTAGTGGTCAAGTTGAGGTTTCCAACCGGGAGATCAAGAGCATTCTAGCAAAGACTGTTAATGCAAACATGACCGATTGGTCAAGAAAGCTAGATGACGCATTGTGGGCGTACCGCACGGCATACAAGACTCCTATTGGTACTTATCCTTATCGGTTAGTCTTTGGCAAAGCTTGTCATCTACCTGTGGATTGGGCATGTAGACTCTAAAGAGGTTGAACTTGGATTGGGCTGAAGCAACGAATTTGTGGTTAACACAACTCAATGAAATGGAGGAATTCCGTTTCCATGCATATGAGAGTGCAACTGTGTATAAAGAAAGGATGAAGTTCGTCCATGACAAAAAGATCTTGAAGAGGGAGTTCAAGTCGGGTGACTTGGTTTTGCTCTTTAACTCTAGGATCAAATTGTTTCCAGGCAAGCTCAACTCAAAATGGCTCGGTCCATTTAAAGTCGTAAATGTCTCTTCTTTTGGAGCTTTGGAACTAGAATCGGAGGATGGGCTCCAAACCTTCAAAGTGAATGGCCAGCGAGTCAAGCACTACTTGGGAACAAATGGAGAAAAACATTTGGTGGAGCAGCTGACTCTCAAAGATGGTCCATGCCCGACCAATGAGTGAATCCAAAGGAACACCAACTTTGTCGTGCAGCGACGTTAAATCAAGTGCTTCATGGGAGGCAACCCATGTGTGTGTGTGTTAGAGTGCAGGGGATTCAAAAGATCATGACATGGGGTAAGATTGCATGAAAAAGGGAAGAAAAAAATCACCTTGTGTTGTTTGCTACACATATGCGGTCGCATTTTCAATATGCGGACCGCATTCTGATCGCAAACCAACATAGTGTCTTTGGCTAAATTTGGTGGTACAGATGCGATGTGTTGGTGCACTTTACGGACCGCATATTAACTATGCGATCGCATAGTGTAACACATTTCTGGCCCTTCTGCGGGTCACTTGAATCTACTGCATAACACACTATGCGATCGCATAGTGTGTTATGCAGTCACTTACCCACCGCAAAATATCATCAACTATGTCTTCGCATCCTTTCATGTCTCACAAATTCAAACCAAAACAATTTATTTTAATCAGAAACAAAAATAAAACGAAAAAAATAAAGAGAAAAGGAACAAAGAAGGCAAAAATTGCCTAGTGCGTGATCTAATACTCTAAGTGTGCTCATAAACAACGTCATTTGTATGTCTTCTTTGTCCCAATTCCATTTTTTTTCAAGCTTTGGTCGTACAGTTGTTCTTATTTTCGTTTCCCCTATTGTTGCTTTATGTTCCCTTTTCATCCGTGTTTTTCTTTCGTGCTTTATAATTTCGTAGTGTACTCTTGGGTAATGAGTGTGTTTTGGGGGTGCTGAGTAGTGAAAATTAGGTCCACCATGGTTGAGGGTTGGTTTAATCGTTGGGAACGATGACATTTGCGGTTCACAAAATCAAAATGCGGTCCGCATTTCTGCTGCATAACTAACCCTAGACTGGCTGCGGAAGATGATAAAATGCGGCGAGTTTGTGATCGCATAATTAATATGCGGACCGCAGACTCACTGCATAATGACACAGTGTACCCAGTTTACTAGCATGCCTTATGCGGCTATTTTGCGATCGCATTTCCCACTTTGCGGTGGAATTTGCGATCGCATTTTTGTGATTTGATTTGATTTGGTTTTTGTGAACAACTCAAGTCTGCGATGGTTATGCGGTCCACATAGTGGTTATGCGATCGCATAACCCATCGCAGACTGAGATCCAATAGTGAACTGTCAAGTTTGCGATAAGGTTGCGGTCCGCATAGTGGTTATGCGACCTCATAACCTGTCGCAGTTTCAACTTTTTCTTGAATATTTTTGTTTTCTTTTCATTATTGCCTACAATGTTGCTCACATTTCACTTTGTTGCATCTATGACTCCCAAGAAACATGCATCCTCCACCCAGAAAGGGGCATCCTCTAGTCGTCACGCGTCCTAAGCAAAACGATCACAAACGGACCCAAATGTTCCACATCCCTCCTAATCTAATGAGGAGGAGATCTTGCCCTCAGTTGACCTACAAGCTGAGGCAAGAAGGAAACACTAATATTATTTCCAACTCCGATTTGGGGTTGATGGATCCAGGGAACTGTGTAGAGAAGGGCTCACCAAAATCCTGGCCGAAAAGCAATTGAGTTTGAATAGGCTACAAGAGCAGTACCCCCACATATGGGAGAACATCCAAGAAAGAAAATAGGAGTGCTTTACTGAACCGCCTGTTGAATATAATAAGACTCTTGTCCGTGAGTTCTATGCATCATATGGAGCCTCCATGACTGCGCACCACAAATGTAACAGGATTTTTGTTGACACCGTACTGGTTTGGGGGAAGTGTGTGTTCTGCAACAGTGAGACAATTAATGAGCTGCACTTTTGTGGCTGGAGATCGGGCGCAACTGAGTATGCTGCCAAATAGGCAAATAGGGAAAATGAGCTTAGTTGGATTGCTTCGGTGATAGCAAAGGGAACCCCTGCTTGGATCAACCCTGTGCATAAAATATACAAGGAGGATCTCATATGAGAGGGTCAATTTTGGCTCAGCTTTGTTACCTCTCGACTGATACCATCCAGGAACGAGACTAACATGGGCTTTGAGAAAGCTCTTCTCATTGCATGTATTATGGCGGGTATTCAGATTGACGTGGGAGCTCTTATATTCAAAGAGATAGGTATCCGGGCAAAGCAGCACGCCACCTCGCTTCTATTTCCATGTTTGATCACAACCCTCTGCAAAGCTGTGACGGTTCCTACCATGCCACACACTAACAGGACATGGAAGGAGATGAGGGACATTGATATCACGCGAATTAGTGATGCTGTTGCTCCCCCAGAGGTTCAGACTCAGGGCCTAGTCGATTTAGAGCCTTCAGACTCTCAGACTCCTGTGACCCCTCAGGTTCCAGTTGCGTCCACTTCTACTTCACAGAACGCCTCTCAGTTCACCACTGCTCAACTTTCTGCTGCAATGCCAACCGTCTCGAGGCTTGGTATCATAGCACAACATGCCAATATAAGGTAGACCAGTTTCTGAAAAATTTGCCCACACTCATCAAACAGGCTTTGACGCCTATTCAGTCCTCAGTTACCGCACTCCAACAACAACAAACAACTTATGGGGATCGCTTGCAACAACTTGAGTTAAGGGTTGAAAAGATAGAGCAAGGTGAGGTTAGTGACCTGCCTAGGCTCCGGGAGGAAGTTACCACTATGAAGACCGAGCTCCACAAGATGCAGACTTTGGAGTTTGATCTATCATCCCTCCTACCCAATGAAGGTGAGCAGGGGACAAACATATCAGCACAAGATTTGAGTCTTGATTTCACTACTCTGATGGCAGACACTGCACCTCAGACTGCTGGGGTTTCCCAGCCTCCAGCTCCTCCTATACGCATTGATATTCCTGATGAGGAGGATTCCGGACATTCTTCAGAGTCCGAGAGTGAGGAGGCAGGCAAGGGGGAGGATGAGGAGGCTTCTTGGTCCTCGGAGTATGATGGCCCTTAGGAGAAGGGCAAGTAGATTGCTGCTACTACAGATAAATAAGAGGAGCAAGCAGAGCTTCAGATGGCGATCAAACACTCGCAAGCAGATATGGCCGCCCCTGCAGATCCATCGGCCACTCAGCCATAAGCGGGCGAGGCTAGCAGCTCACATGCCCCAACTCCAATGCTGGGCCAGCCAGAGATCCCTCCTCTATCAATGGAGGTCACTCCTCAGGCCGAGATCTCATCGGCTCCAGATTCAATATCAGAGGGTGACCCCACCATTACTTAGTCGGCGGCCGACTCCCATAGCGCTTAGTGCACCTCAGGTATCCCCTAAAACTCTGCTCTACATTCTTATGCATTGGGGATAGTGCATGCTTTTAGTTGGGGGTGGATGGTAGCCTTGTATATACTTTTGGTTGTGAATATTAGATGCTTTTTGTGCTACAAACAGACTTATATACCCATGTGCATCTTGTTGTTCTGTATATATTAGTGTTGTGTAATTAATTCGTGTGCCTATTTTGTGATTTCCGTACATTAGTTATGTTATCCTTGTGTATATAAAAAGCAAAACAACAAAAACAAGTAGATAGTTGTCCATGTTTAGTAATTAGCAATAAAATCCCCTTGGTATTTCTTCGCAAGGTTCTTTTCCAAGGGTGTAATAGTAGAACCAGGATAATAGAATGAAACATGTTGACCGGTTCGGTGTATTTGTTTAGTTGCAAGCATGTGTGTATGTATATAGCATATACCCTTCCATAAAAAAGAGAGAACTTGAGGCTCGCTCTGTGACTCTATGTCTACCTAGAGTTATACATGTATATATGATGAAAGCTTTGAGTTGCCGAGTGCTGACTCAGGGCTTCAAACTATGTAAGCCAAACAGTTCGTGTGCCATGTTTGTGAGTTCCTTGTGTAAATAATTCTTGTGGTTACTTCTACCATCTAGAACTTGTCCGGTTGGTATTTCAATGCTTTTAATAATTACATTTGGTTGGAGAAATGAACTTAGGCAGTCTTTGTGATTTTTGGGAAACAGTTAGCCTTTCAAGCCACCCATTATACAGATAGTATCACTAGTCACCCTAGTTGAGCTTTTAACCTTTTCTTCGGCTACCTCATTACACACCTTTCCCTTTTTGTGAAATAATTCCCTCTTTTGAATCCGTCCCTCCTTGATCACTGAGAATGAGGCTAAAAGCCGAAGTTGAGGGTGTGTGTCGAGCCGGAAATTGGCAAGGTTGTGCAATGACCGTAGGAAAGTGTACCTCAAAATATGAAACTACTCAAGCTCCTAAAGCAAAGTATATAACAAAAAAGAGTATATGAGTTGTAAGTGTTTATGCATAAGGAGCCTTGAAGAGAATAAAAGAGGTAGTTGAGGTGGCTAAATGATGGAAAAGTAGATACAAATGAAGGCTTTGTGGTTTGAAAAGAAGCAAAGAGCACAAGAAAGAAAAATGTGATTAGTGTTCAAGGAGGGTATAGTCACTTGTACCCAAATGCTTATCCGACCCTTCCCTAAACCTACATTACAAGCTTAAAAAGTCCTTATGGGATTTCCAACTGAGCTTCTTAGAATAAAGCGATAAATTAAAATAAGGGCAAGCCTATGGTATGATATGTTGTAACACTTGAAACTCTTTCCGAGGGTGAGTGAAATTGTGAATTCGTCCCTTTTGTTGTCAGTGTAAATAGAGTGATTTTGGAACTTTCTTTCTATCGAGGGCACATGAATTGTGAGGTTGGACAAAAGATGAGTTTTTGAGTAAAATGCAAGTGCACTCAGCTGAGGGTAGCATTTTGTCACATTGTTTGAGGCTCATAGTTCACAAGTTGATTAGTTCTTTGTAAATATTGATGATTCAGGAAGGGTAAACAATTGAAAAATGCATGCTTGTAGTACTGACAACTAACACCGTCCACGATCACTATTATTTCATGTCTGTTAGATAGAGTCTAGAATAGGATATAGTCGTTTTAGTTGCTTGGGGGCAAGCAAGAGTTTAAGTTGGGGGTGTTGATGTGCCGGAGAATTTCGGCACATTTCAATGCAAATTGCTTAGATTTTAACTTGTTTTGAATGCAATCATCTCCTATAATTATGTAATTTTAGTGTGTTGCACTAAATGAGGTGTAAGGACCCAAGAGCATGGAAATGAAAACAAAAAGCCACAAAACACAAGAAAAGAGCAAAATGTAGAACAAATGTGGAAATGCGGTCCAAGATGCGATCGCAAATCCTATATGCGAGCTGCATAATGTGCAAAGGAATCGCAAACCAAAACAGAATGTTGGCCAAAGTCCAGTGCAAGAAGTGCGGTCCAGAATGCGATTGCATAACAGGTTTGCAGACTGCAGAATGGACCGCAAACTCATGAAGAGAAATGCTGATGGTGGAAAATGCGACGCAAAATGAGATCGCATATCTGGAATGCGGACCGCAAATCAACAATGCAACGATGGCCTGGAAACTAGGGTTCTGAAGTGCGATGGGCATGAAAAGAATGCGGACCGCATGTCTGTTATTCGACAGATATGTGGTCGCATATTTAACCTGAAAGGGCATTTTTGTCCGTTTTCTGTTCTGAGTTTTGACCCTCTATAAATAAATTTATTGTGATTTTGTAGGGGGGGATGGTCTGACGGTGGGACTACAACATAGGGCTGTAATATTCCTCTTTGTTTGGAAGCTTTTGGGTCAAGAATCTTTCACCTTGTCTTTAATATTCCTCTCTGTTGGGAAGCTTTTGGGTCAAGAATCTTTTACTTTGTAAGTTTTATGGCATTTACTATTCTCTTATTTGTGTATTTTACTATGAGTAGCTGACTCTAAATACTAAGGTTGTTGACCTTAAATGGGTGTTATGTTAATGGGTGTTTAATATTGAATATATGTATAATGGTTGGTTGATATTTATTTACTTCTCATTCTTCATTTATTGTTGGTGGTTGCAAACATTAACAAGTGCCATTAAATTCTTTCTTTGCTTGGCAAAGTGGGTTAGAGTTTGGTAAAAGTAAATATTAAAGACTCAAGGCTTTAAATCTTGTTTAATAGCATCGCTTAGAAATAAGTGGGTTTTATTTGGCACATATTGATTGTTCTTAATTGCAGCTCTTTTACATTTGGAAAAATTATAAAGAGGAAATACTACTCAACTATTGAAAAATATCGGGTAGTCATTTAGGAATCATTTGCATATTAAAAGAACCTTCCATTAGAAATATATCATATTAACACCGATAACATTACACTTCATTAAAGGGGACACAACCTTGGTGTCTTTAATCAAATTAATTACTTTCTCAATATCACAATTAGTCAATTCTTCAACTTACTATCATACCATACTCTTGTTACAGTTAACCGAATAGAATTAACTTGAGTTAAGTAATACACTAATCGAGTAATCTTTTCACACCTATTCCCTATGGGATTCGACCCCAACCTTGTTGGGTTATTATATTTGACACTGACTACCTTACACTATTTAATTAAATTGTAATTTGAGCGTATCAGCCACCACATTGGCCTTGCCCGGGTGATACAATATAGTGATATCATAGTCCTTTAGCAACTCCAACCACCTCATCTGGAGCAAATTTAGATCCTTTTGCTTGAACAAGTGCTGCAAGCTCCGATTGTTAGTATAAATCTCACAGGGAACACTGTATAAGTAATGGAGCCAAATCTTCAGGGCATGAACAATGGCAGCTAACTCAAGGTCGTGAACATGTTAGTTCTTCTCATGTATCTTCAACTATCTGGATGCATAGGCAATCACCCTACCATCCTGCGTCAACACCGCTATGAGGACAACCCTCGAGGCATCACAATAGACCGTATAAGACCCCGAACCTGTAGGTAGTATCAAAATTGGGGTTGTGGTCAAAGATGTCTTGAGGTTCTGAAATTTCGCCTCACACTCCTCCATCCACTGAAACAGAGCACCCTTCTAGGTCAACCTGGTCATGGGGGCTGCAATCGACAAAAACCCCTCCATAAAATGACGGTAGTAACATGCCAAACCGAGGAAACTGCGGATCTCTGTAGCCAAGGATGGTCTGGGCCAACTCTGCATGGCCTCTATCATTTTCGGATCCACCTGAATACCCTCACTCAATACCACATGGCCTAAGAATGCCACTGAATCCAACCAAAACTCACATTTCAAGAACTTAGCATATAACTTCTTCTCTCTTAGAGTTTGAAGCACAGTCCTCAGCTGCTCATGATCTTCCCGACTCAGGGAATATACCAGAATATCATCAATAAAGATAATGACGAATTAGTCAAGATACAGACCGAAGACACTGTGCATCAAATGCATAAAGGCTGCTGGGGCATTGGTCAGCCCAAATGACATAACAAGGAACTCGTAATGACCATACCGAGTCCTGAAAGCAGTTTCAGGATATTTGGCTCTCGAATCTTCAAATGATGGTAACCTGAGTGAAAATCAATCTTTGAAAACACCTGTGCGCCCTGAAGCTAGTCAAACAGATCATCAATACGAGGCAAAGGATAACGGTTCTTCACTATAACATTGTTCAACTGGCGATAATCAATACACATATGCATAGAACCATCTTTTTTCCTTACAAACAATACAGGAGCACCCAAGGTGAAACACTGGGTCGAATAAAACCCTTATTAAGCAATTCCTATAACTGATCCTTCAACTCCTTCAACTCTGAAGGAGCCATACGATACGGAGGAATAGAAATGGACTGAGTGCCAGACAATAGATCAATGCCAAAATCAATATCTCTATCAGGCGGCATGCATGGAAGGTCAGCTGGAAACACATCGGGAAAATCTCGTACTACTGGAACTAAATCAACTGAAGGGGTATCGATACTGACATCTCTCACATAATCTAAATACGCGTCACACCCCTTCTCAACCATAAAATGAGCTTTAAGAAAAGAAATAACTCTACTGGGAGTGTGATCTAAAGTACCCCTCCACTCAACATGCGGTACACCTGGCATAGCCAGTGTCACAGTTTTGGCGTGCCAATCAAGAATACATTAATGGGGTGACAACCAGTCCATTCCCAAGATAATATCAAAATCAACCATGCTGAGTAATAATAGATCGCCTCTAGTCTCAAAACCACTAAGAGCAACCAAACACGACCGATAAATGCAGTCCACAACAATAGAATCTCCCATAGGAGTAGAAACATAAATAGGGGAACTCAAAGAATCCCAAGGTACACCCAAATGCAAAGCAAAATAAGAAGACACATAAGAGTAAGTAGAGCCTGGATCGAATAGAACTGATGCATCTCTTGGCAAACCAATATCATACCTATGATGACAGAATCGGAGGCAACACCCTCGGTACGGGCAGGAAGAGCATAGTATCTGGCTTGGCCTCCCCCTCTAGGGTAACCTCTACTTCCGTGACCTCCAACTCTAGCTAGCTGAGCAGGTGGGGTAGCAACTGGAGTGATAACCATAGCCTAAGAACTCTGCGGGGCACACTGTGACTTAAAAGTCTGTGGAGGTGCACCGCTCCCATTTCTGGGGCAATCCCTCACCATATGGCATGTGTCGCCACACTCAAAACAAGCTCTGGGAGGATGTGGTGGCTATGACTAGCTAGGTTCAGGTCTGCTGGACTGACCTTTGAAAATACCCCGCACCGGAGGCGTGCTAGAAACCGGAGGTGCATAATAAGGCTCCTAAGGCCTAGGAGGAGCTGGAATACCACTGGCTGCTGGAAGAGCTGAATGAACAAGGCGACTCATAGAATCCCTACCATGACGACCTGCAGCTGGGGTACGGGCACCAGAATAATGGCCAGACTCTCGAGACCTCTTGGCCTCCCTCTCCTCCTTCTTCCTAGCATGCTAACCACCTACTGGTAAGAAATATCCATCTCCAACTCACGAGCCATGCTAGATCTGATGCTGGGAATAAGGCTCTCAATAAACCGGCGAACCCTCTCGCGGACAGTAGCAACCAAGGCTGGCATATGCCTAGCCAAACTAGTGTAACAAACAACATACTCTGATACATTCATAGTACCCTGGCGCAAATGCTCAAACTCTGCGCGCTATGTATCCCTGAGGCTCTAAGGAACATACTCTCTCAGGAACAGATCTAAAAATTGAGTCTAAGTTAGTGAAGCAACCTCATCCAGACTGTCTAACTCATAGGTGCGCCACTACTCATAGGCGGCTCCTCGAAGCTAGAAGGTAGTGAAAAAAACCCCACTCGATCCTGAGATACCCATGGTGCAGCGAATGCGGTAACACTCATCAAGAAATCCTAGAGCATCCTCCGATGCTAGACCACTGAATACAGGAGGCTTGTACTTCTTGAACCTCTCAAGCCTAAGCTGCTCATCCTCAGAAGCCGCTGCCCCGTCCTCGGGATGAACTGGCATTGCAGGTGGTACATGAATAATCTCAGGGACCTGCTCACCATGCACTCGCTGCTCAGGAGTGCAAGCGACGAGAGTCTATGCTCCTCCCCCATCCTAGGACGTAGCTGCAGCAAGGGGAACCAACCCTACCTGAGCGAAAGTGGTGTACATGCTCATGAACTCTGCCAGAGTCTCTTGAAGAGCTGGAGTAGTAGTAGCAGTAGGCATGTCAGGTGCCTGGACTTCGGCTGGAACTGCAGGTGGTACCTTGGTGGTAGCTCGTGCATGTGCTCTGACTGCACCACGTGCGCGTCCTCAGCCTCTACCCCGGTCCCGGCCTCTGACGGCTGCAGTAGGGGGCACGGGTGCTTGATCATCTCGAGTAGCACGTGTCCTCACCATCTGTGAGAGAATAGAAAACAGAAGTTTAGAATTGTGATGTCGAAATATCGCATGACAAGGAAATTAAATGAAGTGGAAATTTTCCTAACAGTTATATAGACTCTCGTAGATAAGTACAGACGTCTCCGTACTGATCAGCGAGACTCTAATTAACCGGCTTATGATCTATGACTCCTATGAACCTAGAGCTTGAATACCAACTTGTCACGACCCCGGTTCGCCTTCCATGAACCATCGTGATGGAACCTAGTCTATACGACTAGGTAAGCCTAAAGTTGCGGAAGATAACCAAAACTTGCGGAAGTTAAACAGTTTAAAAACAGAAATAAGGCAATAACAATGTTAAATGTGCCGCTCAGCATACACTATATTTATATAGATCTCAAAACCAATATCTAAATCCAAGACCCGGAAACCCACGAATCACAAGCTAAGAAAAGGAAATACTACATAGCTCTAACTCCGGAATCTGTCTAATAAGAACAGAAAGTACATAAGGGCTAAATACAAAAAAAGGGCAGGAATACAAAGGGACTCCTCGATCTGCGGACGCGAAAGATGTACCTCAAAGTATCTAAGTAGTCACTTACCTCAAGGATGGTAGGCCTGAGTAGAAGTACCTGGATCTGCACATGAAAAACATGCGCAGAAGAGGCATGAGTACACGACATTTGTACTTAGTAAGTACCAAGCCTAACCTTGGTTGGGTAGTGACGAGGAAGGTCATGGCCCTACTGAGGTTAAATACAATATAAGGGTTAACAATGTGGAATAAAACAGTATAAATAAGTGCAACAGTAAGAAATAACATAGAATTGACAGAACAACAAATAGAACAGAGACAAAACAAGCCACAGAAAAAAATACAGCTCGATACAGAGATAACAATCGGGGCACCTTCTAGGATACCGTCCTGTAGTCCCAATTACAACTGTCCAGTAGATCTCCCGGGATACCGTCCCGTAGTCCATCATATATATGTCCGAAGGATCTCCCGGGATCCTGTCCCGTAGTCCAACTATCGATGCATGGGGATCTACCGGAATCACAATCTGTAATCCCAAATGTAAATACCCAGTACTGGGGGAATCTACCGGTTGCATTCCCGTAGTTCTATATAACTATGCAGGGGGATCTACCGGGAATCTAACCCATAGTCCCAAAGTAAATGTGCAGGGGGATCTACCGGGAATCTAACGCGTAGTCCCAAAGTAAATAGACAAGGTGGAGCTACCGGAATTCCACATCCGTAGTCCCAAAATAAATACACAGCAGCAGTAGGAAGATAAACATAAATAGCAAAATTCATATTAAGGCAATAAGTGATTCTAGCCTAACATGCTGCAATAAGTGATTCATATTAAGCAATTAAGTCACTTAGACATGCTTTCCTAAGCTAACAACATGCTTAATAATGCAAGTAATAGAAACAGGAAAGAAAACATACTAGTAAGTACTTAAAGAAAATCGGGTTTCCAACAATTAGCACAAGTACTCACTCGTCACCTCACGTACAAGGCATTTAAATTACCAAATATACCAATCCTATGGGGAAGGTCCCCCACACAAGGTTAGACAAGCCATTTACCTCGAACCGGCTCAAAATCAACCCAACACCACATCTTTGCCACGAGTACTCGACTCCAAATGGCCCAAATCTATTCAATTCAATTGAATAATGTAAATAACACTTCAAGTAACTGATTCTATAATTAAATTCTAAGCTAATATGCGAAATTATGTAAAAGGACCAAAACGCCCCTCGGACCAGCGTCTCGGAATTGGATAAAATTTATAGTTTCATAATACTCACACTCTCACGAGTCTAATCATACAAAAATTATTTAAATCCGATGTCAAATCCCCAATCAAAACTCAATTTCTTGGCCTAAGAACTTTTTTCCCCAATTTTCATACAAATTCCGAAATTAAAGGATGAATTCATGTTTAGATTAATGGGTTACAAGCAAAAATGAGATAAGAATCGTTACCCAATCGATACCTCTGAAAATCCCTCAAAATTTCGCTCAAAATCCGAGCTCCCATGCTTAAGTTTTGATAAATATGGCCAAACCATCGATTTTGAAATCTTATATCTGCCCAGAAAATTCCTTCTTCGCGAACGCGGTCAAAGCCTCGCATTCGCGAAGCAAAAAATAACTTTGACCATTTTTCCTTATTCGCGAACGCGTCCTTTACTTCGCGAACGTGATGCCTTGCACAGACGAACCTTCGCAAACGCGACGGGCATCACGCGAATGCGATACACAAAACTCCTTTGGGCCAATTCCTCTTCAACGAACGCTAAGCCCAATCGCGAATGCATAGCACAACCATCCAGTTCTTTGCGAACGCGAAGGCCCTATCGCGAATGCGAAGGCAAAACTTTCCCCTAATCCAAGCTCCACTTCGAGAACACGAGAACCCACTCGCGAACGCGAAGAAGGAAACCAGAACTGACTGTTGCAATTTTTTCTGCAATTTCCTAAGTTTCAAAAATGACCCGTTGAGCATCCGAAACACACCCGAGGCCCCCGGGACCTCAACCCAACCTGCCAACCAATCCTAAAACATCATCCAAATTTGTTCCAACCTTCGGAATGCTCAAAACGACATCAAAACACTTATTTTTCATCGGATTCAAGCTTAAAATTTCCAAAAACTGTAAAACACACTTTCGATCAAAAAGTCTACCAAACCTCGTCCGAATGAACTGAAATTTTGTATACATATCCCAAATGACATGACGGAACTACTACAACTCTCGTAATTCCATTCCGATCCTTGAATCAGAATCTCACTATCGAACCACAAACTTCAAAAACTCAACTTCCGGCATTTCAAGCCTAAATTAGCTACGGACCTCCAAGACACACTTCAAACAAGCTCCTAACCCCGAAATCACCCAACGGAGCTAACAAAACCATTGTATTTCAATTCCGAGGCCGTCTTCACACTGTTCCAACTACGTTCAACTTTCCAACACTTTAGCTCTCATTTAGGGACTAAGTGTCCCAAAACTCTCCGAAACTCAAAACTGGACATCCCGACAAATAGAAATAACAGAAATAAACTTGGGGAAAGTAGTTAATAGGGGATCAGGGCGTTAATTCTTAAGACGACTGGCCAGGTCGTCACATCAACTAATTATTTGACTATACATAGCGAATCATGTCACGGGAACCGCACCCACGATCTACAACATGTTTGTTTTATTAACAAAATTAAATTGTTGTTGGGTCACATAAATGTACCCTAGGATTTTAGAAATTAAGCATCACAACTATGTCACGAGAGTCGTACCCGTAGCCATGACAATTATTTAATTAACGCGCCTAAATCAAACTCCGAAAGTTCAAGGCATTTTTTACACTAGTTAAGATAATTAATATGAGGGCCATAGATTATGGATTTTGTTTGCGTATGGCGCACCTAGATTTTATTAAAGTAAAGGCATTCAACTAAGTGAACTACGGATATTCATTTTTACAACTAATTTGAAATTAAGTATCACAACCACGCCATGGGAAGCATACCCGTTGTTGTGATGATTTAATTACATGCCTAAAGGTTCGCCTACCCATGTATGGTCGGCCTAACATGCTCCTAACATTGAGATAAAAATATCAATTTAAACTATAGCTCAACTAAAGAAAATCCTATTACGAAAAATAATAATCTGAAACTTAGATTTCATTTTCTAGCCCCAAACCACTGCTTCCCCAACATCTTTTACTTAGAAAATCCTACAATAAGAATTACTAACTATATGTCTTCCTTCAGGAAAATACTAGGTCCAATCACATATTAATCATGTAAGGCCAAGATGTAAAGTTGCATTAAATCCATCAAAACCAACTGGTGTGACTAGATACAAAAACATAAGAACACAAAAAAAGAAAGGGGAGGAAATTAACCTCAAACTGACGGGATTGACAATGAAATGAACTAAAAGAAAAATTTCGAACCAAAAGTCCAAAATCGAGCCATCGATCAGAGACCTCGAACAGAACCTCCACGAGAAGCTCCACCGGATTTCGACAGAGTTTTGTTGCTCGGCTCGACTATCCTGACTCGAACTCTACTTGTTTAGATGGGTTTTCTAGATTGTATTTCATGGTTATGTTGCTGCGTTTTCCAGCAAGAAGAAGAAGCTTTTTTTGATAAAAAAACCGATGGAACAACTCATCGAATATGGCTATTCTTTTTTGTATAGGAAAGTTTAAAATGGTTGTTTATATTCGAGCAGAAGAAGATCAATGTGGGGGACCTGATTTTTTGTGTTATTGCGTCTGATTCCTAGACTTAGGCGTTTTTGCTCACTGAAGAAGATGGTGGGGATGGGTCGTTTTTGGTTCAGGCCTGATCTTCAGGTTTCCGTTGTTGCCATGAAGAAGAAGACTAGGGTTCTGCATTTTGTTCAATCTTCATGAAGAAGAAGAGCTTTTTTCATTTTTTAGTTCTTTTTCCTTTTAAAAAACGGCTGATGATGTCTAGGGGTCTAGGTTATTTTAGGTCTTGTATATGTATAGGGTGCTGAAGGTTAGGTCTTAGGGTTGGGCTTTGGGTTTAGGTTATTTGGGCCTTAAAATTGGGTCCAAGACTAAAAATAGTTACAAAATTCATAAAGACGGGATAAACCAACCCAAAACTAATTTCTCATTCTAAAATTATATACAATTTATAATATAAAATATAAAACTAATCTTAATTAATTAAACTAAACTATATTAAAACATAAAACTATTTTTTGTATTTTCAAGATTATATAAAAAATAAAAAATATGGTACTATTTTTGTATATTTTTTATTTAAATATTTGAAAGATATATAAACTAAAAGCAACTAAAAAGAAGAAATACTTTTGTAATTTTCATTTTGTGACGAAATAAAGTAAAAGAGTCAAAATTAGTTGAAATAGCTATATTAGACCTAAACTAAATATTTTACGCTAAAATGGGTGAAATCTTAGGGAGGGTCAAAAATCACATGTCTACAATTGAAACGGATAAAAACGGATTTATCCGGCGGATAATATGGATATGCATATTATTCATGGCTTCTTAACTATGATCACTTATGAGTGAATTCCTTGCCTTCCAAACTTTGAGGAACTCCAATTTGAGGCTTTTCAATGTAAAAGTTAAACACATTAGTTATCCATTTGGTTAGCCAATTTCTAAGTAGATAATATGGTTTTTTTATCCATATTCGACCCATTTTTAAATGGTTCATTATCCAACCTATTTTTAATGGATAATATGGGTGGATAATTATATTTTAAACCATTTTTCCGCCTCTAGTTATGTATGAGACTTTCCTCTGTTGAACTTATTAAATCATGTTTTAATTTAAGATTCATAGTTATTAAGTGATTGTCGGCTTGCCTAGTGATGTGATAGGTGCCATCACGACAGGTTGGAATTTAGGCCGTGACACTAACATTCACTTGCTAGGCAAGCCAACATTAGTACATAATTAATTCTTTTAAAACCAATTCAAAAGCAATTCATTAAGAAATAAAGCTATAGAGTTTTTAAAGCAACTATAATAACTCTAAATGCTAACAAATCAAACCCTGGAATCTAGTGTCACAAGTAAATGAGAATTCTAGAAGTGCTATAACCAAAGTCTGAATGAAAGTACAACTGTTTGAAACAAAATTAAACAATAGAGCTAGATATGGAAGTGGACTTCGTTGATGCTGACGCAGTGCAACTATACCTATAGTCTACGTGATCAGATAATCCAAGCAAGCCTCCACTAACTACTGCTGGGACCAACACCAAAATCTGCACCAAAAGTGCAGAAGTGTTTCATGAGTACAACCGACCCCATATACTTTGTAAATGTCGAGCCTAATCTCGACGAGGTACTGGCGAGGCAATAACAAGGCACTCACTAAAACCCAGTATGGATATAATGAAATAACAACAAAGTAGAGAAAACAAGTATAACATGGAAACTAGAACATGAATTTCAAAACAAAGGCCCCAGAATAACATCAAAGCTCAATCTTTCTCAATACAATCCCGATACAAAAAACAACTCAAAATAGTTAAATATGTCTTTTTTTGTTGCGGGTGCACAACTCAATACACAAATATATATAAAGAAATAATATCTTCTCCATTGCGGCATGCAATCCGATCTACAACTATATATATATATATATATATATATATATATATATATATATATATATATATATATATATATATATATATATATATATATATATATATATATATATGCGTATATAGCAACTCGATCCCAAAAAGTGATACCAACATCCGCTGAGTGCAATCCGATCCCACACGATAATACCAATAATCATTGCGGCGCGCAACCCGATCCCACACAATAATAATATAAATAAATATCTACAGTCTACTACGACGTAATCCAAATGAAACGCAATAAAAGAATTACTCAATTAAAGTCACAAACCGGGTAAAAATAGTTATCTAGTAGCACCCAAGGTCAATAGCAAGTAATGATAGTTAATAAATTAAGACACAGATACATGAAAACAATGAGCAATTAAGGAATGTAATGAATAAGATATGATTTTAACAAGTAAATACAATTAATAATTTAAGCATTTAACAATTAAATAACACGGATTAAATGAAAATGATAAATAAATATCCCAACCTACATATTTAACCCGTGTCTACACATTTTCACTCGTCACCTTGCATATACTTTGTCCCAACACATAAATCAAGTATCAAATAATCCAATCAAGTTCTAATTCCCTCAAGTTAAAGTTAAGGTTAATCAAAATACTTACCTCTTTCCGCAACCCAATCAATGCTCAAATGCTGTCTTTTCTTTAGAATTAGCCTCCAAACTAATCAAATCTAGCTAAATATAGTTCAAATAATTTAAAATAAGCTTTAAAAACTACCCACGAGTGAAAAAGATTCGATCTTTAATGAATTAGAAAAAAGTCAACCCCAAGCTCGTTTGGTCAAAACTCGAGATTCAGACGAAAACCCGATTACCCATTCACCCCCGAGCCCAGTTGTGTAATTTGTTTTAAAATCTGACCTCAATTTGAGGTCTAAGTCTCAATTTTACAGAATCTCCAATTTCTACCCAAATCCCTAATTTCTACCATGGAAATCCTAGATTTGATGTTAAAAACTCATAAAAAGTAATGGGATGATGAAAAAAGTGGATTAGAATTGCTTACCAATAAATTTGGGAAGAAAACGTTTTTCAAAAATCATCTCTAGAGTGTTTAGGGTTGAGAAATGATGGAAAATAAGCTAAGTCATGTTTTTCCCATATTTTACCGAGATGCATGCGTCACATTTGCGAGCTCTTGTGCAAATGCAATGCCTGCAAATATAACACACTGATCACAAACATGATCAGTGCATCAGGCCCAGCTAAGTCACAAATGCAATATTTTGTAATGCCCACTGCAGTGCCATATTACAAAATAAAATTCCTCAAAAGTGTGGGGACCTAGGAAGCTTCACCACACCATGCTCATTGGGGAGTGAGAAATTCGACAAGGCCCTCTGTGATTCTAGTGCTTCTATAAATCTAATGATTTTGCCTATGTTCAGGAAACTAAAAGATGAGCTTGGAGTGATCAAATCCATACTAGTGTCTTTACAACTATCTGACCAGACCACCATCTTGCCTAACGGAATTATCGAGGATATTCTAGTACGGGTGGACAAGTCTGTGTTCCCTGTGGATTTCATTGTGGTTGATATGGAAGTGAACAAGGAGGTGCCTCTAATTCTAGGGAGGTATTTTCTTTGTACAACTGGAGAAATCCTTGATATCTACGAGGGGCGGTTTATGCTTAGAATGGGGAACGAGAAAGTGGTGTTCCAGATGAAGAGAATGATAAAATACCCTAGTGATGAGGTATCTGCCTACTCGTGTTTCAAGCTTGATATTGTTGAGAGTTGGCTAAAAATATAAGTTTGACAAGTTTGTGGGGGATACTCTTAAGAGGTGTATTACTCAGTTTAGACATTGGAGAAAGAATATCCTGAAATTAAGAAAGAGGCTGAAGCTCTTGAGAATGAGGATTATGTGGTTGATGAGGAGGAACTCAAAAATGAGGCTTCTAATCCATGTGTAGAATTGAAAGTCCTCCCTACTCACTTGAAATATGCTTTTCTTGAAAAACACAATTTTTTGTAATTATTTATGCTTACTTGATAGGTGCACGAGAATAAAATATGGTGGAGATGATGAGAAAGTACAAGAAGGCTATTGGCTGGACCATAGCTATGATTTAAGAAATCAGTCCAGCCATTTGCATGCACAAAATTTTGCTGGAAGAAAATAGCAAGCTAGTGGTGCAACACCAACACAAGCTGAATATAAATCTGCAGGACATAGTGCACAAGGAAATTATCAAGTTGTTGGATGCGAGAGTGATTTTCCCCATATCTGATAGCCAATGGATCAGTCCTGTACAAGTTGTGCGTAAGAAGGGAGCATGACAGTGGTAAAGAATGAAGACAATGAATTGATCCTGACTAGAACAGTCTTAGGGTGGCGAATGTGCATTAATTATAGGAGGATGAATGATACAATAAGAAAAGACCACTTCCCACTCCCCTTTATTGATCAGATGCTCGAGAAAGTGGTTGGACATAGTTGTGACTGTTTCTTGGATGAGTACTCAGGCTACAATCATATACCCATTGCCTCGTAAGATGTTGAGAAGACTACTTTCACTTTCCCTTCAGGTATTAGTGCTTACATGAGGATGCCATTTGGGTTGTGTAATGCACCAACCACTTTTCAGAGGTGCATGATGTCCATATTTTCCGATCTAAATGGGAAGTGTCTATAGGTTGTTTGCTGATGATTTTGATGACTGTTTGAAAAATTTAGAGCTTGTGTTTGAACGTTGTGAAGAAACTCACCTGGTTCTTAATTGGGAGAAGTGCCACTGCATGGTGAAAGAGGGAATCGTTTTGGGCCACATAGTGACTGTACATGGTATTGAAGTTGACAGAACAAAAGTTGTTGTAATTTCTAGACTTCCTCCACCAACTTATGTAAAGAGCATAAGGAGCTTCTTAGGACATGCTAGGTTCTATAGAAGGTTCATCAAAAACTTCTCCAGCATTACCAAGCCATTGACTGCATTTCTAGCGAAGGATGTCAAGTTTGTGTTTAGTGTGGAGTGCCTAAGGGTATTCAAATTGATAAAAGAAAAACTTATTAGTGCCTCAATTATGGTGACACCTGATTGGAGCCAGCTATTCGAAATAATATGTGATTCTATTGATGTAGTTATGGGGGCAATTCTGGGGCAAAGGAAGGGCAAGATGTTTAGGCCCATTTATTACACAAGTAGAACATTCAATGTTGCTAAAGTGAACTATACTACTACTGAGAAAGAGTTCGTTTCTATGGTCTTTGATTTTGACAAGTTTAAATAATATCTTGTAGGGAGTAAGGTGATTGTGCACACTGACCACTCAACTTTGAAATATTTACTGAGTAAGAAAGAATCCAAGCTGCATATGATGTAGTGGATTTTGTTGCTCCAAGAATTTGATCTTGAGATCAAGGATATGAAGGGCACTGGAAATCAAATCGCGTATCATCTATCTCGAATTGATAAACCTACAGTTGAGACAATGGAAATAAGGGAAGAATTCCCTGAAGAGCAGATTTTCTCCATTGTTGCGGTCTCTAAAAGACCACCTTGGTACGCTGATGTATCCAATTTTTTTAGCTAGTTGATGGTTGCTCCGTGATCTCTCCTATGATCAAAGAAGGAAGCTTCAAGGCGAGGTAAAAGGTTATTTTTGAAATGACCCCTTCTTGTTTAAATTATGTGCAGATGGTATGATCCAAAGATGTGTCCCTGAAGGTGAGATGGAAAGTATTCCGTCTCATTGCCAAATGGAGCAACTTGAGGACACTATATTGAAAAATGCACTATCATAAAGTTCATGGAGGTTAGTTTGTATTGGCCTTCTTTGTACAAAGACGCATGGTGTATGTAGCTACTTGTGACAAGTGTCAAAGGGTAGGTAATATTATCAAGAGGGATGGTATGCTACTAAAATCCAGTACGGTATATGAAATATTTTATGTTTGGCTCATGGACTTCATGGGGCCGTTCCAGTCATCTCATTCTTCTGAGTATATCCTATTTGCCACTGACTATGTCTCTAAATGGGCCGAAGCAATCCCTACTAGGACCAATGATGCTCGGGTGGTGTGTGAGTTCTTACGGAAGTACATCTTTACCCAATATGGTACACCTCGAGTGATCATTAGTGACAATGGTTCACATTTTGTGAACAAGCAATTTGCTGTGCTGCTGTCCAAGTATGAGGTCACACATAAAATAGGAACCTCGTACTATGCCCAAACTAATGGGCAAGTTGAAGTAGCTAAATTGAGCTTAAATGAATTCTTAAAAAGATAGTTAGTTCTTCTCATAAGGATTGGTCTGTAAAATTGGATGAAGTTCTATGGGCGTACAAAATTACATTCAAAACAATCATAGGGACTTCACCGTTCAAATTGGTGTATGAAAAATCGTGTCACCTGCTTGTTGAGATAGAACATAAAGCTTATTGGGCAATTAAGTTGCTTAATCTTGATCTTAGTCTTGCAGGTGAACACATGTTACTGCAGATAAATGAATTGGAGGAGTTTAAACTGGATGCGTACGAAAATGGGGGAATTTTAAGGAGAAGACAAAGTGGTGACATGATTTCCTGATTACGCTAAAGGAGTTTCATGAAGGGGAAGAAGTCTTGCTATACAATAGAAGACTTAGGTTGTTCCTCAAAAAATTCAAGTCAAGATGGACGAGTCCGTATGTGGTGAAACATGTCTCACCGTATGACGTAATTGAAATTCAGGATGATGAAGGGAATGAGAGATTTAAAGTCAATGGGAATAGGTTAAAATCGTACCTTGTTGGAGGATTTGGCAAGCAATCCTCTAGCATCGTGATCAAATGAGCCTAAGTGACAAAGTCAAGTAGACGACTATAACTCATAACTACTTCTTACCCTTTTTATTGCTTTGGTAGAATAGTTTAGATAATTGTAGATTATGACTATTAGAGTTTAGGAGTATTGATATATGTTTGGACATGTATGAACATGAATTGAACACAATAAGTACTTAATAGAGTTGGGGTGCAAACTTTGGGCTAAAAAGTGAAAAAGTGTCGAACTCTGAGAATTTTGGCCTAGTGTGCCGCATGGGGCACTGCGCCCTGTGCCGTGATAGGACAAATGTGGGCCTATGACAAAATTGGAGCCTTTTGTAAATCCTCACTACTGCGGCGCGTGGTAGTGTAAAAAATCTGGTCGTTTACTTAAAAAAAATATTTTAAACGACAACCTTCTTTTTGCCCAACCCCTCGTCCCTTTCCCTTCTTTTCCTCATTCTTTTATTGTCTTGTCTTTCACACCCCACAAACCCACAACTAACTCTTCACTTTTCTTTGATTTCTTCTCAAATCCATTCCCTCCATCTTCATTCCCCCTCAAGGTATGTTCTTTTCTCTCATCTCTTCTCTTTCTCATGGTGTTTATCTGTAGTTTTTAAGTAGTTTTGGTTTAATTGTCTCTAACCTTAGGTAGTATTGTCTTTGATAATTTATTTATTTATTTCTCTCATTATGGCTGGAAATGGGGTTTTTATGGTGGGATTTTGTTAGCAATTATTCTTTTGGAGGGTTTGTAGTATAAGATATTGGTATTGAAATAATTTTGGGATAACGTTGTGTTGGGGTGTAAGATGGCCAAATTTTGAGGTTATTCTGCTGAATTTGAAGCATTTTGTGCTATTTCTAAGATTTGGTGATATTGTGGTTGTATTTGGTAGTGTGATTGGTGTATTTGTGTGGTGATTGTAGCCCACTTTGAGTTGAAATTGTATGGTGAAAATAATGCCTACAATGTGTTTGGTAAAATGCTCTAGTGATATAAAATGTGTCTTTTGTCGCTAATTTAGAAGCTAAATGAGCTTTAATGAAGTGAGGATAGATGATAAGTATGGCGTGGGAGGTAATATTCTTATTTTGTGAATTTGTGAAGTGTTATCCCTAAGTCCTAATCGATTATCCACCTCATTGTTTCACTTGTTGCTATTATGATGTCCGATTCATGCTATATACTTGTGTTGTTTCGTAGTTGTAACACTCCATAAATTCGGATTAGGTATGGATGTGTTAAATGATATTAATGTGGTCTTTTAGGCATGTGAAGTCCTATCGGGATGAGTATGGGGTGGAGTAGTTGTTTTGGAATCAAGTCGGAGAGTGAGGTGCTTAAAATTCAATAGAATCAAATAAATTTATGGAAGGTCCATCTTACATCCTTAGACAGTAAAAGACCATGAAAATTCATAGCCTTAGATAGTGCAAGGCCATGAAAACTCACATCCATAGACAGTTCAAGGCACTGTCTTGGACATTAACTGTAGCGTCCCTAACAGTGCAAGGCCATGTAGTTTTGGCACCTCTGATGGTGCCTTCGCTATTATTTTGGCACCTCTGAGGATGCCCCGCGCCGACGATATTTATCCGAGATAATTTTATTTACTCCTTAAGTTTTGGGACGTGTACACTTATTTAAAAGCCCTACCTCACCCCCACAATCCAAAACACAAAAACGTACACTAGAATGGGAAGCTCTCAAGAACCTAACTCCTCCAAGGTCCCTCCATCATCCAAGGTAAGTTCTAACGATGATTCTAAGTTAATTTCAATTCTCCAAGACCTTATTAACATGGGTAAGTCCTTCAAATAATTAGATATTTGATCGAGACACCATTATTAGGAAAAGAAGTATTAGAACTCAAATTCAATAGGATTAAACTTCAAAAAGCTAATGCTTTTATTCCCTAATCATTTATAACTATGAATTGATGAGTTTTTGGAGAATAGTCGATAGGTTTGTTAAAGGGAATCAAATGAACCATGCTAGGGTTTTGGGTTGTTGACTTAACATTTAGGTGATGAGAAATGGTGTTAGTTACATCTTTTTGGGATTCTAGAATCACCTAGAAGTAGTAGAATGAGAATTGGGTGAAGAAAGCACCATTAATAAGGGATATGAGGCTTTACACCCTTAAGGTGTTTGATAAAATGCCTAAGTGACTAAAACATGAGCATTAGTACTAATATTGGTTCCTCTTGATATATATTGACATAGATTATCGTTGAAAGAGGCAACAAACATTGTGGTATGCTTAAAAGGACCAGAGTCAAGCTATGTGAGGCTAACTCTCTATGTTTGGGAATGTTACTGATTCTCCCTACACTATGTTTCTTTTACAATGTTACTAATTACCTCAGAAATATAGTTAAGCTTAGTTCATTGAATATTTGCAGAGCTTCTATTCTCTACCTTCCGTAATTCGTTCATGACTTTCATTTTGAAAGTTGTGACCTCAGTGCGTAATCAATATAGACTTGGGTTTGATTCTCATGAGTCGCAGTCTAAATTACACAGCATGTCATAAACAGTTGAAGTTTCAGTTTTCATAATCAGTTCATGAATACATGTCTTAGTCTAGTTCTATTCAACATTTCAATATCATGTAACTTAAAATGATTTAGTATTTTTGTTTCATGTATTGCAGTATGATTCTCAGTTCTAAATTTTAAATCCCTGAATGTTGAACACCTGTATTTGGGCCCGAGGCTGTAGTTTATGCTTTATGCATCTTTGGGCCTGAGGTTGCAGTTTATGCTTTATGCATCTTTACTCCTGAGGCTGCAGTTATGCATATGTATACTTGGGTTTGAGGCTGCAGTTTGTGCACATATATATTGGGCCTGCGGCTGCAATTTGTTTATTTAGATAAACAGGTGGTTCATTATTCAGAAGAGGGAGTATTCATATCCTTACTTCCTTTGTTCAGTTCAGTTATCAGCTATATGTTATTAGTTTAGTTATCAGTTGTCAGTTCAATTTCCAATTATTATTTTAGTTTCAGTTTCATCATATACAGTTCATTATTTCAGTTGCTTTACATACCGGTGTAATTCAAATGTACTGCCATCCCTTTTTCTCCGGGCCTACATCTCACGATGCATGTAATAATTTTCAAGTTGATGATTCAGAGCGCTAGGATTCTCGTACGAGCTATTTGGTGAGCCCCAGTTCTCTCGGAGCACTATCATTACTTTATAGTCTTTAGTATTTTTAGATAGTTAGTGTTTTCAGTACTTCATTAGAGGCATCATAGACTAGAGTAACAGTTAGACAAAATCGCATACTTTTCATGTTAAGTAATGTTGGCTACATATATATTTTAGTCTTATGTTAGTGTTTTCGCACATTGATTTATATCATTAAAACTTTCAGTATATCATCAAGTGTTTGTTTATCTTCCATATTCAGTATGTTATGATATCACATGTTAACTCAGTCAGCCAGTTGGTTCGCTCGGTCACATGTAGTCAGGCACCGGGTCCCGTGTTACGTCCAGGCTCAGGTTCGCAACGTGACAAATCTTGGTATAACTTCTTGATTATATTTTCTTACTTACTAGTTTAGCTTCTTGATTTTGTAATTTACAATAATGTAGTGTAATCATTGGGTGTATTGTTGTAATATTAGTTCGGTGGTTGGGCGGGTTGGTGATTACTTGTGACGTGCTTTTAATTGAGTAGTATGAGTCCACGGTGTACATTGTACTTGTGAACATGCCAAAGACATAAGTGTGGGGTGGTCACCCTGTTTGATGTTGTTTTTTGTTCTAAGTGTTATGGCTAATTTTGTTCGTCTTGGTGCAGGTATAATGTCTCACTGTTCCAATAAGTGTGCTAACACAGTTTCCTCTAGGATTACATCTATTAGTCAAAGAGGAGATAGGTGGGCAACACCCGCCGCCCCAGTGGAGGAGGAAATGGAGCACATTGGCCCGATACTGACGTGGTCTCAGGGTGCAAGTATGGCATTCGAGCTGTCCTATCTCATGCCAGACATTGGGATAAGACCTTTATTCCTTTGGTTAACTCGGACCATGAAGTAGCTATAGATGATGGAAAGTTGTCCCGAAAATACAATATGATCTATAACAACATTTGAGCACTGGGTTTTGAGAGTTTGTTCTGTCCCGGTGATGTGGTGAATGTGAACCTAATGAAGGAGTTTTATGCCAACTAGAGCCTAAGGCCAGTTCGAATGTTGTGGATGAGGTGTAGGTGCGAGGAAAAATGATCCCCTTTTCCTCGCAAATGATTAATCAGACTATGGGGTTCACATAACACTCTCATAAGCAATTCAAGAGCTTGCTTTGTCGCCCCAATTATCTTGATATTTGGCGCCAGCTATATGGAGATGACTCTCTTGCTACATGGACACGGGGATGTCAAAGAGTGACACAAAGATATGAAGAAGAATACATTCTAGCATCCTGCTAGGGTTCTTCTATGACTGATCAATGCCAAAATTATGCCAACCAAGAGCGACACTGATGTCTCATGGTGAAGGTGTGTCTGATTTATGCCTTCCTAACCAGAACGAAGCTCGATCTTGGCAAGATCATGCTTGAGCACATGTATCGAGTCCGTCCATTTGGGGATCGTTGCCTCTATTTCCTGAGTTGATCACTCGGCTGCTACAAACGCATCACGTGGAGGAGGAATTTAATTATGATAGGAAGATCCCATGTCGTGACATATTAAGTCCTTTAATGTCACGACTGTGATAGACAAGAGGTTGGTTTTTGTTAAGGAGACACTGTAACTACTGTTTGATGATGTTTGCCTTCGCGTTGCTAGAGGGGAGACTGACTTGGAGGAGCTGTAGCAGGATCATCCCCTCTCTACTATTACTCAACAATGATTGGGCTTGGCTGAGGGAGGACAGCTGCCACCGGATGATGATGTGAACTCTGTCCTTTCTGATGATAAAGAGTACTTGCATGCTTTTAAAGGTGTTGATGTTAATTAGGCCAATGACGTTTCAATCCATACTAGGTTTAGCATGATGCATTTACATTTTAAAGTGAGGTTTCTACAAGGGTCTAGACTGATACTCTCAAGTGGACGACTTGATAGGGAAAGACACGTGGCCGTCGACTACACTACTGCTAATAAGTCTTTTGCATTTAAAAGGGTATTTTTAGGAAAGCCTGGACACTCATCAAGCACCGCTATATTGATAATAGGCACGAGTGGAGTAAGATGTTGAAAGCATGCTTTACGCAAAAAATAATAACACATTTCCAGATATTTTGCATGATGAAAGCATGTAAGAATAGTAAATAATGCGATAAAGATAAACAAAAAAAAAGAAGAGAAAAAGGAAAGAAAAAGGAGAGAAATTAGCAGAGCTTACGAAGAGTTTGAGAACGTAATTAAATGAAGCAAATAAGGGAGATAGGGACGGGAAATACATGATATAACAATTTTAAGTAAATAAGGGAAATATGGAGTGGGATGTATAGTAAATAGAATAATCCATCAATCCACACAAGAGAAAACTTCATTATGGTAAGAGCCTAAGTATATCCCAGCAGAGTCGCCATGATGTCGCGCCCCGTTTTCTCGCAAAAGCGGGTTTTGACGTATGATAACTTTTTTAAAAGGGTGCTAAAAGTGAAAAGTCGCCACCTAATGGTTTAAAGGTGCTTTAGGGGTACCTTTTTGTAAATAACTCTATTTAACTAGTCTACATCGCCAAAGATTAGGTAAGGACTCAAATTACTTCAAAGAGAAGGGGTTAGGTGCTTTTCGAGGTCCATAATTGTGGTTCCCAGCCGAATTTACGTTATGTGGGATTATTGAATTATAATTATCCTATGTGATCATATAAGTGAAAGAAAGATAGGGCGTATAAATATCTAATTACAATGTGAAACAAGCATAAAAGAGATTTCACATACGAAGGAAGTGTATTACACATCAATAAGGGATTGGTACAATCTTTTGAGGATTACAAGGTACCACCTAGTTTGATCTAAGTTCAAATAAACAGGAAGTAGTAAACATATATGGGGGATTAATTTTGGAAGAAAATAATTCGACACCTCAGGTACTGCAAGGGGAGTAGATTCCTTAAGGAGACATATTAAATTATGTGGGTTCAGAATTAATTAAGGGTAAGTTCTACAGAGTGGTGGTTAGACATATTATGTTGTATGAGGCTGATTGTTGGCCAGTTAATAACTCTCATGTTCAGAAGATGAAAGTAGTAGAAACGAGGATGATGAGATGGATGTGTGGGCATACCAGGAGAGATAAGATTAGGAATGAAGTTATTCGTGAAAAAGTGGGTGTGCCCCTGTGGAGGACAAGATGCGGGAGTTGAGGCTGAGTTTGTTTGGGCACATACAATGGAAGAGTACGGATGCTCATGTTAGGAGGTGTGAGAGGCTTGCCGTGGTAGGGCTGAGAAGAGGTAAAGGAAGGCCAAAAAAGTATTGTGGAGAGGTGATTAGGTATGCTGCTACTTCAGCTCATTGAGGACATGACCCAGGATAGAAAGGTGTGGAGGTCGAAGATTAGGGTAGTTGGCTAGTAGGTAGTCGAGAGTTCCCCATTCTTTTTTTAGTAGTATTAGCAACTCCCTTGTTTTTTCGTTCGCTTTGTGTATCATATTTTCCAGTTTGTATTATTTGATGCTATTTTTTTTTCTTTTACTTGTTGTTTCGTTGTTGTTGTTATTGTTGTTGTTGTTGTTATTGTTATTACTGTAGTTGTCTTTTTCCCCTTTTACTTATCGTCCCTTGTCCGCCTATTCCTTCTTTCTTCTTCCTCTTTCTTCTTTGTCTTCTTCCTTTCTCTCTTTTCACCTTTTCTTGAACCGAAGTTTATTAAGATGGACATTCTAGTCCTACCAGAAGGAACTCACGACAATAAATGCTTTATGGTGACTGATGCTTGAAAGGACTCTGATTTTCTGTACAAGGGCATCATCCTTAGCGGATTGGAGGTTGACTTGTACAACATCTATAGTAATCTTGATATTTTGAAGGAATTATGGATGAAACTTCACAAATAATTTGGTATTAGGTATTTAAAAAATAATAATGAACTACCTATACCGTACCAAAAAGTATATTAAAATAAAAAAACATTAAATATATTACTGATTAACATACTAAGTTACAAAATACCTTTTTTAGCATTCATGTTGAGGTTTGCAGTAAAGTCCATGTACTTCTTTAGGAAAACGGAGGAATAAGATAGGATGCAGACTCTAATTCTTACAGTCTAGGTTGCCAAGCAGTTTAAGATAATATTTCAATAGTTTTGGGGTATTTCTTACTCCGTTACTCTTGTATTGTTGTTGCATATGTTAGATTAGTCATTGTTGTATTCTCCAATTTCAACATTAACTCTAAGCAAGTAATATGATATTTTCAATGATAAAATATATTCCTTTATGTACCTTTTTTCTCTTAGTTGATACTTGATGGCTTTGGACAGAGATTTTGTCAACAGTCACGTGAGTTTAGAATATTTTTATTGAGTACTTTAATTAAGAATATTATAGTCTATGACTCTATACACTAGTTAATATTCAAGCCGAATAAATTGAAACTACCGAACAGAATAAACCGAAATCAGAAGGAGAACAGCCGAACCATATCGAATATAATTAGGTATAGTAGTGGTACAATACTTTAAGAAATCGAATACCAAAAATATCAAACCAAAATGACTAAATACCGTACCGTACCGACCGAGGAACAACCTTAGTAACACCTGCGTAGAACATGATTTTTAATACGGGACTTAGGCTCATTTTCTCCATTTTTCAATTGGCTTGGGCGATTTTGGAGTTCTTTGGAGGGGGATTTTCATCAAGTATCATAAGGTAGGCAATTTCTACCGATTATGAGTTAAATATATTGATTATGGGTAAATTTTAACATAAAATATTATAGAATTTTGTAATTTTTGTTTAAAATCCTAAGGTTTAGTAAAAATAGAATTTGATAAAAAAATAAATTAAGAAATTGAGTGTAAGTTATATATTTGAGTTCGTAATGCTATGGGTAACATTTATCTTCGAGCATTTCTGGAATCCAAGTATGTGGGTCGGGAGTTGACTTTTGTGGATTTTTTAAGTTGGGTTGAGAAATTACTGTAATAGTTAAATTATGAATTAAGCATATATTTTTTGATTTATACATCCTTTGATTAGTTTCGGGTTGCTCGACAGTGTTTTGAGACAACAAGTGAGGGTTAAGAACCGAGTAGAGGGCTTGGAAGTGAGGTAAATCTCTAGCCGAATCTTGTAAGTGGGAAATTATCCTCGTAAGTATTCTAAATTGGTGTGTGCTACTTGTTATGGAGGGTACGTACGAATGAGGTGATGAGAGTCCGTGGGTAGTTAAAATCATGTTTATGTCCAAGTAGCTTAGAACTTCACCATGCCTTATTTGTACTACTTGAACTAAACTTGTTTTTAATTACTTAAATGTATAATTCAGATTGGATTAGAATTTATGTTATACTGAGCCCCCTTTACCTTGAATTTGGCAGGATACTTGATTGTTAGTAAAAATTGAATTTCTTTTTATATTCGTATCCTTGTGTTGTGTTTATGTGACCCATAGTTTGAAAAGTTCCTCTATTCTTGTATATTAGGTTGTACGCCTCGGAAGTGCTATAAAATAGCATTATGGATCGGGCCGTACGAACTTGGTAATGTATTTGAGATGCATTTATGGATCAGACCAACCTCGGCAGTGCACACTATTAATATGGATCGGATCATACGACCTCGGCAGAGTTCCCGTGTAATATCTCTAGGAGTAAGAATATATATGAGATTTCCTTCTTGACTTGAGACATGACATTCCTTGATGTTCCTTATATGTTAATATATCACATGGTATTTGAGGATTTCATAATATTATTATTATTATTACGTTGAAGGATCATGTTAGTTACAGTTACTTATTTTATTGCTACTTGTTGTGTTTCACGTACATTAATTATTGGACTACTAGTAAGTGTCAATGTCGATCCCTCGTCACTACCTTTTCGTGACCAGACCAAATAGTTATTGAGTATGCGTTGATCTACATACTCATACAAATACATCTGCACTAATTATGCAAGTATTGAGGCAGATACTTCAAGCGATCATAATGGGGCGCATATGCACCATCCGGAGACTTAGTGGTGAGATGCTCTCGATGTCTTAATCTACAGCACCCGAAGTCTCCTTATTATAATTATCATTTTTTTCTATTTTAATTCAGATAGTATCTATAGCGGTTTGTATCTTCTACTAGATTGTTCGTGCACTTATGACATCGGGTTTACAAATTTTTAGTAGATGATTATGGTTGTACCTAATATTATAATTATTTTTCTTTTATGTTTCATTAATACTTTATGGCTTAGCAAGAACGTAAGTAAGTCTCCATGGTTTCTACACTTAATTTCATTTACTTAATAAAACCCATGATTTCAAAAGTGTAAGAATGGATGATTACGTTGATAGTTCACCGTCCGCTTGCCTAATGACATCATTGGACGCCATCACGGTCTATGATGGGAATTGGGTCATGACATTATATTTTTAGCAATCACCTATGTGAGTGTGAAGTCTAAGTCGCTTCAAGGAGAATGATTATAAGGTAAATTCTCTACGCACTCTGAAACCAATTGGTGTTCGTGGCTAAAACAAAGGCAAAAATAAGGACCAAAGAAGGTCAAAAATTAATCTCATGAATGATATTGTGTAGGTATACACCAAAGATTGACGGTTCTAAGATATCACATCTATCGATTGACCGAATATATCTGATATGTATTCACTAGATATAGTTCAAAGGAAAATCTACTTCTCTCGATACAATTAAGTTTTAATTACGAATCACATAATTTTTTGTCTGGGTTAAACATATGGCTAGTCCCCAGTAATTGTTGAATTTTTAATATGTGAATGAAAAATAAAAAGGGATGTTGTCCCTCGTTGAAGAAAGAGAGAAAAGTACTTGGACCTATATTGAAAAATACTTGTACACTAGCTCACCTTGGGAAGAAGGCAAATCCTCACCCAGTCAACATTGCTCGGATCGACTTTGGATTCGGATTCAAATGTGGATTTGGTCAATGATCTGGTTGATTGATTATTTTTTGTCCAACAAAATCTCATTATTTATTTTTTGCTTATTCAATAAATTTTTAATTCTTAGCCTCTTTTCTATCAAGGCACCTACGATATCCTTAACAGACGTCGTGGAGAATTACACATTTATAAATCTCATTCACTCGTGGCTATAAATACAATGACACTGCCTCCGTTTTGTGCTTCAAATTCTTACACTCTTCTTCTGCATATTTTCTCACAAACAAAATAGAATCTATGTATGCTTTGTTATTGTCTTTGCATTCGGCGTTTTCTAGAGTTTGAAAATGCCGCTACAGCAACAAGGTGTATCCATTCTATCTCGGAAGAAAATAATCTTATACTTTGGGTACTGTGAGGGAATAAAATTTCGTCAGGACACAATTAATTCTATGAGCTCGGAAATGCATCATATGAGTACATATCTACAAGTTTAAGTAATTATTTTTTAGTTTATGATACAAATAATTAATGTTGTACATTCACAGCGAATTTTGAGAGAATGAAAGATCGATTCATGCGACATTTTCAGTGATCATAAATATTGTTTAAATCGTTTTTTGTTTCGTAAGTGTTGTTCATAAACAAATGTGTTTTTTCGGCAATGACTTTTTACTTGTGCCTTTATTTCTTATATACAGTTTAAATAAAAATTCTCTTTCTTATTAATACGTTCAATATAATTGTGACGATTCGATAGCTCGTTTTGAGTACTGGCCTTTGTTTCCGTATCCCGAGACTATAAGCTTCATTTGATATTTCATGATATGTATGCATAATCCGTGTTGTTTTCTCAAAAGTTTTTACTTCAAAATTTGAAGAAAAAGTCATTTTTGGCTCAAACTAGCACTTGAGTTGACCAAGGTCAACATTTTTAGTAAAGGATCCCGGATCGGCATTTTGACGATTCCTATAGTTTGTATGAGGTTTTTAGACTTGTACGCATATTTGATTGGGGTCCTGGGTGACTCGAGCGCATTTCAACACATTATGTGAAAATTTATGAAAATGAGTTTTCAAGTTCAAAATCATGAGTTTTAATGATCAAATCTTGTTATTTGATGTTATTTTGATGATTTAAAATAGCGAGCAAGTATATATGATGTTATTAAAAGTGTGTGCATGTTTGGTTTGGAGCCCGAGGGCCTCGGGTGAGTATCAGATGCATAACAAATGAGTTTAGATGGATTGAGGACTGCTGGTGCCTCTTCTATTTCCGGTGTCTGTTGTAGATCTTGCAATTTCGAGCTCTGACTCGCATTTGCGAGCCTTGCTTTTGTGAACAAAAATTTGTATTTGCAAGCAGGGGTTTGGGCTGGGTGACCTCGCATTTGCGAGGAGAAGGTTTGTTTTTGCAAACTGTCAGTGGTTGCTTTTGCAAACATCTTGATCACATTTGTGATCACTGGTAACACATGTTAGCTTTGCAATTGCGAAGCTTTTGGGCGCATTTGCAGTGGGGGTACCTTCGGATTTGCGAATAATTTATTGCATTTGCGATTTCTGGGCTTCTGAAGCGCTGTTCGCTTTTGCGATCTGTGCTTCGCATTTGAGATGTTGCAATTGCGAAGAGAGTTTGCAGTTTTGATACCTACAACTTGTAAAAGGGGGAGAAATGGGACTTAGCTCATTTTACACTATTTCTCAATCGTAAATACTCTAGAGGCAATTTTTGAAGACGTTTTCTTCCCAAATTCATTGGTAAGCAACTCTAATCTACTTTTTTTCAATTTCTCATTACTTTTTATGAGTTTTTAGCATCGAATCTTGCATTTTTATAGTATAAATTAGAGATTTGGGTAGAATTTGACAATTTCTTAAAATTAAAATTTAGACCTCAAATTGTGATTAGATTGCGAAACAAATCACATAACTGGGCTCGGGGGTGAATGGGTAATCATATTTTGGTCTGCAACTTGGATTTTGACCAAATGAGCACGGGACTGACTTTTTCAAAATTTATCAATGATTGAACCTTTTTCATTCGTGAGTAGTTTCTAAATCTTATTTTGAATTGTTTGATCGATATTTGGCTAGATTCGGTTGATTTGGAGGCTTGTTCGAAAGGCAATACCGTGGTTGGTTGATTGATTTGGTTGCGAAGTGAGGTAAGTTTTGTGTCTAACTTTTACTTTAGGGAATTAGGACATGTTGGTCTATTTGTTATATCAATTATGTGAGTGAAATAGTATATATACGAGACGATGAGTGTATATGCGCCGTCATGGGGTTAAAGCATACGAGATTGGCCTATTTACTTCCACGTCTTTATTTATTCCATGTTATCTCTTGTTGCATGCCTGAGTTGCTACATGTTCTTACTTGTTATCCATGCTTTACTTGTTATTTGTTAATAAACTATAACTTGTATCGATTTGTTCATTTCTCACCTAATATCTACTTATATGTAACATGATTCTAATTGCATTAATTGTATATTTTCGTTGTCTCATGTTTTACTTGCTTTTACTATTCTTATATTACTTGAATAAATTTGTTATGTCATTCCGTTTAAGTGAGCCATTAGCTATTTCAGTATTAATATTTTGCCAAGGTTTGGGAATTTCGAGGTATTGGCTATTATTCGTTTTTGCTATAGTTCATTATTATTTCGCTTGTTTTATTTCTCCTTTGTGTTGATATTTCATAAATTGTGGTGTTGAGTTGTATATGTAAATAAGTTGATATTAGGGGATCAGGTTACGTGCCGCAATGGTATTGAAATGAGTTGATATTGGGGGATCGGGTTGCACGTTGCAATAGAAAATGAAATAATATAATATTGGAAATAGGATGTGCGTTGTAATAGATATTTTGTTGAACATTGTGATCAGATTGTATGTTGCAACAGATTTGATGTGTTGTAGCTTGTTTACCTGAAAATGGTAATAACAATTAAAATTGATTTTGTGGTTCTAAAATTACGTGATGTATTTTTATGCTAGTTGTTAGGCAGTGCGTGCTAAGTAAAAGACTAGAAAACATGATTAAAGCTTAGAGACTATGTGATAATCGAACCGAGCGGCTAGAGGTTGGGGCCTCGAGCTACCGTGGATGAGGCCTCGAGGTTGAGTCTGGAGTTCGGCTTAAGGAAACCGTGGGAGGACTAATAGTTATGAGAGCTAATATGATGGCTCTTTATAATTAATGATAAGCAATAAATAATGAACAATAAATAGAACACAATGAATGTAAGCAATAAATGGAAGCAATGATATCAAGAGAATATATTAGAGAGTAGAGAGAATGTCCGTGTGTATTTAGTATTGAGCAACAAATGTCTACAAAAAAACAAGTATCCCTTTTATATATGAGGGGGAATCCTAACATAGTACAAATCCATTAATTACAAAGATATGAAGATGATACAGCTATCTAATGCATTGATTTGTTTTTTGACTAGTCCACTAGACTTTGTCAGCTCCATTTACGTGTCTTGGGAACTTCACATTGATCTACCGAGACCACTAATTTACACTGCCTCGAGGCCGGTCGTCACTTACACTACCTCGAAGTCGATCACCGAGGACCCTCGACGTCGATCACCGAAGACCCTCGATATGCCTTAATGATCGTGAAATTGAACCGTCGATTTCTACCGTATACAGATAGTCCCCGCGTTTCTTAGAACGGAGTGATAGGAAACGGTTTTGAGCACCTACTCCTTAAGCATTATCATTGTGACGTCAGCCTATAAAAGCATTAAATGCCATAACCTAAAAGCCGCGCAAGGGTCGCCGTCAACACGACTATCGAGAAGCCTACGAACCGCCATTGGTTTGCCTTTTCCGCTGCCCATACGGCTCCTATAAAGACCCCAATTGTATAATGGCCCATACTTTTGTTATTGCTTCAAATTTCCAGAGCCAAATCCACCATCGTCTACGCCCCGTTTCTTCCGTTCTTGGTTTCCTACTTTCCTTCTTGAAAAAGTAAATTTATGGTTACCATGGCCAAGACCTCCAAAATAGTGCCTCGGAAAGATGAGTCTGCCTCTTCATCCCGAACATCCAAAAATAAGTCCAAGGGTAAGCCCAAAGTGGATCCTACCGTCGAACAGTGTACTCCCACTGGGTTCAATAGCACGAAGGATTTTTCCATCGAGAGAACTTCATCTACACCGGTTTGATGCGAGCACGTGTCTCGGTTCATCAGCGTTGTGAAAGATATAGGCAAAGTGCGGACAGACTGCCAATGGGATGAAAAGGTGTCGGTTGAGATTCCTAGCCCTAAAGAGAGCATAACAGACTATAAGGCTGACTTTCTTCATGTGTACACATACCCGTTCACCTTGGGTCCTGTCGACTCCTCAAACCCTTCTTCTCCGGCTATTGACCCGGTCATTCTTGACTTCTGTTATAAGTATCGGGTGTCACTTGGCCAGATTTACCCCTCTTTCTGGAGGATAGTTTACATTCTTCACTACATTTTCAGCAAAGCCAAGAGTGCGACTTTTACTCTTGATCATTTGATTAGGCTGTACAGCCCCCGTCTTTTCCGAGGCTTGATTAAGCTTCACCCTCGATCTTTGAAACCCTTCTTGTCAAATATCGATGAACATAAGGATCGGGGGTGGATCAGCCGATTTGTATGAGTAAGGACCTCGAACATTATTTTGGCTAAGTGGATGTCGTTCCCGGAGGAGTGGAATACAAAGTGTAAGTGACCCTTCTTTGACTGTTCTTTATTGTCTTCTTACCCTTTTTTTCCTCAAGACCTTACTTTCCCTTTGCTCACGCAGCAACAATTTGGTATCCTGAATCTGTTCCGAACCTGTTGGGTTGGATGAGGGGGTTAAATTCCTCGTTCCCCTATCCTGAGCGTCCTTGGCCCGAGTTGGCTAAAGCGCGGTGGGCGGCAAAGAATCATGGTAAACTATTTCTTGCCGCCTCTATCACGTTTTATATTTCTTCCCCATATCCTCCGTGCTGATAGATTTATTTTTACTACGTTTATGCAGGCCTTGGTGATGGAGTACAGATGAGACCACCTCCTGATGGCAAGGAAGAGGTTCCGACACCTGATAAAGGCAAAAAAAGGAAGAAAGGGGCGGTCGTTGAGTCCCCTGTGGCAAAGAAAACCAAGTCTCGCAGGCCTCAAGCTGAGGCCGAGGTCTCGTCTTCAGCTTCTGGAGCAAGCTCCGATGAGAGGATGAGGATGATGATGACGACGATGTCTCTTTGGTAAAATGGAAGAGGTCGGGCACGGATGACCCCCAAGTTCCTGTGCCGATGGCCGCCGAGTCGGGAACAACTGATTCGACTCGAGCTCAAGCTTCGAAGGATCTCGAGGAGGGTGCAGATACGGTCCACGAGCCCCTAGCCGGATGTGATGTAGCCCCTTCCGAGGAGATCGTTGCTGCTGATTCTAAAGGGCCTAGGCCCGGAGCTTCTCGGGGACGGAGCTTGCCCCTTAGCAATATCTACGCCCTGGATGGCCTTAATTTGGGTCCTCGGTTCTCGGATGAGGAACTCAGGGATGCTCAGGACCTAAAGGCTACCAATGTGGAGGGTCCTCCCGAGGTGGGTGATGGGCTTGACAACTTCCTTGATGGCGTTGATGATGTTGGTAAAGACATTTATCTTGACGCTCCCAACGCTATCAAGGAAGCTGAGAAGTTCCAGTAGAAGGTGATAGCTTTTTATGTTCATTTTTCTAGTTTCAAGTACCTTTCTTCGTTTTTCTGACTCTTCTCTTTTGTTCTAGGCCAAGAAGATGTATGATCACGCCTTCTCTAATATCCAAGGCGAGCTTTCATGCCGTGGAAAGGAGCTCGAGAAGCTCACCTTGGGACTACAGGAGTTGGAGGCCTCCTCTACCTGAAAGAAGAAGGATTTAAGCGATCTTCGTGCGAATTTGGAGGGAGTGTTCCGAGAAAAGGCTAACCTTGCTGAGCAGGTAACTTTTTATTTGTAAATCCATTCTTCATTCTCATAATTCGATGTTTACTGACTTATCTTTTCTTTTGCATATCGGGAGTTGAGAAGGCAAAATGAGGTTGTGACCTTGGAATTGGCATCGACTCAGGGTCTTCTCCAAAATGCTCGAGAAGAGATTGATGCGCTATCTGCGAACAAGTCTGAGGTCGAAGAAAAAGCCGCTACTTATCTGAGAGATGCCGCCACTGCGAATCAAATAGCCCGAGATATATCGGTGGAGGCCGAGAAAAAGCTGACTCGGACTGTCGCTCACGTTAGTGCAAAGGCAAGGAGGCAAGCCTTAGAGGAAACCAGTGCTAAAAGTGTCGATCTCTCAGCTGAGATTGAGGAGGCCCGAAAGTCAGAGGGAGAATTGGCGCTCTTAGTCGCTTTGGACGAAGGTCCCGGAGATGGTTCAGAGGGCAGTGATGAAAAAGAGTAGGCCTGCATCGCCTTTCCTTCTCTTTTTTTCTTTTTGTGTATGTATTCTCGGAGAAACATGTCTTGTAAAGATGCCCCTTGTAAATATATTTTCTGGCAATACAAGAAAATTTTTCTACTTCAAGTGTTTGAATTCTTTATATTCCAGCATTCATGCGGAGTTAGCCTTCGTATTTTGATGTTGGCTCTTCGGAGTCCATACTTGGAGTAATCGGGGCCCTTGATATCGGGCACCATCTCGAGATTAGGTTGATAGCTTCTTTGGAGCCGATGTTTGTAGTAACAGAAATCCTCGAGGTCTCAATATTTCCCAAGCACCGTGTGACAGCATTATCCATGCGATACAGTAGTGGGGCCCCCGGGGTGGTCCCATCAGTACATTTCCAAAAAGTGGTACTGTCATGGTCAGACCTAATTGATCTTCTGGATAGGTGAACAGTCGTTTCTTGCCTCTATATATGCATTCGCTCATTTCTTAACTAGAGATGCTGCTATTCTGGGTAATCATCCCTCTCATAGAACTTTTGTTCTTTGTGCTAGCTCTTTCGTCATTTGAACTCATAGCCTTCGCCCAAATCTTCATCCTCATCTTCCTATTTTACCGTAGCCATGGTTGCTACATTGAAACCTGTTCATCAAGGGGAGGAGAGTTCTGCCTCTATTCCGCGTTCAGTCGGGGGTACACCCCCGGTATCCGAGGTGCTTTGTCTCGAGGAGAGACTTTATGTTGGAGAGACATCTGAACGTTCAAGGGCATCAATAGCATGCATCGAGGTTCATCTCCTCAATAGGGTAGGAACACCTCGAGATGATAAAGACTACAGATGAGGAGATGGAGTGGTATTGCAGGTACCTTTCCCAGAGGAGAGCATCATAACCCATGTCGAGGGGTTTTTGAGCATGTATACGTATCCTTTTACGTTGGGTTCCCCCGACAGGGTCATGCTTGAATTTTGTAGGAGGTGTCAGGTTACCCTGGCGCAGGCTCACCCATCCCTTTTGAAGATAGTGCTGATGATAACGTACTTTGCGGATAAAGTCAGGCTCGGATTCACCCTTAGCCATCTTGTTAGGCTATATTGGCCTCTGCATTATCGGGGCTTGATTACTCTGCAACGTCGATCCACCTGGTCCCCTGCCGTTAGCAATGATGAGGACGAGGATCGAGGGTGGATTAGCCGGTTTGTTTTAGCACAGACAGTCGATATTATCCCTGGAGAGTTTTTGCCATTTCCTTAGAAATGGAATTTCACACGTAAGTGGTATACTTGTATTTTTATCGTTTTGTCCATAGTGGAGGCGGGCTCCGTAATGCATCTTTTCATTTTATTCTTTTTAGCAATTCCTTGGTTGTCGAAAGGTCCCTGATCTGGCTAAATGGTCTCGTAAGCTGGTAGCTTGCTCGACCTATGATAAGCGCAAATGGCGAGACCTGTCTAAGGGGAGATGGGAGGCTAAGCATCATGGTAGGTGTTTTGCGGCTTGTTTCCTCATAAAGGTACTTTCGTTTTAGCGCACTAACTCTACTGCCGCAGGTGTTGGAGGTTTTTCCGAGATGAGGTCGTGCCCCCTGGGGGAGGAGGAGAGATTGCCGACCTCGGGTTCAAGGATAGATAATAAACGGAAAGAGACTTCGAGGTGTGAGGATGCTCACGGCGGGGTGAGTCCTTCTTTGAGGTTAAAAAGAGACGTGTCGCTTCTGGCTTTGAAGGCCTCTATTTTTGGAAGAACATTTCCCGTTCCTATCAAAGGTACTTCGAGGGACAAGGGTCATCTGGAACCTCCCTCTTCTCTTACCGAAGGCACTTGGGGGAAAACAGAGCCATCAGATGTATGCTCGACCTTTGGTGAGGCTCAACGTCTTAGCTCCAAGGTGAGTTTTTGGTAGCAGGTATTGGCTTCTTTCAATTTCGCGTCTTTCTATTGAGCTTTCTTTTGCAGGCCTTTAATAATCTTAAGTCCAAGCTACTTTGCCGTGAGTCCAGGCTGCGGAAAGCTTTGGATGGGGAAAAATTCCTTAGGCTTTTTTGCACGAAAAAGGAAGATGAGCTGGTATACCTGCGGTATGAGGCAAATCGAAGTTGGAACTACGAAAGCCATCTCGAAAGATAGGTAACCTACACTTTGTGTCGATGTATGCTCCCTCTTATGCTTTCGAATATTAATATTCTGAAATTTTAGTTGAAGAACAAAACGGAGGAGCTGGAATGACTTTCAGGCAAAGTTGGCTGGGTTAAACGTGAGTGTAACGAGCTGAAGACTCATGCAGATGTCCAAGTTTCAACCCAGGAGGATGCTTTGGCTAAGGCTTCCACCCTCGAGGTGCAACTCCGGAATGCTCGTGCAAACGATTCTGTCCGAGCGAATATGATTACCAGGCTCGAGTCTGAGCTTTTGAAGGTGAATACCGAAGTTGTGGATACCCGTAATGAGCCGTACTAATGCTGACAAGAGAGTGATAGTCTATTTGAAAGGCGCTGCTAATGCTCGAGCTGAGCTGAGGAGGGCTCATGATCGTGAGAGCAGAAGCAAGGAATACGGTCGGTGCAAATCTCGACGGGAAACCCTCGAGGAGATCCATGCTAGGGGGTTTGACCTCTCAGAAGAGGTGAAGCAGGCAAAGGCGGATGAACACGATGCGAGGTCCTTTCTGTTTGATGTCGAGGATAGTGAGAAAGAGGCCGATGGGCCATAGTCCCTGAGGGGGACGTAGATTAGGCCTTCCCTTTCTGATTCTATGTATAGTATTTTCAAAGAACATTGTAAATGGATCTTGTACTTTTTGGCATATGTGTATAAAGGAAACCTCGCAGTTTTATTTTTCATGCATTTCCCTTGCCTTGATTTTATGCAGATGAATTGGTCTTCGAGTTAAAGAGGAATCCTTAGATTCATGGTATTGCCCTGGGGCTCATTAGGCTGGCCCGTAGGCTCTTATGCGCTTGGTCGGTATGACCTTTTAGTATAAGCCGACGTTTGAGCTCTTATACTTTTGTTTTTAGGTGTATTTAGTCAACTATTTTGGGTTCAATCTCTGAGTCGGGTATCAACTCGAGCTCATTCGACCCTCAAGTTTTTGAATTACAAGCTGGCCCTTAGGCTCTTACGCGTGGGGTCGGTACGACCTCTTGTGTGGGCTGGCGATAGTGACTATTACACATTGGGTCGGTACGACCTCTTATATAGGCTAGCGATAGTGGCTCTTACGCATTGGGTTAGTACGGCCTCTTATAGGCATTATTTTTCCCTCGTTAAGGACTTTTCAAAATTGTGTTTGCTTGACTCTTCGATGGTTCGGTAAAAACCTCGATTGCGAGTCATTATATGGGGATGATTGAGCACCTCGGAAGGTTTGGCTCGGTGTTTGAGTATCTCAAAGCCTGTATTTAGGAGTTGACATGGTCGAATCTCTTTTGCCTATGTCGAGGGTAGCCTGTTTAACCGATTCTTTTCGAAGTATATTCAAAGTAATTGAAGGCCTGTGATTTTATAGCGACGGTCGGGCATCCCCGAGTCACGTTAGTTTGGCTGGTACAGCCTTGTGACTGTAGTCATTTGTGTTTGGCCGGAGCCTTTCAGTCCCGAGTGAAGTAGTTTTGGCGTCTATATCGAGGGTATGCCATTTTAGGGTCTTACAAGTTCGATATATAGCCTTAACTTTGAGATAGGGTTTATGCCTTTAGTAAGGTCTTACAAGTTTTACATGCCTTTGAGGTCTTAAAGATATTGTCACTTGGTACAAGTGTGGTTCATGCCTTGCTTGAGGTCTTACGAGACCGAGGCTGCTCGCATGTGGTCTTATGGCCTCGGGCTTTGATAAGTCGATGGAGATGGCGATTGACGGCAGTCCTCGAGTCATCGAGGATTTCTCGGCTCGGGAGCCATTACTTATAAACTGGTATTGCCTCATTGGGGCTTATGATTTCGAAATTTCTGACTCGGAGGTCATGTGGCCTTGAATTTTTGACACTAGTCCCCGAGTATTCGAGACATTTTTGGCTCTGAAGCTATTTTGTGATCTTGTTGTTGCCTTATTGAGGGCTTACTAGTTTGAAGCTCCGATCCAGAGGTCGTATTGTTCCGAGTTATTGACGCCAGTCCCCGAGTATTCGGGACATTGTTTTGGCTATGGGCCATTTTTGCAAAAATATCAAGCTTCCTTGAAACGCAAAATGCTTTTGGGAAGTATTCTTTTATTACCTGGTACAAGTATACATTTCTTTGTTGTTAAGGTATCAATTGTTCTATAAGGACACGGTTCGTTCGATCGTTTGGCCCGATACATTATTTTCCTATCGAGACCCTATTTGGTGTATCTTGGCTTCACCGAGTAGGTGACCTTCTGGGGGGATGCCCCTAGTATTCGAGGTTGAATGCAAAAGAAGCCTTGAATACTTGTTGAGTCTTTCTTAGGTAGCATATGGATGTTGCCTCGTTGAAAACCTTGCCGGTAAAACCCTTTTAGGGATAAAAACTCGGTCGAAGGAAAAGAGTGCAATGTGTGCTTTAAAACCTTAAGGTCTTTGAGCTGGATTAGCGCTTCGACTGTCTCAGTCAGACACATATATAAAGGTTGGTATGAGGTGTTAATTAAAATGGAGATGGTTATACCTTAGTGACGATGGCTCTTTGAGACTCGGTAAGCCTCCAGTATTTGCTCCGAGGGCACGGTACGACCCTTTGTTTGTTTATTCGGGTACAGCCAAGAACATGCCTCGTGGTCGCTATTTCACTATTTGTTTATCCTTCAGTTCCTTTGATGGTGGAGATATTGGTGTTTTGGATTGTGCCGGCCACATTGATTTGTAGGGTGGTTTCCCCTTTCATTGTTTCGCTCGCCGTGTTGAATCCGTTGAAGACTCGAGAGACAGGCATAATTTGGTCAAGCAGTTCGAGCTGCGCTGTTACCCTCGACCTGATAATATTCGAGAGACAGGGCACCGTGACCTTAAAAGATCATATGGGTGACATGTTGTGGCTCATTTACTTCGTTCTTTTTGGTCGCCTCTCTTTCCCAGAACTGATTTTTGGCTCGGTCGCTAAGGATTTCCCGGAGGTGACCTTTGCTGAGTAGTCGGGCAACCTCTTCCCGGAGTTACCGGCAATCTTTAGTCCTGTGTCCGTGTGTGTTGTGAAATTCACACACTAATTTATGGTTCCTTTGTGAAGGATATGATTGTACAGGCCTTGGCCACCTGGTGTCTCTGATTATACTAATGGCGAGCACGATATCTGAAATATCAACGTTGAAGTTGTATTCATACAAGCGGGGTGCCTCCATCGGCCCTGTGTGCCTGTCAAATCTAGCTCTGCTGACAAGTCCCTAAGGGATCTAGCCTCGATCCATTCCTCGGTCATTCCGGGGTATGTTACGCCTTGGGGCGTTTCTTCTATCTTCGGTGTACGGTTGGTATCTCTCTTTGTTTGGCTTCGACTCTTTCACCAAAAGCCTGCTTGGGTATACAGAGCCTGATGGGCCCCAAATTGGTCATCCTAGACCCTGATTTTTGATTGATATAGGTTGTGAACGTCCGACCAGTTCACAACGGGTTATTCAACCAGATTTTGTTTCAGCTGCTTTGAAGCCACCGAGATTCGTTCATTCAGACCTTGAGTGAAGGCCTGCACTGCCTTTTCGTCGGAGACTGGTGGTAGTTACATTCGTTCCATTTGAAAGTGAGATGCGAACTCTCGCAGCATCTCATTCTCCCTCTGCTTGATCTTGAAGACGTCAGATTTCCTTGTTGCTACTTTGATGGCACCGGTGTGTGCCTTTATGAAAGAATCTGCCTGCATGGCAAATGAGTCTATAGAATTAGGAGCTAGGTTGTGATACCACATCATGGCCCCTTTTGAGAGTGTTTCCCCGAACTTCTTTAGCAGGACGGACTCGATCTCATCGTCTCTTAGGTCGTTGCCCTTCACTGCACAAGTGTAGGCAGAGACGTGCTCGTTAGGGTCCGAGGTTCCATTGTACTTCAGAATTTTGAGCATTCTGAACTTCTTCAGAATAGGTTTTGGGTCCGCTTCCTGCCGGAACAGATTTTGCACAAACTTCTTCGAATCTACACCTTTCAGAACCGAGGGTGTGCCTGGAATTTGATCGACCCTGGAATTGTAGGTCTCTACCTTCTTGTCGTTGGCTTCTATCTTTTTATCGCCCGACTCGATCCTCTTTGTGGGTCCTCGAGCATCTTTACGATGGTGGGGTCGACCGCCGACCCATTGTTGCTTGATCTCTCTGGTACCTGCTCAGCTGGGGGGACCGTCCCCAGTGCTACCATGCTGGGAGTTCTTGGTGACTTTGCAGCTGAGCAATCACCATCTATTATGCCTGCAACATTTCAAAAATAACGTGAAGTCTAACCTCCCGTTCTTCCCTAGTTGGAGTTTTTTGAGCTTCGTGTTGGTTTCCTTGGTGAACGCTCCTATTAGTGTGGGAGATTATATCGACGTGTTGGGCATCGAGTGAGACCGTGTCCGCGGTAATTGGTTCTGGTGCGTTCTTAGGGTTTCGTGGTGGTACACCAACACCTGGAACATGCACACCATTCTCTCCATGGTTCTGAAGATTGTTGTTTACTGAGTTGCACATTTTGAACTGAAATTAAAGATTTTGGGCAAGAAAAAGTGTGAAAGATAACTTGCATTATGCAGTAAGACCAGCAAGAAAATAATCACTATTATTTGTAGCCCCATTGTGGGTGCCAAACTATTTACCGTGAAAATAGTAATAACAATTAAATTTGATTTTGTGGTTCTAAAAATACGTGATCTATTTTTATGCTAGTTGTTAGGCAATGGGTGCTAAGCAAAAGACTAGAAAGCAAGATTAAAGCTTAGAGACGATATGATAATCGAATCGAGCAGCTGGAGGTCGGGGCCTCGAGCTACCGTATATGAGGCCTCGAGGTCGAGTATGAGGCCTCGAGGTCGAGTATGGAGTTCGGCTTAAGGCAACCGTGTGAGGACTAACAGTTATGAGAGCTAAAATGATGGCTCTTTATGACCAATGATAAGCAATAAATGATGAACAATAAATAGAACACAATGAATGTAAGTAATTAATGGAAGCAATGAGATCAAGAGAATATGTTAGAGAGCAGAGAGAATGTTCATGTGTATTTAGTATTGAGCAACAAATGTCTACAAAATGATAAGGATCCCATTTATATATGAAGGGGAATCCTACCATAGTACAAATGCATTAATTATAAATATATGGAGATGGTACAGCTAGCCAATGCCTTGATTCGTTTTTGGACTAGTGTATTAGACTTTGTCAGCTCCATTTATGTGCCTTGGGAACTTCACATTGATCCACCGAGACCACTAATTTACACTGCCTCGAGGTTTCGTCACTTACACTACCTCGAAGTCGATTACTAAGGACCCTCAACGTCGATCACCGAAGACCCTCGATATGCCTTGATGTTCGTGAAATCAAACCGTCAATTTCTACCGTATACATAGCTGTTTGAGTTTCTTCTCGGTATTGTGATATGAGATTTGGGATTCGGTTATTCTGGGGCCCTATAATAGTTGACCTTAGGATCCGTTTAATTGAGTTTGCTGCATTACCAAATTTTCATTTGTATTCTGTTATCATAGCCTCGTCACTTTTTGTCGAGGTTAGGGTCAGCACTTACAGAGTACATGGGGTCCATTGTACCCATGCTACACTTCTGTAGTTCTTGTGCATATACTAGTGTTGGTCCCAATAGCCTGTAGAGGAGTTCTGGCCCAGATCGCCCTCCAGTAGGAGACTTGAGGTAGAGTTGTTGGCGTTCGCAATCCCTGAAGTCCCCTTCTATCCTGTCTTTTTGTTTTCCTTATTTCAAACAGTTGCATTTCGCTTAGACTTTATCTGTAGAATTCTAATATGCTCATGTATGTGTGACTCTATTTCTGGGGTATGTTTAGACTATGATGCATTGTATTTATCATATCTAATTCAGTTTTTCTTTAGTTTCGTATTATTAAGGTTTTGCTTTTAAATTTCTAAATGATTAATTAATTAGCTTACATTAGCTTATCTGGCAAGTAGATGTTAGGCACCATCACGACCCCACAGTTGAGAGTTTGGATCATGACAAGTTGGTATCAGAGCATTGGTTGCATAGGTCTCACGAGTCATGAGAAAGCTTAGTAGAGACTGTAGAATCGGTACAGAGATGTCTGTACTTTTCTTCTAGAGGTTATAGGGCTTTAGGAAATGTCACTTCTTTCTTTATGTATCGTGTGACTTTATTCTATCTATGAAGTTTGTACCATTTCTCACAGATAGTGACACATAGAACATCCACAACTGGGCAGGAGTCGGAGCCCTAGTTTGCATCTATTACTAGGGAAAGGGGCCAGGGCCGAGGTAGGAGTCAAGGCAGTGGCAGAGATAAACCTAAAGACATGAAGCAACACCGGTTGTAGAGCCTCATATTGAGCATGAGGAGGAGATCTCTATTCAGACCACACAAGTCAGACATGCTC